>NC_134981.1:4342542-4644276 GCF_965638725.1 Aptenodytes patagonicus
GTCCTGATTATCCTATTGATTATTCCCCCAAAAAGCGGCATGAATATGCACGACGCGTGAATCTTTTCAGTAAGGGTTGGATTTCTTCAGGACATACAGAAGAACTGTGCGTGTCTTAAAGCGAGTAATTAATTTCAAACACAGATGGAGCCTTTGGAGCTCTGAAAGTCTGCCGGTTCACATCTGCCTGTATTTTTTAAATGGATATATATATTTATACCCGGAAGATACCGACATCTTCACTGCTGCGGTCTTTGCGTCTGCAGACAGCGCTCTCTCCAGCTAAAAATACCGGTGGATGTTTAAGTCATGGTAGACCATCGATGCTGCGGGCTTCATAGCGGCAAAGCTCAGCTGGTAGGAGTGAGCTGCAGAACTGGTTGGCAGGAATCGGTGTGCCCTGTGATACTTAAGTACCGTCCAGGAATAACAGGGCCGATGCTGAGACACAGACGAGTGGATGATTTCGGTTGATGTGGTCTGGCACTGCAGGTGTAGCGAGAATTGTGGAGAGTACGAGTTGGGGACAAGGCACAGGGCTGAGAGTCAGGAGAGCGGAGTTATATTCCCGGTCCATCGGAGCTCTGCTCTGGGCAAATCAGTTGCCCGTTGACGTAGCTGAGTTGTCTGGGCCAGCGTGGAAATTCTTAGCTGCTGTTGGAAGAGCGCTTTGAGAGCTTTCCGAGGAAGGACTGCAGGAGATTGCTCTAGGTGGCACAGCATGAAGAGGTAACCTGACTATGTCAGGTTTGGTTTTCTACACCAAGGGCCACGTGCATTTATTTCAGGGAGAATAAATTTGGAAATGTTTCTGTTCGTTTCTTTTATTAAAAATTCAAATCTTATCTACTCCAGTGGGCGTAGAGCTAATAAAATGGTGGCATCGCAAGAGCTGAGGTTGTGTCAATGTACAAATCGGGGCCTCTTGTTTTCAGAGTACTGATAAAGTAATTTGAGGTGTGTCTACTCACAGACATCGTTTCTGCTTTCCTCCGTGGGTGGATGTTCACGTTCCAGATAAGGCGGCCATTTGTGTAACCCAACAATACGACCCGTGTGCTTTTATTCCAGAATAACAATGTCTGTGCACCTGAGCTCATCGGGAAGAACAGAGGTACCAAAAGCTTTAGCTGAGGCAGTGCAAACCGGCTATGAATACTTCATCCCCTTTGCCCCCTAGCCCATAGACAGTTGAGGTATAGTTTGGTTTTTCTGAATAAACTGAAATAGGCCTCTCTTAAAGAAAACCTAGGTGTCCTTACCGGGGGGCTGCGCGGCTTTCAGTGCTGCTGTTTTAAATGCTGCTACAAGTTTGTCTGTAGTCAAGGCCCAAGAGAGTTATGGTGGAGCTATTAGAAGGGGAAGTGATTTTTTCTTAGACTGATTAAAATTCTTTGGGCTTTCTGTTTGTGTGTTTTTAAACACCTATTTAGCTTTTAATTAACATTTAAGAGAAAGGAAACTGGTTAAATATTCAATACCTCCTCCCTTTCAATTAAGGTAGAACAGTACACAACGCGTGATGAGGCCTCTGGGAAGTATGGAAAAACAGAGAAGAGCAGGCTCCTGATTATCATTTTCAGGGGGACCGGAAAGGTGAAACCCATCTGATTGTTATTACCGTTAACAATAATAATGTCGAGGCTTTTTCTGAACATCAGAAAGCAGTTTAAAAGTGCGGTTATTCTTTAAAACCGTATGTGCTGGGTTTTGCCTTTAAATACCTTCACTTCTCCCACCCTGTTCTTTACTTATTTCGGGGGGCAAGGATGGGGGATTTTCTAATAAATCTTTTCGGTAGTTTAGCAGGGAGGCTGCAGATGCTGGAGAAGTTATTCTTCATGCTGCATGCCCTTATTTTCATTTTGATGCAGTTCTTTCAGTCCCGGCGAGTCAGCAGCCTCAAACCATACAGCCCTGAAGGCTCAACCGAGGAAGTGGGAAAGAGCTATGTTGCCGCCATGCTCTGTGCTAGGATCTAGTCTCTTCCCCTTTCTCTTCCTCCCCCTTGAAAAATGCAGTTACCTTCTGTCTGTGAGTCTGTTGTCCCTCAAAATTGCACGTAAAACATTCAGAAAAGAATGCCTCAATGAAAGAAATTGATTGGAAAAAATATACTAGTATTTATGATTCAATAAATACCCTTCCTAAACTTAAATGCCTTCTTTTTGATTTTGTGTACCCTAATTTATCTAACAAAATACCTCTTTTGTTAGCAATCCTGTTGAAAACAATTATGTTAACTAAAAAAAAAAGACCATTTTACATTATGGAAACACTTCAAACCACTGCCCAAAAGGTGATGTATTTTTAAGCTTGCTACTTCTTTTAGTGTGGTGAGACAATTTACCTGTAGAAAACATTTAGTTTATATCAAATATCATACAAAAATGATTTTTCTTAATCACTGTGTTGCATAAACATGTTTTTAAAATGGAATTGCTGGCACCAGATATGGTTGTGTAAATGTATATGCCTGAATGAGTGGTTGCTTTTTTTTTGAAGGAACGAAGAGATAGCTGATGCTAAAATGCATAGCTATTGGATATGTTTCATATACTATGACTTCAAGGTTTACTGGATATCAGAACGCATTGATTTTTAAAAACAGAAATAAATGTTTTGCAGAAAGATTTCTGACTGCATAAAAACCAAGACTTTCCAATTCAACTTTAAAATTAGCTTATTGTGATGACCTACTATCAAATGCATAGTGACAGTAGGAGTTCTGTAACTAGCTGCTATCTTATCTGTTGTGTGGTGACCCAGTCAGTGCTATGGCTTTTTATTTTCAGAAAACCCCAAGGTATTTCCTCCATGAGTCTTTCTTCCAAATACGTAAACGCATGAGTAGCTTTACATGTATGTCTGTCTTGTGATTACTCATCAGTAGAGTTAATGATGTGTATTTACTGGGCTGGACTAAAACAAGAATTAGTCCAATTAGTTCAATAACTGGTTATTTACCAAATATTTTCTTAATTATTGAGAGTCCATTTCTACTTCAGCTGTAAATAACAGAAAAATCTCCCATTGATTTCTGCTAAAGTGGTAGTTTTTCTTTTAAAAACATTTTTTCATAGCTTTTTGTTTCAAAACCCTATTCATAGAAATTAGAGGAAAATTTCACAGTTCCAGAGGATAATGAGAATAACACCTTCTGTCAGAAGGTTCATATTTAAGTCAAACTGTCATCCAGGCAAACTTAACACCTTGTGAAGATTTATTATTTTATTTTATTTTATTTTATTTTATTTTATTTGTAAAGGAAAAAGTCTGAAAGAAGTAGCATGCATATATCTGGAAATAGTCAAATTCTGTTATCTAGAAAATTCTTTACTGCTATATGATGAAAAGTTACGTGAGCAACCTAAGACAGAAGTCTCTGAATTGGTTGACCTCAGAGGTGTATCCTTTGGATGCAAATACCACTGATGTCAATTTTATCTCAGCTGGATATAAATTACATCCAGTTACAACAAGCCCGTGCCATAGAGCTCTAGAAGATGATAAAGAGCCGATGAAGGCAAAGAGGCTGATGCAAAAAGGATTTTGCCCGTGGATTTGGGAACGGGGTCCTGCCCAGCTAGGTAGCATGGACTTCCCGTTGTGAAGAGAGGAGATGAGACTGTAGAGAAAGCTCTGCCACTTTCTCAGCTCATTCCTAGTCATTCTCCGAGAAGAGCATCTTCAGGAGGGGTTAGAGTGAAAGCAGGGGTCAGTTCGGCAGACGACGTGCAAGAGGAGCTCTCCTAGTCCTAGGTATCGAGGAGACGTCAGGTCTTGTCTGCAGGAGGCTGTGGTGCAGGCAGATACTTTACTAAACGAGAAGCAAATAAAAGTCTTGCAAACATTTGTGCTACGCAGGCAGAGATATGTAGATAAACTTCAATCTTACTCTGTCTGTATTTTTTTTTTTCCTTTTTACTCCGGATTCTCTGAAGCAGTTGCGTAGTAAGGACAACACTGATGAAAAGCAATATCGGTAAATCAATAACTTTTTTCTTTCGCTTTTTTCAGGCGAACACACACAAGAAACCAATTCACCTCATTCACTGAAGAAGGACGTAGAAAACATGGGGAAAGGTAAAATAAATAAGGGCCTCTTACGTTATAAAACTGCTCTTTGTTTTAATAGAATATGAGGATAATAGGGGGCACTTTTGTTCTGCACCATATTTTAAGCTTGTCAAGTAACATATGAATAATATATGGACCTTTGGGTGGATATAATTGAGATTAATGCATATATATCAATCAATACATGACACTGTAATATAATACTTTAAAATAATATATTACATTGATTTATATTCATGGCTTTCTGCACAAAATCTATTGTAGGTCTATGCAACACTTTTTTTTTTTTTTTTATAACTGGTAAAATATTTTGTCTTACAGTAATGAATTGCTCCACAACTGTTCTTTCAAGAATTATTTATACAGATCAGCAAAACCACTTTTCTTTTCTCTTTGTTAGAGGAACTCCAGAAGGTTTTGTTTGAACAGATCGACTTACGGAGGAGACTAGAACAGGAATTCCAGGTGTTGAAAGGAAATGCGTCTTTCCCAGTCTTCAGTAAGATACATATCTGTGGTTTTGGTGTTATTTGTGGGTGGTTGTTGTCAGATTGTTAAAAGGGGAGAGGTATGTTCTCAGTTGTGTTGCCAGGATCTTTGGCTTAGTTCTGCTGAGGTTGATGGCACTTCTGCTGTGGCTTTTCAGGCTGCCCAAGCAGGTCTTTTGTAGGGAAGATACGAAGCTGGATGTCTATTTTGGAGTATATTTTACTGGTTTTGATAACACTGAATACAGTGAGTAGACAGAAACACGTCTGGGGCTTCTTGGGGTACAGCAATGTCGGTGGTCTTAACCAGCTTCTTGGAGGCATTTGAAGACAGGGTACTTCATAGTCATCTTTAGGTGGTTCTAGATGATGCTGGAGAACTGGTTTGGCGTGTGTTTAAGGAGTAGCAAGACCTGTTTGGATTTTTCCTCTTGAGATGGGCTGTTTGAGATGGCCCGTTCACCACGGCTGATGAGCGGGGTGCTGCTATCCAGGGGTGGTGGAATGTGCTGGGCATGTGTTAAATAAAAGAAAACAAAACGGACACTTAGCAGGGTTTTTGTGAATTTGCCAGAAAGTTGAACTGGATATGGAAAAAGACCTATTGATTGAGGCCTTTTGAATTACACTGTCAGCAACAGGGGAAAGCATGCTTCCAGGAGAAATCCCACGTAGATCAGGACAAGCTAGGAGACACGCTGAGGGCCCTCCAACATGCAGCGAATGTAGTGTTACAGAGCTGGAGTGATCAGGGCATCTCCATTGCTCTCTGCCCGTCTGTAACACAGCACCACACCGAGATCAGTACTGTCGTGCAGGCTTCCCCGCGCCTGGCTGTCACGGCTCTGCAGCTGCCTGCCCAGACAGTCCCCCCCCCCCGTTCAGTATTAAATGCAACCTAAAGGAAACCTAAATGCAACCTCGCTTCTTCATGAAGTCCAGAGGAGGTCTGACAGCATCTCCATTCAATATTTTCCTAATGTTGAGGATGTGAGGTTTTTTTAAACTCTGCTTTTTAAAACTCTCAATTTTTGTCCTTGTTTTCCTGGGAGACTATGTGCGGATGGAGCACTGCGAGTTACTTGACTCACAGGAAGCCAAGATAGATACATTAAAACCTTCCCAGACTAATTGTCAGGCTCTTCTGCCATTTGCTAACTTCTCTTAACTCCTGCGTGACTGAAATGTTTGACCAGCATTCAGTGCAAAGTGCCCTCGTGCTGTTTTATCGTAGTTTCTTGAAGAGTTCAGAAACTCCCTGTTTTGCTAGTCCTCTGAGTTCCTTCATAAAAACTCCAGGGACAAAACCCAGTATTGCCAGTACCCCTGAGGTAAGTCAGTCAACCAAAACTCGCTGCTGCAAGCTGAGGAATGTTGCACCTCCCTGGATGTGCAGGAAAAGGTGGGAACACAGACAGCATTTTCCTATTATTTAAGGAAAATACATTTTTCCTCTTTCTGTAGCGTCAGATAGGGTAAGTTCAGGGAAGCAAGGAAATGCGAGGACTCTGGGAATGACTCCATCTTTAGCCCAAATATCGAAAGATGTAGACAGCTTCATAAATAAAGGAGAAGAGCCGCCTGAGGTGATACAGATATTAATGAAAGGAGGATAACCTCATCCTTCAGCATAAATTCAGTCATTACTTGGGTTTGGGAGTGAGGTAATTTTCAAATAATTTGTGTAGCTCAAAATACTGATGTGTGGTATTGGCGAAATGGCATCTTGGAGTTTTGCCATTCAGGTCACTCATTTATCCTTTTGTTCTTCTGCAGTAAAATTAATGCTCTGTCATTGCCATGTAAATAAACACGGCAATTAAACCACATGAAATACAATTCAAATAAAAGAAAAGAACACGTACGGCCAACCAAGGAAGTGGCGACTGTGTATGCCGGCTTGAAAAATATGTGGTTTCACTGTACCACAAAGTAGTGGTCAATTTTCTTCAGGATTAAAATAGAAAACATATCATGTGCTATAAACAATATATACAAGTGACCGTAAAACCTATTTACAGATTTAGATTTACCAAAAAACCACCCCTCCTCCGCATATAATAAAACAAGAAAAAGGGTCTTTGTAAAGCAAATAAGTGTAAAATCCAAGATAAGTGTGGTTTGTCCTCTAGAGCGGTACGTGTTCCAGCAAAAGAGATGGGGTCTGTTCCAGGCTCTCGCTGCCGGACGGGGCTGCTGCTTTAGGTCAGGCATTAGAAACTATTTGTTTTGCCAGGTTTCCCAAGTTACTAACTGCCTGTGGTGGTATTGGATAGGGAGGAGCTAGGGAGAGACCCAACTAGGGGAAAGTGGAGGTAAAATTAAAATTGTATTGATGGATTTATCATGGCTTGGAGACACTTGAGGTTGTAGGAGGGAGCGAAGAGCAGGCAGGTAACAGGCTTTATATCCCAGCCTAGCTCACTGCAGCGCTGGGCTGAGTGGCCATGGGGACTGGATCTCTGTCCCATGCTTAAAGCTGCCGAGGACAGGAACACGCTGCCAGGGTAATTCTCGCTCCCACGGGTGGGGGTGGTTCTCCCTGTGCTTTGCACTGTCTGTGGCTAAGCGGGGAGCCTTTGGCTTTTAAGTGTTCTCAACATTTTTTAAAAAGGAGAAAATTCATCCCTGTTTCAGCAGGAAGCCAATGTGTGAGATGTGGAAGGTAATGCTGTGTCTCTCCAGAAAGTGCTCCTGTCGGGTTACCTGGAGTTAACTTCAAAGTCACCTTTTTTTTTGGGTCTTGCATTTGGAACTGAGCACGTTTGGGGCGTGACATATTAATAGCGTCAAACCACCACCCACAGCAGTGCTATGCAGTGTTGTGTGTAAATGGTGTTGGTTTCTACGATCTCCTCATGCAAATCACTGTTAAATGAGAACTGATCTTATTTGCAAGCTCATTTAGCAGTACTATGCTGCTCGCTTCTCTGTGGCTTCTTGTACCTGCTTGAAATGTGGCCTGTGATAATTTATAAAACACCAGACCTTGTCTTCTGCTGTTTGCACCTTTATTTTTCATATTGCTATTGTACTTGAAAGGAGGTTTTCCTTTGCCTATAAGATCTCTCAACGCAGAGGTCACTTGAAGAAAATTTAAAAAAAGATCAGATCACTTGAAGAAAATCAAAGAATTTGCTGTCCTGATAGAAATATGAGCACCTGTGCACAGTTGGCAGCGTGTTCGCCCAGAACCCTCCACTGGTTTGTACCTCTGGTGTCGGCTGGCACGCATTTTGTCCGGCTGCATTTAACAACGTGGTAATAAAATGGCGGAGACGTAGTCTGGATAGTTAAAGTATTTAATTTTGTGTTAAGAAAACTATTTAAATATTGATAACTTTCCTCTTGGGTATTGCTCATGGCTTTGTCTGTAAGCATTCGGACTCAGATAAATGCTGCCGGAAAAAAACACTATCCTTACCATTAACACCTCATTTCCACTGTGAGCTTGGACATTTGCAGTGCAGGACTGAGCAAGATTTCTGAGCTGTTTGTTCTGAGAGGTGATGAGCCTGTGAAGAGGCAGTCGAGAGGAAAGTGTTGGGGAGAGAAGGAAAATTTCTCCATATAGCCTACTCAGAATGAAACTGGAGGACCTCAGTAGTAACTAGCACGGATCTATCAGCCTTTAGTGACCAGGACAGGAGGTGGTCACCTTGTTATACTGCACGGCTTTTTTGGGGCTAGGAAGAGAGAAGTTGCAAACCTGCTTTATTTCTGTCGCCTTCTTTTTCTGGTTGAGTTGGAGTAGAGGGAATAGGCTGAAAAATTCTGCAGGCATTTACTTGAAATCTGAAGAACTTTATTAAGACAGTGTCGTCACGTCCTTTTCTACGTGGTTGTGCTAGACTCCTGATGGCTTCAGCCTGACAGATTTTTTCACTCTTCTTGTTTCATTGCTATTTTCTTGTTGTCCTAAAGTGCCTCCTTGCCTTTTAAACAACAACTTCTGCTTGTCGTTCAGAGAGGGCAAAATTCTTGTGTGAAAGAGGACAGAGCTCTGCCCCCTTGTACTTTCTTCTAGCCCCTTCCTGTGCCCACACTTGATGGGGACGCGTTCCCTTTCCCCGCGGGTGAGGTACATCCTTCCTCTCCACTGTGTCGTGCCACGGCTGCTCGCTGCCTTCCTGCTACTGCTTCTGGGGTTGAGAAGTCGTGGCGAGGCTGTGCGGCAGGTTTGGGAGTGGGTGAGCTGCCAGCACTGCGGCAGCACACAGAGTATTACTAGGAGCCGCTCGGTCTCACCTGGGCTCACATCTTCCCATTGCAATTTAGGTGTTTCTGTGACTCCCATTACTGTGCTGTCGAAGTATCCCACAGTCATTTAATCCATTAATCCTCCCAACGCACTTGGCAGTTGAAGCAGTGCTATTATTCCTGCTTTACTGGTGATGAAAGGAGGCACGGAGAGACACACGCGCAGAGGCCAGTAGACCAGGTATTGAACCCAGGCTTCCTGAGTCCTGGGCTAGTGTCCCAGCAACCAGCATGATTATGTAACTCTTTTAATTATTAGTTGTAGAGAAACCATTCTAGCTGCCTCGGCCTTGTAATGCCCTTCTCCAAGCTCTCTCCAGTTTGACAGTGCTGCGTGTTGAGGTGCTCCATGCTGTTTTCAGTTGGCATTCATCTTGCTGCTCCCGTGGTCCAGAACAGGCTTGTTTCCCGGATCAAAATGATATTGGTTGGAATGGGTTTTCTTTCCTCTTCTATTTAATAGTACATCGCTGTACCTAGGTCTCCATCATGCGGCAACTCTCCAAGCTCTTAGCTGCTTGTCAGTAGTTTTGTTTATATTTTTCTGTCTTTTTCCCACCCTCCAACGACAATGTTATGGAACACAGACCAGCAATTAATCTTCTACCAAATGAAGTTTTGTCTGAAATGGTTACTGAGGAGGAAAATAAGGGAAGGAGGAGCTACTGGAGCAGGAAGGCCGGCCTGTGCTGTAACCCGGCTGTCCAGGATCTGTCTTTCAAAGACTTTTTCCCTTCTGAGTTCCGCGTCACTGTTTATGGAACTTTAGTCTGAGTTTTGTTCAAAGCCGTCAGCACTATGTTACAAACTACAAATCAAACCCTGCATCCTTGAACACTTTCTGTTCTCGCATGTTGGACATCCCTATTGATGTCAACAGATTTATGCCAAAGCAAAGAAGAGAAGTTTTTGCTCTTCAGTGTTGGTAGAAGCTTGACTAATGACTGCGGAGTCTGGCCCGTTGAGAAAATCACTGCGAGAGTGAATGCTAGCGACAGAAACTTAGCAGCCTACGTTTGCTAATTGGGGAAGCAGCTGAATCTGATTTTTCCATGGTTTTTCTGTTGTCTACAGTGTCTCCTACTAGAGAAGTTGTTTTTGTTAGGCATGCGTTTTAATTGGGTGAAGGGCTTTGTAGTGCTTCACAGTTCCTCAGTAGTGATTGGGTTTGATTTCCTTTGATTTATATGAATTCTGCTGTGTGGTCTCTGTTTTAATTACTGCATCTACTTCCCACCCTCCCCCCCCTTACAGATAATTTTCAAGATCAGATGAAGCGGGAACTGGCATACAGAGAAGAAATGGTACAGCAGCTACAAATTGTAAGTTTGCCTTCTCTGCTAAAAATGTTACGAACTGTCGCTTTATGTTTTTTAAACGCACTCCTCAAACTTCCCCTTCGTGAGCCATGCAGATGTACTATTACAGAGCTCATATTACCTTATACTTAGCAAGACGTAAGCATGCAGTTCTCAGCTGGTTTAGAGTCTAATTACCTGGAGATTTACTTTCATACAGTAATCAGATGGGTCTTCATGTTTCAACTGAACGAAATGTGTTGACTCAACACCGAGGGGTGCTTCTTCAGAGAGAAACGTGAGGACTGAATCAGTAAACCTTAAGCAGTTAAATGTTTCTACCTTGTACGAGTTGCCAAGGGGTGCGTTTCAGCCCTCAGTAGGGAATCGGTGCGAGGCCAGCTTCTCACTGGCAAATAAACCTTAGGATGTGTCTTTTTCAAATTTCAGCCGCTAGAAGAAGTGCTTAACTCAGCAGTAAAGGATCGAGTTGCCAAAACACAGTTCAGTGCAGGCACACGTTGCTGTTTGGTCTCTTGCTTGTTATTTTAAAATCAAGAGGGATTTTGCGTGTGTGTGTTAGTGCAACTCTAGATCATTGCATACAACCGTGCTGTTTTGAAAACTTGACATAATCCAGTACGAGCAAGGGGTGGAGTATGTGTAGCTGTTTCTTACTCAGATACTGCTTAGTGTGCTTTTAAGAGCAGGGCATCGTAACGAATGGGAGGCTATCAGCTAATGCTTGTTTTGCTAGTGCTTTTTCTGTCATCAGTCTGATATTATTCAACGGGGTTTTTTTGAGGCAGGCTTGCCAAATATCCCCACTTACCTGAATCAGCCCTG
Organism: Aptenodytes patagonicus; assembly: GCF_965638725.1. Lineage (NCBI taxonomy): Eukaryota > Metazoa > Chordata > Aves > Sphenisciformes > Spheniscidae > Aptenodytes > Aptenodytes patagonicus. The sequence goes on from NC_134981.1 coordinate 4,353,515, forward strand.
TGCTCGAGCATCTAAATTTTCCTTGTGCTTGTCACAGACCCTGGTGCGGAGGAGGTATTGTCCAGCCTTCTGGTACTGTCACTTTCTAACTGATGGGTTAGGACATAAAAATAAAGCTGAAGGCCAGGATTGTCAAACTTGGGCACTTATGTTTAGAGGCATTTAGGAGTGGCCTTATTTTTAGAGCTGCTGAACGTTCCTGCTCCCTGTTCCTGCTGACTTCAGAGATTTCAATGAGAGATGGAGGGTGCTTGAAGGAGGTTGTTTATGGAGGAAATTCAAGTCCAGAACATCGTTGGAGATTTTTTGCTGCTGGTCTCCACTCTTTTCCTTTAATGCGTCCAGTTGTTACTGTGCTCCCCTTTGTCTCCCGATGCCAGGCAAGGAGTTTGGCTTGATCTGTGAATTGCATTGTCACAGAAGATGGTAATTAGGATGCCATCCTGAAAAGTACTTCCCTGCTGCTTTGGACTTGAGGCAGGTGACCTGTCTGATTCCTGCTGTGATGCACATTTAAGCACAAAGTTTGTGGGCCCACTTCAGCCTTTCTCTCTTGTGTCAGCTGAACTTGGAGCTAACTAACTCTCCCTCCCAGGGAGAGAATGGATCATCTCTGCCATTCACTTTGTGGCCCAGTTGTGAAGTTGTTTCTGAGACTGATATCGCAGACCTCCAGCAAGCCAGCTGTGGTGTTTTTTCTGATTTACAAGAAGTGGAGAAATCATGAGGTTCAGTGTAGTGCTTTTTCTCGGGCAGGAAAAGAAATATGATCATGTAATTCACACCCTTTTCACTTACTGATGCATGCTACAGAAAGACTAATAGTCATTTAATCATTAAACAGAGCTGCCTGAATGTACTTACAGAGAATAGTTTCAACATTTAATGTACTGCACCAACAATTCAGGACCTCTTCGCTCACTGTGGCTGCCTGAGTTTAATTATCATTAATAGAAATGTTGTCTAATCATCAGGAAGTCTTTATGCTCACATTTGGGTATCCCTCCCGGTATCGGCGAGGCAGGTTGTGTGTCGGTGAGACTGATAAAAGGATGTTTGCATGTGAAGAACTGAGAGACTGCTGCAAATAACCAGTGTGTTTGTTTAAGCTGGGTGCAGAAATCTTCGGTGATGTTTTGGTTGGTTGATAACTGAAATGGAGTCGGCACTTTTGATGTGATAAACCCTGCAGTTACTTTAATTCATTCATGTGAATATATTTTGTATGGTTATATCTAGAATGAAGATGAATGAGCTGAATGTGCTAATGGTAGAACTCCTTTGGCCTTCTTGGGTTATGGCATGGATGAATTAAAGCTTTTGGTGCAGAATACACAAAAAGCATGGTTACGTTTGATTTTGTTGTTTGTGGTTTTTGTTGTTGTTTTGTTTTTCACAGGAGTAGGTTGTTTTGTTTTGTATGTACCTGGGACGCTGTACTAGTGCTTTAACAGAGCTGCCCACACTTAATTTTCCTGTTAAGACAGAATTGCAAAGAGAGAAGCAGAAATGTTTAATGCATACTCGCGTCCTAATTTTCCTCACAGCTTCATAGGTGCGTACCTTTGTAGTACTAAACTCAAAATTTACTCGTATAATAGCCACAGAACTTGGCTTAATTGCTTTTTTTATTTTACAAACAGTATAAATGCGCAGAGTCGGTTTCTTTTGGCTTTTCTCACCACTGAAGGATTATACAACTTAAATTAGTTGTATAAACTTCCTGAAGACTTGTGCATGATCGTGAAGGCGTCTCTTGTAACAGCGGGTACCAGAGGCAGGTTTTGCCCTAACGATGGTTTCACTCACCCTGAACTGGAATGCTTCACGCTGCGTAACTGGGTAGGCAGACTTTAAAATAAACCGCCTTGGAGTGCTTGATGTGTCAGAGATGTTCTGGAATACAACAAGCTGAAGCCAAGCATGAAATAATTAACCAAATATAATTGTATTTGAAAACTTTCTAGTGCGAACGCCCACTGTAACCTGACTGTTACACGGAAAGGACGGCTTGAAGGTAGTGCTTCGTGCCCAGCCAGTCCTGAACACTGAACGCAATGCTTTTTCCTCACAGTTCTTGGGTGACATTGCGAAACTGCAATGCAGAGGGCGATGACAAATCGCCACGCGTGGAGAGCGGCCGCGCTGAGTGGGGTGGCAGCTCCGGGGGACGCTGCGCGGGCTCCGGGTGCCCTCTGCCGCTCCCCGGCGGTCAGTACACCCGCAGCGGCTGGGGGTTTAATATTCTTCATCAAAAGCCTCAGTTAAAGCAGTGTTTAATCAATGGGCTTTTATTTTGATGCTCTGTCCGCCCCAGACTTTGAAAAAAAAATTATTTTACGGCTTCCTGAAAGTCAGGAGTAAGGCTCAGATCATTGGGAAAATGGAGGGTGGGTCCTGTTCCGTTACAGCCTCAGCGATGGATGTTGATTTCTTTGGACATAACCTGCCTTGGTAGGTAGCTGGAGCAGTGGGACGTTGTGCGGCCATCAGCAATTTCTGTTAAGAAGGGAGTCGGTCAAAGTGTCTGGAGCAGCTACCAGGAAGTATCGCAACCTGTTCGTGCCAAGCTCTCGGCCGAGTGCCAGGAAGCAACCGATCGTCAGATTTAACAAGAAAATGGATCTTAAATCACTGAATGCATTTTTCGCTGCTTCCTCCTTCAAAGTGCCGTCTCGCAAATTGGCTAAGTACAGCGCATGTACTTGGAGGTCGTATTTTACTTCAGGCATGGATCGTCTGGCTTCTGTTGTTAAGCTGTACAGAAAGGGCCACTGAGAAGAAATGGCTGCCCAGCAGGTTGGGGTAGGTTCTAACATGCCACATGTGGTACGGCCTCAGAAGAGCTCACCTGCCTTTAGAGTTGTTGGTTTCTGTCCAGTGTGACCAGAATCCATCTGTCAGGACAGCCCAGCCAGCCTGACGAAAGTACTGAGTTAGCTCCTGCTTGAGACTCTGTATCTGTCTGATATTTTCTTCTGAGCAGCTGTGTCAGTGGATCAAATTTAAAAAGCATGAACTTTCTTCCTAGCTGCCTGGTGGGAGAAAAAGATCAGAAGCAGCATTCCCAGCATGATGATTTTTATCCTTTTATGTTTTTGTGAACCCCTCTAAAACATTGCCACAGAGAAGTAGAACACCAAGCAGCAAATTTAAGCTCCTGCAGACAGGCTAGCTTTTCTCAATTTCCTTTCAGGGGTCCCTTACAAGTAGTTTGTGGGTTCCCAGGAAGCGCTGACCACAGTTGTAACCTGTCCATCAGGAAAAGCTAAGGTGGTGTTCATCACCCTGCCGTTGTGGTTTAGATAACTAAGGTCAGGTAGTGATCAACCCCACTAATTTTACATAGGGGTAAAAGGCAGCAGGTCTTTGAGACATGTTAGAAATGTGAATTACTCAGGCAGTCCCTTGTGGTTCCAGCTCAAGTGGAAAGTGTTGGTTTGTTTTTGTTCGGGTTTTTTTAATTTATTTATACTCCCATGAACTGAATTCCTCCTCACTAGCCTAACTTTGGGCTGATAATAATGTTCAGAGCTCAGAATTGGATTCAGCTGGAACTCCGCTGATGTTTGGTGGCCTTCTACTCTCAGTGCTGCTTTGAATCAACTCTGTTCTTCAGAGTCAGACAATAAAATAAATCAGGAACTATCTACCTGCAAAATTGATTTCTATCTCCGCATCATCTTTCATCCTGATCTTTAAAGGTTCACAAGGAGTGTTTAAGAGAAGAAAAAATCTGCCATGTGGTAACGTTGGTAGATCTTCAGAGGTATGAGATCATGTTCCTCTGGGTCCTACTGTAATTAAGAAAAGCACCAGTAGGTTTAATTCCTATTTTAGGTTGTATATAGAAAGTAGGTGCTTTGTACAACTAACGTATTCATTATATAAACAAGGAATGTCCACGTTTTTGTGTGCGGAGACCTTGGTCACTGCATGCCTGTCACTCCATATTCGAAAAGTGGAAGCAGGAAATAGCAGTGCTTTATTGGGATTTCTGTTTTGGTCCGCTGCTTAAAGTGGCCCAGCTAGATTGATTGACCTTGGCAAGAATGTTAGAGGCAAACATCGGTTCAGCAGAATGGCTCTTGGATTTCTTGAGCTGCATCTTGTGCTGAAGTGCCTGCCCACTGACACCCAGATAATAACAGGTAAAAGAGCGTTTCTGAAACTCTGTGTTTACTGTGTCTTGCAGACTCCAAGGCAGATTTCATTACCTTGCCCCCCACCAAACCAGAGCGATGTTTATATTTTTTCTCATTAATTTCTTCTTCTGTGCTTTAGCAGTTGCGATGATACCGCAGGTCTGTTTCTATATGTTCTGTTATCTTCATTTGATTTTTGGTGGAGTTCCTCTCCAGGTTTAGCGGTACAAATTGGGAATATGACCTTTTGATGCCGAAGGTAGCATACACGTCCCTGATTGTGTACAGAAAAGTGAGTTGACAAGTACTATTTTCACCAGAATTTTATTGGCCACTGTCTGCTTTTTTAAGACAGGTGAGTGAAACCTGTATCTTGACAATGCATCTGGGTATGCCTTGGGTTAATAGGATGGAGCTGTGCCTCTTTCTCCAGTAAATTCAAATGTTAAAGAAAAGGAATGCCTTGTAGAATTAATAGTTATTAAAAACATAAGTAAAAGCTTCCTTTCCCTTGGAATCTGCAGAAATTCTGATCAAAAATGGATGCATATGTACCAGAGAGTCACAAGCCAGCTTCTGCTATTGCCTGTCTGCAAAATCCTTTTTTCTATTGTATTAGTGCGCTTGAATACTTAAAAATACGTAGGGGAGAGACTGCATACTCCAGCCGTGACTCTGTGTTGCCTTGCATCTGGTGCAGACCTCTGCGCTGCCCTGAGCACGTGCCACTACCCACCCGGGAGGGAAGAGTCTCTGAACTCAGCCAACACAGCTATAAATACTTTCACAAGGCAATAGTGGGGAGACACCCTCTGGGGCAAGCCGTTGGCACTTCCATTCCTCCTCCAGCTGTCAAAAGCTCAGTGCGTGCTTTTTCTTCTCCTTGATCCCACGCATCGTTCTATCCAGAAGCACCATGTGTGCAGAGACTGTAGTTTTCCGGTGGCAGTTCGGCTGCACATCTGTCTCCTTTCCTGCATAAATGTGCTTTGCATTTGGAAGGGCTGTCTTGGCTGGACGGTGTTCGGGCTGAGGTCTCAGGTCCACTCTCTGGAAGTGAGAATTGTTTAACTAAATACCTGTAGATACAGATCAGATAATAGTGCTTTGGGATACTGAAGATTCCCTCTTCAAGCAACAGAAGTCAGGGTGATATATCATTGTGTACCCCACCTAGAGATGGGATGCAAAGGTGAAGTCTCCAAAAGAGGATGGTGTACAGAAGCTGCTTTGATGTCCAAGTGTAGCAGGGATCAGGCACGCGCTTTAGAAATGAATCCCCAATCCTATCCGCTTATCTGCGCTTTGGTTCATGTTGTGGAGCAGACTCAGAGCTTGCAAACTGGATTCCTTCTGGATGAAGCAAATGAGGATGTGTTCCAGGAATGCACGTAGGAGCGTGCTCTAGCTCTTAACTGGTGATCAGTACCCAGGGCCAGACTAGAGCTAGCCTGAAGAAAAAAACCCCAAGAGAAATGCAAGTATGGACACCGGGTCTTTCTCCTGCACCCTACAGATCTGCTCCCACTGTGATGTATTTCCTATTAATGTGGACTTAGTCATAAGAAACAGATTGCTTGCTACTTAAAACCCAACTATCTGCACTTCTGTTATTGCCGGCAGGGGTGTACACACTTGGGTAAGGGCCACGCATTGGATCTTCATGCCGATCCTATCCTGCATTGCAACAGTCACCATGGATGTGCAAAAGGGGACTGTATTGTCATGAAGAGCCCTAAATACTATTCCACCGCAGCACCGGAGTTACCAAATGCTCTTCCAACGACAAAAGTAGAAGATGACATTGTAGGCTATTTAACTCATGAAGAAAGTAGTCATTTCCCTGTTGGACACCCACCTCTCCCAATTTCATGTATTAGCAGGAGGATGGATAAACCAACACAGGCTGAAAAGACGCTGATGTGCCAAATATAGCAGAGAAGTGGATTAAGAACAGTTACTTTCTGACAGAATGTACCCCGTTGTATTATCTAGGTCAGTACGGCTTGGGAGATGTCCTATATAATTGGCGGCCATGCAAACCGATGTTGCCTGTTGGCCGTTGTGAGTGGGAGAGAGGAAGAAAGCAGTTGGTGAAGCATCACGGGTCTCAGCTGAAATGTGTTTATTCAGGCAGCTTGTTTGTGGCTCCCTTTTGTATCTAAACCATGCAAACGGGTGATCAGGCAAACAGTTTCTTTACATGCTCCTCTCTGCTGCAGTTTGGAGAGGAGTTTTCCAGCCTTCGCAAACACCGTGCCCTGGAAGGCAGCTCTGTTGGAGGACCTGGTGGAGTGGAGAGCTCTGTTTTTTGGGGGGATCTGGCAGCAAGCTTCCTGATAGCTTTCAGCTTCTGTGAAAGGTAGGGGTTATAAGAGTAGTCAGACAAAACACCTGGATCCTGGGTCTTTTCAGGTGATCAGTAGTTTGATCCTCTCAGTTCCTGCGCACACGTTTCCCTTTTCCCAGGGTTGTGTAGTGGGGGAAGCGGCATGCCCCCCGTGAAAGGCTTCTGCTTTCATTCGGCCAGACAGCTCATCTTTGCAGACACTGCTGCTTCCTGGTGCTGCTGCTTTCAATCAGATTGACCTCCTTCCCCGAGAGATGAAAGGGTTAGTTCCTGAGCTGCAGATGCCCTTTTCTTTCCTCTCATCCTGAGCCCTCCCTGCTCAGTTCCTTATTAAGGTAGGCAGGGATGGATACATCTCTCGATGCCTTTGCAAATACTGCGCTTTACGGCGGGCCAGAGGCATGCTGAGCACAACTCGCGCAAACGTCCTCACACGCTGTGGGCATAATGTAATAAAAAGCAAAACAGGGATGTACAAGAATGCATGTTAGGTATATGGTCAGTGAATATGGATGCAAATTCACGTGCTTCTAGTATGTTAATAGGTGTGTGGGGCAGGTCGCTTGAACTCAGTGCATTTGCCTGTCTGCTCCCTTTGGTGTTCGTGCAGCTTAAGGCCTTGCTCCCGACTTCAGCCCAGCCTATTTGTCAGCTTGCAGTAACATATTCGACGTTATTTGTGAATATATTCAGGAGTGCCTGACAGCAGAGGCAGGTCACCTCAGTGTGCAGCAACACATGGGAGTGTAGGGACATAGATTTTCTGATCCCAACCTGAATTCCTCCAACGGTCCTTCCAAAAGGCAGCACTGAAGAACAGTGAATTGGTAGTCACTTGGATTCCCAGCTATGGAGAAATCTCAGAGCAATTTAGTTTTGTTGCGTTCTAAAGGCCCAGCGTTGAAAAAGAGCAGCCCCGTACTGTATTCCCAGTAGCCAGTGAGCACATCATCCCACTTTGTTTCTAAATATAACTGCGTTCCCTAATATGCCTATGTTCTCTGTTTTTCTTTAATTATTTGTTCCACTTCAGTGGCTTCCCTCAGATCGGTGCAAGTCAGAGATAACTATTATGAACTTCCTAATTATGGTGATATAAGTATATGAAGTCTCGTACTCCCAACCTGCTGTATTTCGGCTGTGCAGAGATCAGTGTGTGTTGCCTGCTCTGTTACAGGCAGCTGATTTTTGTCGTCTCAAAGGTAGCAGAATGGGTGGTGGCTTTATATTTGTCAGCAACTGATACAAACAAAACATCGGAAGACATCTTTTGCATCGGATTTTAAGATCTATCTGTTGTTTTAATTTGGGCCATTTTTATTTTATTTCTGCATCAACGTTCTTGGAGTTTTTACGAGTTCAATCCTTTAATTTAAGGCACTGTTTCCTAAAATGGTACAGGGAGGCAAACAAAACCTTTCATTTGCAGAGATTCCAGCTTGGATGTCTTGTTAGCCAAACCTTGGCATAAAGCAATGGCTTTGTTTCTGTGTCATTGTAGATTCCCTATGCAGCAAGCTTGATCAGGAAAGAAAAGCTCGGTGCACACCTCAGCAAAAGCTAAAGGTGAGCTTGTGAAAGAAGAAATCTTACTCTGCCTGGCCCGGCTGTCATGTTTTTCTTCGCAGGCACTGCAAGAATTAAGAGAATCATTCTGTTGCGTGATGTTACCGATTTCGGTCTAGAAGTCGGTCTAAAGCTGATAACAAGTGACATGTCACACAAATTACGAGGCTTCACTGGGGTAGGAGGTACCGTTGGGTGAATCCAGGCTTAATCGCCTGAGCATGTGCTTCTACTCTCTGGCACTGGAAAGGGGCATCAAGGTCACGTACCTTCAGTGGAAGGAGGGGAAACACCTTGGCATTCATAATGCAGTCAAAGTTCACACGTGGGCAGGTAGGGATGGGTTTTTCTGCCCATAACGGAGCTTCTTCAGCTCCAGGAAAGAACGGTGTATTTTGGGAGCTTTACAGACCTACACCAATACCGTCTTCTGTAGTTCAGTCTCCTGATGATTCCGCAGACGCCGATTACCCTGTTGCCCATGTGCAGGATCTTCCTAAACCCAACACCGCATTTTTCAGGAGTGTTCTTTAGAAGCATTCAGTTAGAAGAAACACCATCTCCATCATCAGTGGCCTGGGAGATTCCAGTTTTGGGTGCTAAAGCCTTAACGTTTAAACGACATTCTCTTTTTTTTTTTTTTTCTTCTGGTAAAACGAGAAGATTAGGGCTTAGAGACAGAGAGGCAGAAAGCCGGTAGCCCTGCTACTGTGTTATGCCACAAAATCTGGCTTGTGGATTCACTGAAAAAAATCCCTGAGGTGGAGTAGGCAGATTAGAAAAAAAGAGCTATTCAAACGTAGAGACCTCAGTAACGCACGAAGTGGAGGCATTCAAGAGGAAGTCTGGGGCGTCTGCGAAGGGTTTGATAGTATAGGTGATGGAGGTTTGCCTGAGCAATTGAAGAAGCAGATACTTAAAAAAACAAACATTAGGAGTAAGCATAGAGTAACCAGATAACCAGTCTCCGTGGCCTCGAGCTCTGCCTGCTGAGGTAAGGAGATTAGTCTAAGCATCAAGTTGGTTTGTTTTGCCCTCTTGTGCATACTTTCTTACTGACTGTCAGCATTTTCCAGTTGAGTCTACGTTAATCTGAGCACTGATTTAAAATGAATTCAGTGATATTAATATCCTGAATAAAACAGTATGCCTCCCCAGATGAGAAGCAGCGGGTCCTGCCCTGAGCGCCTTGTCCAGAGCGCTGAGCTACATTAAAAGTCTGCCTGAGGATGGCAGCATCAGATGAACGCCACCGTTTGTTCCCAGCACCAGGTTTTCATCAGCTGATGAGCCCTGCAAGGAGGGTGCTGGCATCACAGCTACCAGCGTTTCCTGCTTATTTGCTGAGAGCGTGAAGGATGGATGCGTTTCTCACGCTGTTTTTGTTTCCAGTGGCACACCATCCCTGCAGACAACAGGGATTTCTCTAAGTAGGCCCTAGTGCTTTTGAAAGATTAGTTGTTACTTAACTGCTAAGCTAAATCAGTCAAGCAGAGAATCACAACTGTATTGTTCAGAAGCAATTTCAGATTCTCAATGTGCCGAGCGGAAAAGAGTTGCCTGAAGAAGAAACGTGTACGCACATACATACCCACGCAATACACCAGGGGGGTGAAGACCCTGTGCCTTGCAGAGCAACCACTCAATTAACGCTCTGTGTTTCTCGGCAATCCTCTGCTACCCTTGTTGGGCTTTGTGTTCCTTTCCACAGCAGGTCTTGTTGTGTTTTAGTCACGCTTCAGCCAGTTGCAGTTTGCACTTCATCTTTAATGTGAGTATTTCCACGTGACTCTACAGATACTAACTAGCAAAATCTCAGAGGATGCTTCTGGAGCAGGTGACTTACGTGTATCCCTTTTTCAAGGATTGTAAATAAATGTTGTGACTCTGTGAGTAAAGAAATCTCAAACTTGGGCTTAGTGTTGGTAACGTTTTCTCTCTCTTTTTTTTTTTTTTTTTTTTTTTTAATTTTTTTATTCCCAGAAGCGCAGGATCTTTTGCAGCTGTTACCTTGTAAGTTATAACCCACCACTCAGAAACCTGACTTGTAGAAAGACTGAGAAAATGGAAGGGCTTGGGAATTTAAAGAACAAACAAATCAGGTTCCTCTGAACCCAAGGACAAGTGACCTCAAAGCATCATGGACAACCATGTAAAATAGAATGTAGCAGCCATTTATTAGTAAAAACAAAACAAAAAAAAAAATCAAAAAATGCCTGTCCTGGATCTTTTTTGGTGGTACCAAAGTTTAAGTCTTTGTGTTTTTAGAAGGACTACTGAACCTGATAGAGAAAATGCTTTTGATGAATCGTACAGATAAGCTGTGAAAGGAACTGCCGATCCTTTCAACGCCACAAATACCGACAACATCTGCCCGTTCATCTTTTGCTTTTGAATAGTGATTGTTTTATGGAAAGAAATGCGCGTTTTACCAGATGGGCCAGAACCACGTTTGGGTGGGTGGGTGGATGGATGGATGGATGGATAGAGCAGCGTTAGCCATACACAGTGCTTTTTAAAAGCAGACTGGAATTTCTCACACCCCTCTCCCTCGACCCCTTCCTCCTCCGGTATTTTGCCTGCTGTATGAATTAAGATTGTACTCCTCTGGAAATATTTTACAATTTAATATTGAGTGTAATTAAGAATATAATCACTGTTATCAAAAAAGGTATTTAACTCTGTTGTAGTTTCTTTATCATTCATGTGGATAAAAAGTCTATAATAAAAAAAAGAAAACTATGAGATAATAGTTGAGCTTCCCTGTAATTTAATGCTGTGCTTACTCCACTAAAGAAGAGAACCGGGAAATTTATCCCCAAGAATATCTTTTTAGAAGTATTTTAATTCACAAATAAGGTGTTGAAGCATTTCATGGCAGAAATCCTCTGCCTCTGGTTATTTAGAAAGCGTTTGGAAGTAGATGTGGTGGAATTTCGGGAAGTGCCTTGTGGATTTGATTTAACTCTGCTTCGCGCAGAAATAAAGGGAGACTTAATGCCAGAGTCGGTCGACTTTTGAAGACCGCAGCTGTAGTCTCCTAGGTCTTTTCCTGATGATGTGCAACACCCCCATTGCCAGGGCTTTTCTGAGTGGAATTCGTCTTCACACGAAAGGTCTCAGTCCCAAGCACGGTGTCATCCCTGAGCATACAACTGTGTAGAAGATCGTCCACACCGATACAGCACCACTGGCATCTGAAAGCGGTTTCAGCCACCCCCGGCATTTGGAAATGTCGCGGAGTTGCTCTCTCAGTATTCCCCTCGTTCCCAGCAAATCCCCGGGAGATTAAATCAGCTGGCTTTACAGTTCCTTGGCGCAGCCCGCCAGATCTGGAAGGCAGGGGAGGAAGGGCACAGCCTGTTCGCGTGCCCTTCCCTGCGCAGTTTGCTCCTGTAGTAGGTGAGCTGACAAGACTCGGATACAAGACTCGCTGAACTGGCAGCGTTACGGCTTTTGTAGCGTGGGGGAAAAAAAAAAGCAACAAAAGCGCCAGAAAAGCTGGACCAGGTCAGACCAAAAGTTCATCTGTGCCAGTACCCTGTTCCCAATAGTAGGTGAAATCAGATACTTCGTGAGAGCACGCAAGCAGTTAGGGGTATGTTCCCAGAATACTGTTTTAGCATCTAATGATTTACGGCTCATGGGTTTTCTGATCTAGACATGATGTCTTGTTTTTAATAACCCTCAATGGATTTTTACTTCCACGAACTCGTCCAGCGACTTTTTAAAACCTAGGCACGCTTTTAGCAGCTTACAGCATCCTGTGGCAATAAGCTCCACAGCTTAAATACAGGTTGTGAGGAAAAACAACCCAGTTTCTGATGTTCGGAGCCGCCACATTTATGTTAGCCTCATTTTATGCCCTGGGCTTCTTGTACGGGATGAGACCAGCTGCCAGTTGACTAGTGGCAATCCTTGTCCACCTTCTCCATGCCGGTCGTGATTTCACAGGCATCTGTCGAGCCTTTTCGGTTGTCTTTTTTCCAGGTTGAAGTGTCGTAGTCATCCCTCCAACAGAAGCAGTCCCATAGCTTTGTAGCTTCCATGTACCTTTTCCTGATCAGCTATATCCTTTTTGAGATGGGGAATGAGCTGCGTATTCAGAATACAGGTTACTATATAGATTATAGTACAGAGTGACATGATGATTATTTTCGGTGATGAACGAACTGGACTGTAGTGTCGCGGTAAAATGTCTTACCACTATAGAACAAAAATTTTGCCCAGACATAAAGTAATCCTGTTGCTTAATGAGAAATTGCTGCTCTAATGGCTTCTGAGTGCCAGAGCTCCTGGATGCGGTCAGGCGTGCAGAGTAACCATTTGAGAACCAGCCTGTTCAGGCCCAGGAGCAGACACGAAGGGTCGACAGCAGATTTATTTGTTTTCTACTTTCTGCTCAGTAGTGTTCAGACCATCACCTTCCTCGGTGACTTTCCACAGCAAGGAAGTAGTGCGTCCGTATGTTGTTGAAGCTGTGAAACCGTGTTTGAAATGTATAGCTCACGCGGATGACGGAATGGATGTGCACCTACTATGGTTCAAATTGAACATTCAAACTTGAAATGTCCAATTTGCGCTTGGTTCGTTACGCTAAACCCCTCAGTCAGGAAATGGAAACGCCACTTGTCTGGTTTGCAACTGATCTACAGACCACAACTGCAAATGTTAAGATGGACCATATGTCTCAGAAATAAGCATGTGAAGTGTTTTGAATTAAAAAATCATCCCTCACGCTGATAAAGCTCAAGAACATGATCCTAGAAAACAAACACGGAGCAGCCACCGCCTAAACAAATCCACTTTGGTAAACGTCCAAGGAAGCTTCTTATCACCAGCTGCTTTTTGTTCGCTTTCCCCTTGTGCCAAAGTTCGTACGCGTTCAAGTGATGAGGATCCCATTGAACGCTTGTGTTTCACAGACTCACCCCTCAACATTTCCACCAGCTGGCATCATAAAGAAAAGGAAAAAAAGGATACTGGAAGATTTACGCGGTCGTTGATACGGTTGTCTATGCAGTATACATACCTAAGGCTGTGTCTATACTAATGTTCCCCTGTACTTGACTACACAGTTAAATCGTTACAGTGGCCCTGGCAGGGTTGTGTTTGAGCCCACCGATGTCCTGGGGAGCCGTTCCCGGCATGGATGGCGAGACAACCCAGACACACAGTCTTCCCCGATGGCAGTTTGGATGCGGACACCCTGAGCTGAAAGGTAAGGGTTTCGTGGTGTGGGTGCCGCTCTTCGGTGCCACGTGGGAATGGTCCCAGCCACGGTTAATTTACTGGTATAGGATAGCCCGTATTGTTGTTGTCCTTAATATAAAATTAATGTCGTGTTAGAGTGGAAAATAAACATTTAGCTTTTCTTAGACATGACGTGCAGCTTGTCAACACCTTTAAGAAACCTGCATGGTTGACCAAATACTACTCCTACAGCTGTAACCACAAGAGAGGCAAGAGGTAGTAACTGTAATATAAATCTTAGTTTCAGCCTTTCTTTTGTCAAAATCCCCTGAGAATGGCAAAACCCGCAGCACAGGCTACGCACTGAGCTGTCGTTTGAATTTTCCTGGGTGCTTGAATGAACAATAAATAGAAACGGAAAGCTCATTAGCGATTGACGGTCCTTTTTTTTCCACAGAGTTGGGTTTCCCTGTACTGCCCACAACATCTCCAAACCGCTTCGAGCTCTGTCCTTCGGACGTGGTGGTGCTTCACCAGGACTTACGACTTGCCTCGGTTGCTTCTGAGATGCTTCAGCACAGTTATTTGTGTTGGTGAAGAAGTGCACCAAGCAAAAGCATGAAGGTACGTGCTTTCCCTTACTCAAGAGCACGGGAACAGGACTTCTCTCGGGACAGTACTGTTAGGTGTCTTCAGACCATCTCCCTCAAAGACCTTTATTTACCTCTTGTTGACCTTGTTCTGAAATGGCAGGTGGAATCCAGTGAATCATGAACGAGTTATTTGAAGCAGGCAGCATATCTGAGCACTTAACTGCTCTTGAGATCAGTCATACTGACGAATAAGTACCTTGATTGTTATAAAAAGTTACCTCCGCATGAATAGGGCCAATTAACAAAGGTGTTACAGCGAAGATGTGGAAGTTTTGGCTGAACTGGGTATGGCAAGCAGGATAAGGCCCTGCTAATGAATAGTAAATAAAATCTCTGCACGTTGTTTGTACTACTGATCAACTCTTGACTGTCCCTTTGACTTTTCTCTTCTGTGAGGGATTAAAGTTCAGGTTTCCTCAAAATTTATTCTTCCTTTTTCATAATTTCTATGTAAAACTTCAAGGCAGTTGTGCCGAAAGTTTTGTATAAGTTTTGTAGCGTACAAAAAATAGCACCTTCTCAGCAAGCCTGTATTTTTTAGGCTATATCAACAGGGAATTAACAAAAACAAAGCCTGGCATTCGCTCTGGCCCTCTTGGATAACCGCTTCTACCCCACTGGCTTTCAAAGCAGAATCACTCTGCTAAACAAAACTATTGGGAGAGCTCCTGTAGGACACCTCACTGTTTTCCTATCACCTTCTGTAGCTCTTTTTCCTCTAAGGGAAAAGGATTATCCTTGATACATACGCTGGTAGGAAGTGTTTCATCTCCAAACTACTAGCCAAGCATTCACTAATAAATCCCAGAGCAGGTAAATAACCTACAGCCGTACGAAGAAGCTCGGATCCTTGTGCCCTGTGGCATGTGTCTCTGCGGCCACGTCCACGCTTGGCTGGTTGCCCTGGTCTCGCTGCCTTTGTTTTATCTGTGCTGGCAGTTTGCAGTGGTGGACTGCACCCAATCCGCGTGAGATAAGGTGTTCCTGCAGGAAAGAGCTGCTGCCTCCGCGGCAGCTCCCCGCTCTGTGATCTCAAGCTTCTCCACAAAAAGTGAGTTTGGAGTGAGGTGGATACAGGGATAAAAAAGAAAAAAAAAAAAATTAAGACGTTATAGATCCCCTTCAGGAATATTCAAAGCATCCCTTTGCTTTTTCCTTAATGTCTCCGAAAGTTCAACGAGAAGTGAATTCCCATTCACAAGAGAAGTTTGCAGGGAAGAACGTGTCCCAGACACTTCCATCATGTCTTCACACTGGGCACGTACAAGGGATGGAGCTCTACCGTGTAGATGTTCAGTGGCTTGCAAGGGTGAGGTCTGCCGTGTATTTAGCATCTTTTCCCCTCAGGGCACGATCTGACTAACCAGAGAAGTCAGTAAAGAGGCTCCCATTGACTTTGGTGAGCTTTGGATCAGACTCGGAATCACAAATGGGTTTCACAAAGCAATTTAGGTTTTGGGTTGAGCTTTCTGTTTGTTTGATAAAGAAGGAAAGCGCTGGCATCTGCCCGAATATAAAGTCCTCCCTTCTCAGGAAGTCTTTTGTGGCACATACAACGTGGAAACGGTTTTGAACGTCATGCTCGCTCTGGCTCAAAGTCAAATAAAAGGCCAGTGATGCCCTGGAGGAGGGAGAGAAGGTACTTACATACCGAGTGTCCTCCTCTACGGATGGTACAGGATGGATAATTGACGCGTGGCTTCACCGAGAACATACCTGCATATATCTGCAGGCCTGCTCTCTGCCGTTGACGTCTCCGTACAATCGATTTAATATAGTTCGTTCACTGTTTTCTTAAGCCATAGAGGAAAATTCACAGCCGTGGTCATTATCTAAATGTGCTCGGTGATTTGGACTGGGGACGTCTGAAACCCTGCCTGACAACATCCAGGGGATTTGGAGAGGTGCTTTGGACCTGTTTGATACTAGCAGTGGGGCAAGAGGAGCTGAAATTGTTTTGCAGCTATTTATCAGGGCACAGCAGAAAAATGCGTCAATCTCTATTGTTAGTTTTGAAATACCTGCCAGTCTGGAGTGTATTAATGTATTCTGTGTGAAAGTATTAACGGAAAAGGAGTCTCCACCCTAGAGCACCACTCCTTCTCTGGTCACAAAGCACAGGTAATTGCATTTTTTCACGAGATAACTCGGTGCAGTTGCCAGCTAAGCTCCAGTCTGGCAGTAAGGACTAGGGGCTTTTGCGGAGCAAAACAAGGTCCAGATCTGCGGAGATGTGACTTCCCTAACAGAGGCATGGGAGGAGGTGGGCGCTGCAGAACAAGATTGATGATATCCTCCTGCCCATGGTGCAGTGAAGAACAGCTAAGCCAGGCTGCAAGAAACACCAAAATGAAGCACGTTTGAAACCCAACCCTAAACTGGCCATCACCGATTAACGGCAAGGACGGGGCTCAGACTTACTGTGGTCCCGTAGTCGCCCTTTGGCCAGGAGCCGTCTCTGCTGGTGGGGTTCCCTTGCCTGGAGAGCCCCCAAACCACGAGGCTGCCTGCCCCCTCCGCCTAGCCTGCTGGAGGGGACCCAGAGGCACCACTCTTGGGACATGGCATGTTTCTGCAGCGGCTCCTGAACCCAAACTACAGAGGCGGTTTTGCTGGAGGAGTTCGTGCACTCGTAGCACGCCAGAAGGAGTCCAGTGCTCGAGGGAAGCTCTGGCAGACTTCTAGGTGGAGTCCAGCTGTGTCTCCTGCTCCACCAGAAAGATCATGAAAGGAATTTCTTAAGAAAAGGATGGTGAGTAAAGCCTCTCTTTGATCTACCTCCGCATTTTATTGATTGGCTGTAAACGGAAGAGATTATTCTGCCCTAATAAAAACCACAGAGAGAAGAAAGCAATCAACAGAGGCAAATGAAGTGAGCAATAAGTCTGCAACCCTTCAGACCAGCTTTACTTTCATGCGGGGTCTTAACAGCACGATGGTGATGGAAGGATCTCCAGCAGTCACAAGGTAATTCAGAAATTTGTAATCTTACTCTGCTCTAGATTTAAATTACGATGTCTTATTTTCTTAACTTTTTTTCAGGCTGGAGGGCGAGACTGAGGTGCTCCTTAGGACATCTTACTGATGTGACAAAAAGAGATTGTATCATGGGGGGCTGGAGGACTCTGTAGTAAGCAAGCGATCTTCTATTTTCAGTGACACTCAGCCCAGCTCTCCTTGCACCAGGGGAAATTTCACATGAGATCCTGAAACAGCTTCTGGGCCAGTGTTTCAGTTTATTCACAGACATGGACACATGCGCTAGTGGATAAGAGGCAAAGCCTGGACAGTTTACTTAGCTGCAAAATTAGGCTGCCTGGTTTTGCTGTCCAAGCTTTATAGAAGTAGTTGTTGTTGCCGATCCCTCTGATTCATGTCATAGACAGTATTTCAGTCTGAGCAGCATTTCAGAGCTGCTGTCGTTCTTTGTATAAATGTGAGTATGGGTTTGGCTTGGCTTTTTTCCTACAGGGTTGTATTTTCTTCAGTCACTTGCTTTTTTCTTATGCAACCTGCGGCTACACAGATTTTTCACAATAATTCCATTTTAAGTTAAGCTTATTGATGCAAAGAGAGTAGAATTTAAAGTGCAACATATAAGACTTCAGATACAACCTCTTTTTATACCTGAGAACGTATTGGCAGACAATTTGTTCTTGTGTTTATTAACTGGATGTCATCAGGATACATCCTGTGACTCCACGTTTTATTTCTATTCCGGAAAAGGAGCTAGAACAGCATAAAATAATGGTCGGAAATCTGCGTCTCACACATGCAAGCTGGAAATACGTGAGTGCTTGTGTGTGTGTCTGTTTGTGTGGCAGTATTAGTACAAGGTGACACCTGAATCTGACTTGAGCCCTTGCTTTTTATCCATTATACTTTCCAGTAATAAGGCACGTCATAGTTTTAAGCTTCTACGAGAGGAATATTGCCATAAAACCAAGAGGCAGGAGATCTCCTTGAAATCCTCAGCCATGCCACAGACTCTCTGACCGATGCAAGACAAATTGTTAGCCGCAGTTTCCCGGTCTCGACAGCAGGTTAATGATCCACCCCTGCCTCACATGCTTGCTGTGAAGAGAGCTTCACCCACCGTTTTGAGAAACTCAGTGCTTGGGTGAGGGTTTTGGTAACAAACAATACTGCTGTGGCAAAGTCACGTCGTTATTTGCCACAGAGCAAGAAATTGTATTTTGGGCCCCCCATCATTTTTCCATCTAGTTGTTGATTATTCCTAGTTACTTTCTTACGTGATGGCTGAGATTTTTTACAGGAGTTAAGCGCTCCGCTTCTGGAGGCAGTGAAAGAAAAGGTATAACCTGGGCTTGAGAAACTTGGGCTCAGTTAGCTTTTCTGCTCAAGTCTCCCTCTGCAGTGTCCTGGGGCAAATTGGCTGGGATTAGATAAAAGCATGTGCTAAATGTGCTAGAGTGTGATGCCAAGGTGCTTGTCCATGCCAAGATTAGATGCTGTAGGCAAACATGAAGTCAAACTCAAGGCACCTGGGGAAGTTCATTGCCTTAAGAGAAACATTCAGGTTTTTGATGTCAGATTAATGGCGATAGAATGTATCTCACAAGGAAGTTGTAAAGATAATTCACATTAGAGATGGTGAAATACTCAGACGTCCTAAATGGATCCAAAATAAATGTGCTGGTTTGGAACATTAAACTGCGATCTGAATGTCTGTTGGCTTTCTTTTTCAGGATGGTTCATGCTGGTGAAGAAGGTTTCCACCGCACGGTGGTTTCCAAGGAAGAAGGTGCTTTACTTTCCTGTTTGTTAGCATTTTAAATCAGTTTTGCAGTGTTTATTTGTGTGGCGACACTACTGAGAGGCGCCAGGCAATAGCAGTGTTACCAAGTGTGTAAGACTAGCAGATGCAGAGTGCTGAACGGGCTCAAAAGGAATGAATTAGCTGTGTTAGACCCATTTCTGTTGGGGTTTTAGAGAGGGAAGAATAGTGGAAATAAAAGGAGCTGCTGCAGCAGCAGAGAGGAGTGGGAAACTTGGAGGCAGAGGTAGATAGGGGACGTAAGCCAAATTTCACTCCTTTAAGTTTGGAATTAAACCCAAGGGCCAAAAAGGATGGAAACTGAGGCTGAGAAGGGTGGAAGTGGGTGGAAAGTGCTGGCTAGAGAGGCAGTAAGATTTGGGATCCGGCTACAGCTTTACTGTGAATAGGTGGATAATGTGAAATAACTTCGTGGTCTAAGAGTGCAGGGCAGGCTTTTCCACCCTCAGATCCATAGGGCTGGGTTTCAGCCCTGCAAAGCGGTTTTGGTTTGTACTTTGGTGGATAAAGACCCGTGAGTTAATTAACTGGGCTGCGAGATTTTTGAAGAAACAGTAGTTTCCCAGGAACGCCCTCCTAACGCGGAGCCGGTCACCCCCCTCCATCCACCGTTTGCAGCAGGACAATCGGTATTTGCAGCCTGTAACAACCCGGGGTCGTTTCACAAAAGCTTGCATTTCTTAAAGCGGTTTGTTGGCAAAACTCACCTGTGATTTCCATACTCTCTTCAAGGTTCATCGCCGTCTACTTACGAGATTGTCATGGTGTCTCTCAGCGGCAGCCTCTTACTGTTGGTTGCCATCAGCGTAGCAGTAAACGTTCTCCGGAGGTGAGTGTTAAGGCGGTAGGAGAGGACCCAGGGTCGCCAAGGAAATGTGTGCAGCGATGAATTCCTGCAGGAGCCGAGCGTGATCAGGGAGCCCATGGGAGGAGCCTGCCAAACCCGAGCGCTTCTTGGGGTCCTCCCAGGCTCTTTCTCCATCAGCCCGCCGCAGGGTGCATTAACGGTGGCTGGAGAATTGCTAGGGTGGGTGCTTGGGTAATACCAATTTAGGGCAATGACACTTGGTTTTATTTTATATCTGCTCCAAATCCTTCTCCCCCTCCCCGGATTTTACATATATATTTACTGTAAATTTACTGAGGAAAATTAAGAGACCCAAGCCCCTAATTTCTCACTGCTGCCAACGTTTTCAGTTGTTTTTTTCAAGAATAACCTGAAGTCACAAAAAGAGGGACGTTCCTTGAGATGTTTATTTCTGTGATGAGAAAGTAAACGATACGTTTTGAGAAATCTCTTCAAAGAAAAATCTTGTTCAGCTTTAGTTTGAGTGCACCTAGCCAAATGGAGGAGGGTGATGGGGTCATAAGACGGGTTTTATGGTAAAGGGCAGAAAGATTAGGGGGAGAGGAAAAGGTCACCTCCATAATTAATTAAATCAGCTCTATCCCCACTATCGGTTCTGTACTGCCGTTAGTTATATCCTGTTTTTAATTGGATTGGGTTCAAAATACAAACAGCTTTTCATGCTTATCTAACACCTAATGATTTGTTTTGCTCCATTTCTATTGTGCCAGGCGCTGCACATCAAATTATTCCTCCAAAGATCTCAGTGCACCTGCAGTGGTGGAAAATATTACAGTGACAAACAATAGCTCTGATAAGATTTCAACGGTGGATTTGACTGGCCCGGTGTGTATAAGTTATATATCCGACAAGGGGGCGGTATCCCCAGAGTTTGCCATCTCTGAAGAGACAATTTCCATTTTTGAGTTGCCGTTCTCCTTTGCTGTCTCGATAACACCCCCCGATTCAGAGCCAGAGCAGTGACGGCCCACAGCTTCTTCCACCTGCGGCTTTCTTCCGGAGGGAAAAGTGGATGAAGGACTCGGGGCGGGGGCGGTGCTGGCGAGCCGATGGACTGACGTTCCCCGCTTCATTTTCTCCACCGTGGCTTTGGACGGTGAACTCGTACCACACCAGTATTAGAAAATGCAGGAAAATGGAATTTTTTTATGGAAGTGGAGAAAAAGCGTAGATATATGTACCTTACCTCTGTGATGTGTTGTGTTAAAAATTTACTGTAGAGACATACATCTTTCTGTATTGTCTTTCTGTGGGATGAGTCACGGGAATAAAAATACAGGGGGGGGATTTCTGATAATTTTTACAAAGATTTCCCAATCCCTCTGACTCACACGTGAATCCCACACGTTATGCCGAGCCCTAACCTTTTGCACGTGGTTTCCTACTAGCTGTACGACTCTGTGGCTAATGTCATTGGACAGATTGCAATTTCTTAAGTCACCAGGTTTGTGATTTTTTTTTTTACCTGCCCACTTTTACAGCCTGAAGGAAGATACCGTCTATTAATCTTCAAACTGAGTGCTGCAGCTTTCCCAGCACCGATGACCTCTGCCGCTGGCGTGACACCAGCTTGCTAGGGAACAAGCCTGGCTGTTCTCCCCGTTCAGGTGGCAGTTACAGAGGACAGGTTAGTCTGAGATCTGGCACGGGGAGGGATTAGGTGTGCTCCCTGGGTCTGGCCAGCCTAGTCCAACTTCATGCCCTTTGCTAACTGCTGCTAGGAACCCCACAAGAGCTGCGGGGTATATAATTGTCCGTTTGTCTTACCAACTTTCTTGGCCTGCCTCCTGCGTGTTTTCCATACAAGTAGACGGAAAGCTGAAGGAAGCAGGAGAAAAGCCCTTCGACCAACAGGTATTCCTCCAAAAGGAGGTCTGGCATGGTCCATTCCTCCTTTGCGCTCACGCGTTGCAGAGCACTGGAAGTATCTGCAGGATCATGAAGGCACTTCAGATTTGCCAACGGGTTGGAGGGGCGGTTGGCATCGACGACTGTGCCTTAGCTGACCTGGGTGGAAGTTATACTCTCAGGGCTCCTTTTCAAACGGGAGACCTAAGGTCCACCACATGTACAAACAGGAAGGCTACAGCCTATGAATTTCCTCCTCTTCCAGGCTTAGATGGGGCCATCCCCCCAGCCGTTCACTGGGGAAGCTGTTGATGGAGAGTCTGGCCCCAGCGGGACACACTGTGACCCCAACACACTCGTGTAAGCTCCTGTATGTGATGCTTATCAAAACCAGCGAGGGAGACGTAGGGCAGGCACAGAAAGATGAGGCGCTCGTGCACAGATCCACGCGGGCATTAGGCGTTTCACAGACCCGAGTGAAAATCCCCGTGCTGTGCTGCAAAGGCGGTCGGACTTCGGTCACCATTACACCACCTCTGTCTTTGTCCCAAAAGGGCAGTTTGAGTAATTTTTCTGTTAGCAGAGATGGAAACCAGACCTGATTCTGAAACTGAGGGGACATGTCACCCTCGCTGGCGGAGGCTTAGCTACAGCAGGATCTTTTCTCCTCTGACATTAGACATATTCCCATTCAAAATATTGCTGCTGACACCATTTTCCACGGTCCGATGGAAACACCTGCTTGCATGCGCATGGTGGCAAACACCCAACTCCTTGCCTGTAAGAGTCTGTGCCACTTTGGTCTCCCTCTTCCCATACCTCTATTTAGTGAGTTGCTCCTGCCTGTGCACTGCCCATAACACCAGCCTCAGGCACCCCTTCTCTTTGCTCTCCTTAATACCCCTGCTCTTTCTTCATGCCGCTTGCCGCGCAGAGACAAAATCCGCCCCCCTCGTCAAAATTCATGGAGCTGTTTCCTCATCCTCCTGTAAATCCCTCCTTAAGACCCGCTGCTGCCTCAACGCCTGCAAATCCTGACCGTCTGTCAGCAGTAAGGCAGGGCTAAGCAGAGACTTCCAATTCTCTGACGAAGTCGGTTTGTTTTCTCGCTGCCCCATTCCCTGTGTTGGCCTGCTTTTGATATCCACTGTTTTCCAGCTGAGACATGGACTGGAAAATTCCTACGCCCGTCACCTCTAAGAAATACCTATATGGTACCGAGCATAACGGGCTTTGGTTCTGGACTGGTGTATTCCAGCACGAATACAACGCAAACGGTGACTGGGGTGAAGATGTCAATAATCGCAGTACGATATAATGTAACGTAATGTCATACTGTACTATTGGTAATACCAAGGTGAACAGCAGCGCGTGTGTGTGCATGCCCTAGACAACAGATGACATTTAAAAGCTGTTACGGAGCCAAGCACGATAAACTTAGGAAATGGCATCAATAAATTTAGGTGTAAATTCAGAATTTTGTATTTATTTTTCCTTTGTTCTTCCATCTCCTTTTGTGTATGGAGCCATATTAACGTCCTCTCAAGGCGCAAATCTCAGGAAAGCTGGCAGGCTGTGTTTCGGAAGGGGACGGCTGTTCACTTTCCAGATAAGCACGGGCAGAGATGATACTGCGCAGCCCATTTAGAGTCATGGACAAGACAAAAATCTTCTCTGTATATAGCTGCCGAAGGGTAAGAATGAGATCCTGCTTCTCTCAAACATACAAAATCTTACTTCATTCCCAGCTTTGGTGGTTAAAACAAGCAAAACTGGAAATTAAATCAGTTAAATATTCAATTTGTGCTTACAAGAGATGCGTTAACGTCTGTAGAATGCATCATCAACCTTTGCAGCAGTTTGGCAGTGCAATAGGTGTGATGACTAAAGGATGACAAAGGCTTTCGTTTAACTGCGAAATGTAGCTACGGGATTGATTTATAGCACATAACCGAGCCACAGAACCTACATTTTTCACATCCACAGAATTTTTCAGTTAATGGAGTTACTCGTGGTAGAGGTTGGTACGTGGTAGGCAGGTGTAAGGATTCAACTCCTTGATTCAGTACCCCATTCCACATGGTGCGATGGTTTGTGTCCGTTCAGAGCCCCGTTAAGGTGGTGTGCTTTAACCTCAGTCGGCAGCTGAGCACCACCAGCCGCTCGCTCACTCCCCCCCCACCCCCACGGTGGGATGGGGGAGAGAATTGGAAGAGTAGAAGTGAGAAAAACTCGTGGGTTGAGATAAAAACAGTTTCATAATTGAAATAAAATACTAACAATAATAACAATCATAATAATAATACACAAAGCAAGTGATGCACAGTACAATTGTTCACCACCCGCCGACCGATGCCCAGCCAGTCCCCGAGCAGCGGCCCCCCCGGCCAGCTTTCCCCAGTTTATGTACTGAGCATGACGTCCCATGGTATGGAATGTCCCTTTGGCCAGTTTGGCTGTGCCCCCTCCCAGCTTCTTGTGCACCTCCAGCCTGCTCAGTCGGCAGAGCATGGGAAGCTGAAAAGTCCTTGACTAGTGTAAGCACTGCTCAGCAACAACTCAAACATCGGTGCGTTATCAACATTGTTCTCATCCTAAATCCAAAACACAGCACTGTGCCAGCTACTAGGAAGGAAATTAACTCTATCCCAGCAGAAACCAGGACATAAGGTAAAACCACGATGTAGCCAGTTGCCTTCTGGACTCTTGAGAGAGGCCACTTAAAGTTTGCTCATCTTCAGCTCATGAGGTGTGACTCGGCCCACTGGCAAAGCTCGTCTAGACACACACATTCGTTAGCAACCACTTGGCATGAAGCACCGAAAAGAGAGAGGCTGATGCCGTGTTCCCATTAAGGGTCTTTCCCCTGGCAGTTACAGAAGTCAAATCAGGGTGAAAGAGTTGCCACCACCAAAATATATTTCTTTACTTTCAGCTTGGGATTGGTTGGGCCGATTTCCAGCCTTTCCTGTGTCTCAGAAATATTCTTACTGATACCGGTGTATCTGGGCATGTAAAATATCTAAAGGAGGAAATTGTCAAAGCGATTTCAGAAAACAAACTCGGAAAATGGTGGCACGTGAGGCGAAGGATGTAGGGATTGAAGTCGTGAGAAGTCTTCCTTTGACCCGGTATTTGCTCACCAGGAATAAACTGACGTAATCCTGAAAACTTGCATGCAACAAGCTCGACTCTCGTTGACTGCGGAGGACAGTTAGGCCCAAGGAGCTCTGCTCTGTCTGACGATACTGAACAATAAACGGAATAAAAAATACCAAGGTCTTCACAATACTTCACCGGCCTGAAGTTTAATCCTTTGACATCTGTAAGGCGGTTTAAAACTCTCCTTTACGGTGATTGACTGCGCTCTGCAGATGACGCCACAGGAATTTACTGCACTGAAACATAACACCTTAATGAAGGGGGAAAAAAATAATGCTTTCCTTCTAATGCAAGCAACTTTGTCTGGTTTTCCCTTCAACCATGTCACACAACGATTCCGAGACAAGACTCATGTGGTTGTTAAATTGCCATGATGGATTTTACGAAGGGGAAAATCACGTCAAGTTTATGTGAGCTTGATAGCAGCTGCTTTTTGGAAATACGTCTTAATTATGGGTAAAAATACTAAGCCATAACTTGTATACTTATTTTCAAAACCTCATTTTTTTTCAGTGCCATCATTCTAAACATTAGCTCTTCACTGAGGTTAGTATTTATTTATAGGTTGGATACCGTAAGGAGGTAGCCCAGGAAATGTTACTCGATGGTGGTGGTTATCAGACGTGCCTGTTAGTGACGCCTCATATTTATCTGTATTTAATTATAGAATTACTGCCATAATGCCCTAAGTTATGTCTAAGGACAAAAGGCAATTCCATTTGCGAGACCATTACATGCCAGCACTCACAACTTCTTAAAAAATAGTAATGACCTTTGGGATGAAATCTTTTCAGCCCAATATTGACTTTCTCCGTGTGTGTGGAGTTTGGTAAAAATCAAGATCGGCCTTTTTTATTATTTACAGACATGCGGAAAAAGATGGTTTGAAGGATTAAAAAAGCTTTTCGCCGACTTTGGGGGCCCCTGGGTAACTGGAAATGGCTCCGTTTAAAATGTCAAACTGATAGTTTTTCAGAGGTTTGTAGTTATACCCAATTTAAAAATCTAGGTGAGAAATAAAGAAGTTAACGTTGGAATTCCTGAGCTTGCAAGGGTGTCTTCACACGTGCCAGTACACCCAAGTAGTGCCACGAACTGCTGACATCCGCAAAGTTAATCGCACATGTAAGTGTTTGCAGAATCAGAGCCAACATTTGGAAATAGTCTGAGCTTTCATATCACAAAACACTTCAGTATATGCTTAAATAATATTGATCTCACTGGAACTCCAACAGATGTTTTACTCGCTTCCCTGAGTTGAGAGCATATTCCTTTTCGAGGCTGAAACGACAAATACTTTTGACCAGATGACAAAACTCTGATGAATATGTTTGATTTTTGTTCTCTATTCTATCTCCCTTATTTAGTATTAGTAATTTTGAGGGTAAGCTAGTGACAAAACATGCTATGGCTCTGATGATGGGGTGCTTTCTCTTGCTTCCAGTTCCAGCTGTTAAAACGTGATGTAATGTAATAGTAATGATTATTTAGATGCATAATGCTACGTCATCGACTCTACTAAAGCGCATGTTTCGGAAAGGAAAGCTGACGACAAGAAGCAGCCGAGCTCTGGGTTTCTTCGTGGCTAATTCACATGGTGTCTATCGATCGTACGGTCCCGGTGCTCGACCCGCTGCCGAAGTTACCGGACCGTCTCGCGCTCGCTGGTGAGCAGATCTTAACCCAGAGCTGAGGCATGGAGATGCGATATCGATAAACTGTGAATAATTTACCCAGCTCCTATCAGAAGTCCGCGGCAGGGCAAGGAATCGAGACGGGGTCTCGCCAGCCCACCACATGAAGCACAAAGTTAGCGTTTCTATCACGACGAATGAGTCTAATAACCGTCGGAGCGCAGTGGTTACGCAAATCATTGTGCCCTGATTGAGCAATAAAAGCTATCAACCATCCGGAGTTGAGGTGTTTGCATATTGTATGATGGCTGAGAAATACAATCAGAGCGATTATGCAAATCGCCCCCTTCAGCCAATCGGACTGAAAGGTGCAAGGGAAAAAAATGTATATTTACGCATCAATAACTATACAGTATCCCTGAGCTCCAGTTATTATTATTTTTGTTATTTGACTGCAGAAGTACCCAGAGGCCCCGATCAATCCGATATAAAATATAATTGTTTTCTTTCGCATTCCGCGAAGAATTTTGGCTGCTGCAGCCATTACATTTTTGCACAAAGAACAATCGGGATCTGCGCTGGTCTCCTGCTAGAACAAAACCGTAAATCAACGTGTATTGAAAAAAACACGGGGGGGGGAAAAAACAAGACACTGTCCGTAAAATTAAAGGTAAACCCCCGTATTTTTGCATATAAAGCGGTTTAAGGTTTTGACGAATTCTACCAATATTAGAGCGTTAACACGGGATGCCCGCGAGGGCTACCTCGCAGCCCCACGCCGGGGGGGGGGGGGGGGGGGGGGCAGCTCCCGCCATTTGGAAGACCGCGACATCAAAACTATTGATGGGGAAAGGTCGAGGACGCGCCCCGCCCCGCTGAACGCGGACCGACACGCGAGCCCGCTGGCTGAGCGCCAGGCAGAGCTTTCCACGGGTGAAGGAGGGCTCCGCGGCCGCCGGGGGGGAGGCACGCGTGGCCCCAGCCCCACGGGAAATTGGGGGGGGGGAGTGTGTGTGGGGTGCGTGTGTAACCCCGCGCCCGGCCGCGGCTGCGCGGAGGAGCGGCGGAGGCCACACCCCCCTCACCGCCCCGCCCCTTTTCCCCGACCACGGCCCCGCCCCGCCACGTCCCGCTCGGGCGCCGGGTCCCGCCCCGGCGGCGCGGCGCGGCGGCGGCGGCGGGCCATGGCGTTCACGCTGTACTCGCTGCTGCAGGCCGCCCTCCTCATCGTCAACGCCGTGGCCGTGCTGCATGAGGAGCGCTTCCTCCGACACGGTGAGCCGCTCAGCCACCGGCCGGCCGCGGGGAGCGGGAACGGGGCGGGGCGGAGCGGGGGGGGGGAGAGGCCGCGGCGACGCGTCCGCGCCCCGGCCCGGCGGGGCCTCGCCAAGGGAGGAAGGAAGCGCCCGCAGCCCGGCTGGCGGTACCCGGCCGCCGGGTTCTCGGCGGGGCCGGGGATGCCCGTAGCGGGCTCCGCGGGCGCGGGAAGGCCGCCCGGTGTCGCGGAGGCCCCTCCCGACCCGCCGGGCTTCGTGGGACCCGGTGCTGCGGCCCCCCCGCAGCCTTTCCTTGCCGGTGTTGAACGTCGGCAGGCAAGGAACTGCTTTGGGGTCTTGAAGTTGAATTTTCTTCCGGTGTGGATGACGTCGCTCTTTTTTTTTCCATAATTGTCTTTTTTTTTTTCCCCTGTGCATTTCTACTGTTTCGTCTCCCATTTGTGCGGCGCGTCAGGGTGTTGTGCTGGCGTGAGGTGGTTTCTTTCATCCGGTCCTGCCTTTTTTTGGACGAGATCGCGCTTCTCGGTCTTTGCGCGCTCACGTTTCTGCGGTGCTGGAGAAGGGTCCCCGAGGTTGGGCATCCTTGTCCTTTAAAAGAAAACAAAACCCCGCAAAAGACAGAAAAGCCACCGACGCAAAGGTCTGCAAAGCCCCAGAAAAAAACTTCCTGTGATCCGAGGTTTCCCGGTTTCCTGATCCAGAGAGTCCTGACTTCTCCAAGTCAGGCTGAGCTTGGATTTTTTGGCAGGAGTGCGGACAGTTATCCCTTTTCTCCTGTTCCCCAGCAGGATTCACTGCGAGGGACCTGCTCGGTTTGGGGTTTTCTTTTGCATTACTGCTGAGCAGCAGCTCGAGGAAGAGGGAGATGTGAGGACTGACAGGATGGGTCATGCCACTTGTCGGCCCCGGGTGACTCAGGAGGCTTGGGAATAACTCCAGGCTCATCCCAGTGGGAAGCAGCGGCTGGCAAGGCCGGTGAGGGAGAGGACTCGCCTACTGCCCCCAGCCCGGTGCCAGCAGAGTGAGGGTGACAAGAAAGGGAAAAAAAAAACCCACCCTCAAAAGCTGTCTCTGGAGAAAAGAAACTCACAGGTTGCACAGTGCAGCTTCGAATATTGAGAGCCGCTCCCTTCTCTGCTCCGCTCGTCCCCAAATGGGCAAGGGCTGCGACCAGCAGGATTCAAAAATCCCTGGTCCCGTCACTGGGACCACACTCTCTGCCTCCCCACGGTGGGTTGGGAAGGGTTTTCTCCCTTGAAGGGCTTTGTAAACCTTCAGTACTTCTGTCGCCCTCTGAAAAGTTCCCAAGCCATTTGGGTTTTTTTGCAGCAGTTACAGAAATCGTCCTGATTTGGGATCTGTGCTGACCGTTTTCTGTCATGCAGCTCGTTTCTCAGTGCTGAAGCATCACCTCATACCCAACAGTTATTTGCTGTTTTATCTTCTGGTAAAGGACTGTGAACAGATGTAGTTTGTTCATTTTTATTTTGGCGGGTGTTTTTCCGAAGCCCAAATAAACTCATTTGTTTCTGCGGCAGGCAGGGAACAGCGGTGTGTTAAAGAGGTAAGGGTTTCCTTTACAGAAACGTTGACCTGTCGTTACTGTTGCGTTCATTAAAAGGTTTGTAACAGCTCTCAGTATATTGTTTTAAAATCTGATCTTGAAATAAAGCGAGTTGGGCTTGCAGTTTGCTTTTCTAATGTTACTGATGACCATATTCAAGATAGCTCGCTCATTGATACTGCCGATAGCATTTGTCGCGTCGTTCTGGGTTCCTTTTCTAACGTGTCTGGCTGTTTTTGTGTGACACAGTTGGCTGGGGAAGTGACCAAGGGATTGGAGGATTTGGAGAGGAACCAGGGATTAAAGCCCAGCTCATGAACCTCATTCGATCTGTCCGAACCGTTATGAGAGGTAAGGTGACAATCTTTTTCTCTGTAAAGTTTTGTTTCTGTGCTCTAATGAAGTAACGTCCGTATTCTGACTCTTTTTCTTTTACCAAACAGCTGCTCTTTCTGCTCGTCACTTCCAATCTGTCCTTCCTTCACGCGTGGGCTCTGTATAGGAGGGTGCAGGTCCCGGCGTGCGGCGCTCGCGCCCCGAGTTTGATAAAGTGTAAAACGTTCCCCGGCTCTGGCTTTGGGGTGCCGCTGCTGCATCTTGTCTTTCCTCGGAGTTTGGGAGCTGGGGGGAAGCTTGGTGATCGATCAGAGTGTGCAATTAGCTTCACCTTGGCTAAATTCAATTTTATGTGAAGTACCCGGTGAGGGAAGTGTAATTCCTGGGGTTCTTAAAGGTAAGCCAGGCTTACGTGCCTCAAAGGATGGGGGGAAAAAGAAAATAGACTTTAATTTGTAAGTTAGTTACAGTTTTTCACTATAAAGCACACCAAAAATTCCTTTTATAGGTGATGATAAACAGGAATTAACAAATCTTGCCTGTCTTGCTCACCACAGAGTAAAAACGGAGACATTTTTTTCTAAATCACAGCAAAGCCAAGGGTAGAAACTGACTTTGAGATGGTTTAGTTTCATTTGGAGAAAGGGTTGTTTGGGTTCAAGTTAAAACATGATGGGCCATAGAAAAATATTTCTGCTGTTGCTTCCTACTAATTTTTAATATCCTAGGCTTTGATCCTGGCTCCTTCCAATAATCCTGATTTTTTTGCATAGGAAAATTAAGTGCATTTTTAAGATTCTGGTTGACTTTGCTCCTTAAAAGGTAGTCTCCCAAGGTAATACAAAATTCTGTCGCTTTGTGAGGTGCAAAAGAAAATTTTCACAATTACCCCTCTTCTTTCTCTGCAGTGCCGTTAATAGCAGTGAACTCCATTACAATCGTTCTCCTCCTGTTGTTTGGTTGAAGATACTCGGTGGAAATCTTTTGGACACCCAAAGAAGCGTGTTGCTAACCATCACTGCTCTGAGTTTTCTGGGATCCAGCACGGTTTAGCTCTCAATTTGACGTTCAACTTAAAATAATAAAGACACTATTTCTATTTATCCTATTCCCTAATGTCCACTTGCAGTTTCATTAAACAAGATAATGGGATCAATGCAACAACGCTGCAGATGTATTGGACTACGACAAGTTCTGTTGCTGCCCGTTAACAGCGTTGACTGTTAGAGTACGCGTCGTAACGTATTGCAATGGTTGTCGATGGGTTTTTAAATGTCTTGTTACTCAGGGATGAATTTCCTTCGGTACGCTTCCCAATTTATTTTTAAATTAAGAAAACCAGTGTTTTTAATTTCAATTACTACCACAGTACTGTTTAAGAGAATACGAATTAGGCTCTACAAACACGTTGCAAATTACTGAAGTACAGTTGTGATACTGAGGGAGACAAAAACTAGCTGGGTGAAGTCCTGATTCAGTTCGCGTTGGAAGGCGAATGTTCCTGGTTAGATTGAGAACAGGATTTTTGGTGTTTGGTAGTCTTTTAAAATCACTAATGTTTCATGCTGATGGTGAAGTGAGTTGAAAATAGGTGCAATTGCTATGCAAAATCTAAAAAAGCTGTACCTAAAGCTGGGCAACTCTGTGTTAATTTAGACTAGCGGGTGATATTAGCGATTAGCGTTTGTTCCTGTTCTGTCAAGGATTATTAGACTTTTTAAAACGTGTGTTAAACCTCTGCGCGGTTATTAGCGTGTTGGAAGTGGGGAGCCATTTGTATTCCGAGCTTCTTGGGCAATGTGGGAGGGGAATACTGTGCCCTTTTCCGATGCAATTCTTTGTTAAAACCCAGCAAATTTGCAGCCTCTCCTATTCCTGCTGCTTCTTCCCCCGCCCTCCATCTTCCTTTGTTAAGTTAACAGCTTCGAAACTGAAACTGTGGGTGTGATCTTGCAGTCCTGTCGCAGAGAATATCGCTAATTGCTTTGGCACAGATCTCGTCTCAATTAAGACTGCTGGGTTAGGTCCAATGTTGTATAGCAAGTTTGAATTGAAGAATTCTGATTCTCATGTACCTTTTTTTAGAAAAGTTAGAAGTCTTATGTCTGTTCCTCTGCTAAAATGTTTTAGCTTATTTTTAAAGCGGGGAAGGCCAAAGGAAACCTGGCAGTTTCATTATTTTAAAGCAGCTTAGTTTATCATCTCTTCTTCCGACGTCTTGATGACTAAAGCGTACGCTGTTGTATACAAAGATAAATCTGTAAAATGTGTAAATGAATTTAATGATCTTCAGTTGCAGTGTGTTGCAGAGTAGAGTATATCCAGGAGGAGAGTTTTATGTTGTTTCCTTTTTCTAGTGAAAACTTGTAAATAAATTCTGAATTTCTAAGTTAAGCACTCTCTTTCATAACTCGCTCTATATCTGTGTACAGCGGGAGTATCTCAAAACTCAGCTTCATCCTGTTCCAGATACCAGAGTTACTGTTCTTACATGAAATACTTTTTTCTCATCCCTGTGGCGCTTATGAGTATCACCTCGCTGCTGTGAAGCCGTATTCTGGTTTATGTAGCAAACCTAATGAGCCATGGTAACATTGGCCTGAGGCAGAATAGGATCATGCTAGTCTTTAAATTCTGAAGTAGGTAGATGTATTGTAAAGTATTCCTTATAACAATCTTCGTGTAATTCAGAGGTGACGAGGGTAGAGTCTGGATCAGTTATTTTCATATATCTGTCTTTCGTGGAAACTGGACAGTATGTATGGGGAACAGATAAAACATGGAAGGTATGCAGGCCTTTCTGTATTTTTGTAAAATCTTTGTAAAAAAGCGGTGGTAGATGTTTCCTTTGCTGATGCATTGGAGTACTGAATGGTTTGAAGCACAGCTTGAGTATCATTTCGTTTTCGTACGTATTGACTGTTGAAACACTAGTTCTTACTAAAATAAAAGCCAGTACTAAAGATTATAAGCAGCAGCTTTAAAAACAGGTAAAAAGTGATTTCCCCCATTGTCCTGTCCTTTCAGAAAGGCTGAAGTGTCAATGCATGGCTCACGGCACGTGGGCAGATCACTTCAAAATCAATTAGGCACGTGCAGCAAAAAGGAGGAGCGGTTCTGTGCAGGAGGAATCCTGCATTTGAGGCAAAACCGGGACGTGTTTTACCTGGCAGATGCAAAATAGTGATTCAAAGTGGGGCAGCAGCTGAAGATTAGGTCTCCCAGGTAGCGATCGGGGATGAGGACAAAAGGGTAGCCAGCAAACAGGCAGAGAAGGAAGGAGTGTAGAGAGAAGCAGCAAGGAAGCCGTCTCCTCGTGTGGCTTTGAGCAGTTCTGAAACACGTCTGCTGTGACTAAACAAGGTGAAGCACCTCAAACCTGGCAGGGGCTCGGGTTCTTCAATAACAGGGAACATGCAAAAAAGCTTCCCCCTGGCAAAGAGCTCCACGCACAAAGTAGCCTGTGATCCAGGAGTCACTTCAAACTGTGAAGAGCATGATCATTCATACCTGGCACAGAAATGACAGTGACCAGAACGTTTTACAGATCAGGATGACGACGAAGACTTTCCAGTGTAGAATAACTGGCTCATTTCTAGTAAGGATTTGTAAACAGGGTGCTTTCACAGCAGCAGGTTACAGTGTGGTGGTACCAGTCGTGGTTAGCTGCGTGGTGAAAATGAAGCTGGTGGGACACTTCAGTCTTTAGTGCAAATACAGACAGGAATAAGGGATCAATTCTGCATACCTGTACTATTAAAGGCTTCGTTTTGAAGGGCATGGGGACAGGCGAAGGGAAAAGAAAGAAGGTAATGGGTTTGTACAGGAGTGAAGGAATCTCAAGCTCACTTTAATTATCTTTCACATCTCACCTTAGGTTGCAGTGTTACGAATTTGAACTTGTACTGTCTTACACACCTTGGCTTTTTTGATGTACCATCGCAATATAATGAATGTGTATCATACTTAATTCATTCACGTGCCTTCATTTCTTATGAAATCCTAACTGCGATAGCGTAAAACGCAACTGTGTCTAACCACGCTTTCTGTATGCTGCCTCTCCCGCAGGGGAGCCTGGGCAGGCTCCGCTGCCATCACAGGTAGAGAGCGGTCTCCACAGCCTGGGGCCTGCTACCGCCACCGGCGAGGCGCAGCCCTTGCAATCACGCGTTTCCAGCAGAGCAGCCGTAGGAAGCTGGTCTTCAACATGGCCACCAAGGCCTCGCTGAGCGGCTTCAGCCGGGGAGCGCCCAGGGGCCGCATCCCCGAGAAGACCAGGCCCGCCGGGGCACGGGGCAGCCGTCCCGTCCCCCCCCCCCCCCCGCTCAGGGCCGGCCTGCCGCCGGCGGAGAGAAGCCGCCGCCGGGCCCGGGGCTAACGGCTGTTCCCGCCCTCCCCGCTGAGGCGCCGCGCGCCTTTGTCCCTCAGCGCCGCCGTGGGCTGCCCGCCGCGCTGCCTGTCGCCGACTGCCGGAGGCCAGCCGGGGACACCGGTCCCTGAGGGCTGAGCGCTGCCGCCGTTCCGCGCCTGGCCGCGGCTGTGGCTGCCGCGCCGGCGGTAGGCGGGCACCGGCGCTTGGCCGGGCAGCCCCGGCTCCGCCAGGGCCTCGCGGGGCGGGACGGGGCGGGGCGGCGGCGGGCAGACCGCAGGGGCGGCGGCGGGGGCGGCTGGAGCCAGGTTAGTCTCGGGGAGGGCGAGGAGGGGGCTGCTGGCAACCTGCTCTCCCCTCTCGTCCGAGTGGGCTCGCCCGCCTCCTTCGAGCGCGAACGGGCGGGCGGAACCATCCGCGTCAGGAAAAAGGGGAGCTTGCCGAGCTCGGAGGCTCTCCCTCCAGAGAATGGACCAGCCCACCTGCCCATTGTAAACTGGCGGACAGAGGCGGTACCATCTCCTTGGCCGGGGGTGGGGAAGGTAGTTGCACCCTCATGCCCTTTCCAGTATGGCGAGGGGAGGGGGAGGCATCCGTCCTGGAAGGCGTTGTGGGGCAGGGGAGAGGCCCCAGGGCTGAGCAGAGAGACACTCACTGCCCCCGGCTCCTCAGGGGGCAACGGCAGGCCCACAGGGGAGGCCGTGTGGGCTCTCTGTGGGGCTGGGTGGGTGGCCCTGGAGCCCCACTCCCGTCAGCGCAGCTGGCCCTGGGCCTGGGCCTGGGCTGCTCTGCTGCCTTGTCCTGGGGCTCGCCAGTGGCTTCAGGGGCTCCAGCTTTGCTGCCTGGCTTGTGCCATTGTCCAAGGGAAAGGCCTGGCCTTTGCTGGCGGCACTGCGTAGGCCTTGTGGGGTGGCCCAGTGGTGGGGTCTGGGGGAGAAGGAGGAACAGGAGCCGGGGGAGGCCGGCCCTGTGCGGGCAGTGCCGGGCACCTCTGCCATGGAGAGCAGCCCCTCCGTGGCGCAAACACATCTGTGCCATTACAAGTTCCCGCAAGGGGCCAAGGCCTCTTTCACGCAGGTCGTGAGCACTTTGTTGCATCCCTGTACGGCACGGAGGCCCCTTAGACTGCCAAAGACCAGGTGGGAGTTGAACTGGATGGTCCCTCAGGTCCTGACCGGCCTGAATTACCATGTGGCTTCATCCCGTTGCTGTAGCTGTAATGCCAGCACCACGGTGAGGTTCCCCTAATGTGTTGGGCTGCGGTTATGAAAACTGAGGTACTGAAGTTTTTCAGGACTTTATTGCTAGGCCATGAGCTTTATAGTTAAAATCAGCTATGCTGAAAACTGGCTCTGCAAATAACTTCCATACCACCTCAATAAATACACTGTGAATAGGAGAACCAACGGAGATCTAGGGTAAAAGAGGAATAAAAAAAAAAATCCCGTTTCTGCTAAGCTAGGATATTCTATCCATCCTTAGCTGTGCTACCCATGCAGACACGGTGCAGTTGCTCTGCAGTCATGTGTCTTTGGCTAGAGAATTGATATAATAGCACCTCCTTCAGTCCTCTTTAATCTCTCTCACCACTCAAAATTCCCTGTGCTAAAGTTGAAGTGCCTGAGGGAAGAGAATTTTTTTGTCATGGAGATAATGTGGAGTCATGCAAATTCCATGCTGTTCAGGCACTTTGTCTGCACTAAGTATTTCACTCAGAGAAGATGTCTTAGAAACCTGGTGCCCTCTTTTCCCATCCGATTGATGAAGCTCCCTTAGGCGTTCTGTTATCAGCTCTTTATCATAGACTTTCAACCTTGGCCTGTGTAGCAACAGACATACTGTAAAATAAGCATTGTATTTTTTTTTTTTTCTTATTGCAGGGAACCAGCAGGAATAATCAAAGTGGAATCTCAAAGTTTTCTGCGCGTCTTGTACCTGAGACATCAGGTTCAGGTGATCTTGATCATTTATAGAACTGTCTGCAAAGATAAAACTGTCCTGATTAATAGAAAATTAAATTTATTAAGGCAGGTTCTAATCATGGTGTTGACTACTCTGCTTTTTTTTTAAGAGTACATACATGTTACATGGTCTGTCTGTAACCAAAAGGGCTCAACATAAAATCGTGATGACTTGCTAGCGATGACAGATCAGATAGTCGTTATTGTCCAACAGACAGGAGAAAAGCTTCCCTGTTGGACATTTGCTAAGAAATAGCTCAGCAAACTTGCTTGTGGAGCAAAATACAGCCCCTGCAGCACAGATAAGGAGAAGTACTGGTTTCTGAAGACAGCTTTTTAGACAGATGACTTGCACATGACCTCACTGTTTTCTTCCCCGGTGCCTTTACCCTTTGAATGCTGGCTTCTATTTTGGGCTAAGTCTCCTTTTGTGTGACACAGAAGCTTGCTGTAGAAAAACTGCTTGAGTGTCCCCTTTGCAAGAGGAGGGAGTAACCCTTTGGGGTGCTGAATATCCTTGAGCCCTGAGAGCTTCCAGGCTAAATCCACGCCGGCACACAGGCAGTCGACCGCCGAATAACCTAAGAGTTAGGGCACCTGAATTGTGTCGTGGGCTGGATCACCGTAGATCTCGCTTACAAAAATAAAATTAACAATATCCACTTTCGCAGAGCTTTTTGAGCTTTATAGTCGGAGCACTGTATCGTCGCTTAGTAGTGGTGTATTTATTTTTGCTTGAACAGCGCCATTGGTGTCGATGGGACTTGCCGAAATGTGCTTGCTGAGGCCTTGAACCAGCAATACCAGACCTAATGATCCTCTTCCCAACAGTCTTAGTTGTTTAGAGAATTTTTTTGACGCGCACAAATAAAGGCACTTAAAAAACAAATAGCACCTGATTTCCATATATAGAGTCTTTGGGAAAATACCACCCCATCAATTATGTATTTTTTTTAAACACTGCCTTTTATTTCTCTGTCTAAAGGGGCCCATTTAATACTGCGAGTAATGTTCTGAGTAATACCGGGCTGGGCACAAATGAGGCGCTTAACCGAGTTCCTTATTTTTATTATCCATTGTCTGCTAACCAGTTTTTTGTTGTTTCATTTATTTGCATTTTCCCTGGGGAAGGAAGGATGGCAGCTCGGCGTGCGCTGAAGGCTGTCTTGGTGGATCTCAGCGGCACACTTCACATTGAAGACTCAGCTGTGCCAGGCGCGCAGGAAGCTCTTAAAAGGCAAGCTACCTTTTTCGATTTCCTCTGATAGGTTATGGTCAGCGCTGTTTGCACAGACGCTTCTTTAAGTAAACGGGCCTGAAGCTTCTGCCTTTTTATGCTGTCGTGGATAAGCAAATAGGCGGCCAAATTCTGCTTTTATTTACACCTGTATTAATACCAAGAGAAATCAGCAAAGGGCCTAGATATTGAAAAGTTGCCATGTATCACCTGAGCCCCCACGGCTTTCCTAAGTTGCTCTCTAGGTCTTTTCTAGATAGAAAAAGACAATATTCAGAGCGTTTCCGCTAACTCATATGGGACTACGGCCTCAGCCAAAGTGGAAAGTAGTTAAGTTAACCTGAATTACCCCGTGTACACCAAAGTCACTTCAGCTGAGCTGTTCCTCGGTGCTTTGTTTAACTACAAGAACCTGACTGATTGTCTGAGCCCTTAGGCCTGTGGTGAGCTACAGTGGAATAACAGAATAACTTGGCCTAGTGAGCAAGGCATCTTTTGCAGAGTTCTCGTTTCAGTTGGTCGTTCAGCCAAGGCATTGCTTTATTATTTTTAAAGTTTCTTTCTGGTAGATAAACAACCCCAGTCGTTTTTTTAGTTTGAGAAACACTTGATAATCCAGCCCATCTTTTGTTAGAATTTCAACACGTTAATAAACAGGACAGCTGAGTACCTCTTTCTCTTCTGATGAAAGGGTGCCTAAAGAAACTGAGGCATAATAAAATGACTTAATCTGGCCAAGTCAGCGGCAAAATAGGATATGCAACCGCAGGGATCTTTGTCCTGTGTTATGACACTGTTTTCCTGGAGAAGACATCTTGCAATGGATGAAGGAAAACACAAAGCGATATAAGCTATCATGATGAGTGAGGGAGGACACCTTAAGATGCTGGGACAATAAGAATTAATCAGGAGAGAGGAACAGGGTTGAATTAAGGATGAGAAGTTTTTACTGGAATTGTATTGGCTGCTTAGATTTTTATGAAGCTAGACTGTTGCTCAGAGGAAAAGTTCGCAGCGGGATTAGGAAAGTCTGCTTTTTTTTTCACAAATAATTCTGTGGAGATAATTATCTCCTAAAGATGTAAAATTGCAAGGAAGTAAAAACTGCTAAAGCATTGGGTACTCCTTCATTACCCGTTCATTCATTGGACCTTGTCTGCCTGGTGTTTCGTGCTGCAGGGAGAACTTGTGCCAGGTGAGAGCATTCTCAAAAAATCTATATATATATAAAAAAGTGGTGATATTGTTGAGAAGAGCTCAGTATCTGTCCTGTCTGCTGCCCACCTCCAAACCCCCAGGCAGTAGACTGGACAGAAGAAATGGCTTCTGGAGAATCGGAAGACAAACTGTTTTATAAAGCCACTGATTCTCCTTTGTCTTCTGCTTCTGCTTGATTCCAGCTGAGCTGTGCTCATGCAGGCCCTGTTCTGGCTTTGGCAAGGGGAGGGCGTTAGAGAAGGGATAAGGTGCAGAGAGAGTCTGGTGCTGTTTGTCAGCTTGAACTGGCTGTCATGGGTATGGAGAGCAGGTGTCATTTCACTGCAAAGAACAGCCATGTCTTTTTGCTTAAAGGTTTGAAAAAAGTATTTTCTCATGCTCTTTCCCGCTAATCCATGTCATTGTCCTTCCTAAAGAGACGCTGAAATGATTGGCGTGCAGCTTGCTTGGGGAACAAATGGATAGATTCCATTTTTAGGGTTACTTCTCAGTATTGAGGTCCGTGGGGAAAAAAAAAAGACTTATTTTTATTTTATTAGCAACCAGGGGACTTTTTTACCAGTTCATACTTGTGAAGGGTCGGTGTATCTGACAAACAAGAGAAAGAAGCGGCAGGTGCAAGCAGGTCTCCAGCGTTGACCAACTTTATTCTGATGTTCTCCGTGCAGTCGTGATGCCAGTGTTTGTTTCTATGGCAACAAACAGAGAAAGTGATGGTGGGGGAATAATTAAAGGGAACGCCATTGAAATTGTCACTTACAATTATTTGATTCTTTGGTAGCACGTACTGTCAGTGTAGGGCAATAATGTGGTTTTATGTGATATTGGTGTTCCTCAGTAAAGGGAGAAATGGCTGCAAAAGCTAACATAAAATCGTCACACAGGTAACACAGGCTCCTAGAGCATCCTGCCTCTCTGAAGGAGCCACAGCTGCTGTGAAATTCACTCGGCAGGTGGAGTTCAATGTATTTAGCAACAAGGTTCTTTTGTTTATTTGTTTTGGTTCAGGATGCTGTTGATCCAGAATACAGGGCTGGTTTATTTATTATCTAGTTTGAACTAGAAGGCTTTTCAAACTAGTTGTTGTTGATCATAGATGTGTTTGCTGCTACTATGAAGGTGGAGTTTGGAATCACTATTTTCCTCCAGACTTTTCCTGGTAGAAGCAAAACAGGGGAGACTTGGTCTTGTTCTGGTAGCTGTAATTCTTGCCATCTGTTTCACATTGCCCCCCAGTCCACAGAAGTTAACAACCTCATGGTTCTTGTGTGGCACCAGTACTCTGGGATGTATACAGTCTTTTCATCTGCAGCCTTCAGACAAACGGTCCTTTTTCAGTCCCAAAGAGACGTACAGGTGTGTAAATAGAATGATGCTGGGGCCAATTTGCCTTTGCTCTTCATCCATCAGGCTGCGCAGCGCTCCGGTTACCATTCGATTTGTGACAAACACAACGAAGGAGTGCAAGAGAGACCTGCTGGAGAGGCTGACGAAGCTGGGATTTGACATTGCAGAAAATGAGATCTTCACGTCTCTGACAGCAGCCAGAAATCTTCTGGAGCAAAAGCAGGTGCGGCCTCTCCTCCTGGTGGACGATAAGGCCCTGCCTGATTTCACAGGTGAGGCGGTCAGAAAACAGTGTGGGGGAAGTTACTGAACAGCTAAGGAAACATAGTGCTCTCCGTTTGGTAGAATGACGATCATATATATACCACTAGCCATGATGAAGCCTGAAATGTGGGACTCTCCAGGGTCATAAAGATCCTTTCTGCTTTTTAAATTAACATTAAACTGTCTGAAGTCATAGCTTCTTGAAGAGTAGTGGAAATGGCAGCCAAAACCTTCAAATAGTCAGGAATTTGGGTAAAACTCGATACTTTTTATTAATTTCCAGTGTAAAAAAAAAAAGTAATACTTACCACTTGATCATTGGAGATTTATTGCACCTACCAGTGCTGATTTGTTTTATAGCAAGGAAGTGTCGATTTGTTGGAAATCCGGTTTCCCTCAGCTATGGTACAGAGGTTTTGCTCGTAAAGAGCTGAAAAGCCAGTGTGTAGGCACGCGCAGGAGACTATTTCTCTTAATAGATTATTATTAAATGTAAAATCTCCAGGTAGTTATTGTTACTTGTATTGAACATCTAGGTCTCATGTATCCATGTATTTGGATACCTTAATTGGTGATAGAAGCTTCATTGCCCCGACTTCTCTAGATTGTCATCTCTAAAGACCTGGTTAAAACTTGCTTTACTTTCAGATGTTCCCGTTTCCCTCTCTCAACAATAAGGGCAGTGGAAGATGATAAATTCTAACTCGGACATGTCTGACAGGTGCCTGAAGCTAGGACAGTTAGTCCTTGACTTAACCACATCGTTGTTTCAAGAGTAGTGAAGATACCCACATTTTTAACGTATTCAGAGTTGAAAACTATATATTGTATATTCAGACTTTCATTTAAAGTCAAGGCAGCAAAAATGTGGATGGCTTACCACCTCTCCCTGCCCCGTGCCTTATAAACTGAAATCCTTATGGCTGTGTAATTTAAGTAGGTTCTAATCTTGCTAGGAGCTAGACATTTCCTGTTAAATTTTAGTGCCATAGTCTAGTCAGTAATCTTCAGAAAGATAAGCGTTCAGGAGAAAAGCCTCTGTGGGCTCTGAGAGCAATGAAACCTGATAATCTGTTCCACCTAACATCATCTCCAGAGAAATACGCCCCCAGCGATATTCTGTATTTGTGTTCTCAGGAAGGCTTTCTTGGGTCAGAAACAGCAGAGACGGCAGCTATTTCACCGAAGGTGGTTAAATCAGTTTAATCTCCATGTATTTGGGATCTTTCCATCAGTTTTACAGTAGCTGATGGTAATTTTGTAAAAGATGGCAAAGATAGAGCTATCAGCGGAGTGTGTTGGTGGCATTTTCTGTGTTGCTTGGATCTGGAATGGATTGTTTTGTTTCTCTTTGCTACAGGCGGTTTTGCTCATATTCTCTCAGTGCTGCTCTTGAAACATTTAAGTACGATGCAGAATGTTTTAAATTCCTGTTAATGGCTGCTATTGAACTATTCTTGGCTAATCTCTC
Organism: Aptenodytes patagonicus; assembly: GCF_965638725.1. NCBI lineage: Eukaryota > Metazoa > Chordata > Aves > Sphenisciformes > Spheniscidae > Aptenodytes > Aptenodytes patagonicus. The sequence continues at coordinate 4,394,776 of NC_134981.1, forward strand.
TATAAAGTTGGTCACAGATGGATGAATGTAATCCATTCTTGGTTAAAGGACCCAGGTGCTTTGGATGGTGTCACAAATCCACATGGCATCTCTGAGTGTACGTTTTGCTGTCTGAGCTAACTGAAGGACATGCGGCAGGAGGCATCAGCCAGCAGGCTGCGATGACACTCTCTGGAGACCCAGGAGCTCTAGTTATCCCAGTAAAGGTGTAGAGGATATGCTGTGTGAAGGTGGAACAAAACCCCCAGCAAGTGCAGGATGCAGCTGATACTTAACCTGTCCTAAATAAAACACTCTGGTACTCCTGTTTCTCCTGTAGGTGCTACTCTGCTTCCACTGCTGGTTCTGTTCAGAGGTGGCACTGCCATGTAAAAACAGGTCATGCTCCTCCGGAGCAGTGCAGGACAAAGGAGGTGCAAGCTGTTCTCGAGGGGACTAATCCACATTAAAAAAAAGACCTTCCAGAAGAGCCAAAACTAATCTAGTGTAACAACTTCTAGGTCATGCTGCAATACCATCTTTGCCATCATAACCGGACTGATATGTAGAACAACACTCAGGCTTTTTACCATAAGTGGAGTTTTCTGTGACTAGAGGGAACAGAAAAACCAGATGGAATTCTCTAGTCTTCCTGCTTTACTGTCTTACAAAGCAGATGAATATGCGTAGAAAGCGATTCTTAGATAACAAAAAGTCATTCAGTTAAAGAAGTGATTTGTGCGGTCTCCGGCATTTCAGTGGAGGCAGTGAGAGAATGACTGTTCAACAGTCACTGTTAAGACTACCCGGCTGCAGAGTTGTGTCCATCGTGTAGGATGGCAGAGTCTGGATAGATCAACACCTTTCCACAGATGCTTTCCTCGTTTCTAAAAGACGTAAAACTAGTCTATATGTGATGTGTCTGTGTCAGAAAATGCTCATTTTTGCTGTAAAGTGATTTAATTGCACTTGTTGACTGTGTACTGCTAAGTATGAATAAAATGCTGTTCACTCAGAGTCACGTTTCAATTTTCCAGGCATAGCCACTGATGACCCCAATGCAGTGGTGGTAGGACTGGCTCCTGAGCGCTTTCACTACGAGATGATGAACAGAGCGTTTCGGTAAGTCAGCCCCTCCTCGTGGCATTTTGAAGGGTGGCTGTCTTGTGCTGGGCTCTGTACCTCTACGTAGGCGAGGAAATCCTTCTCGTGTGGGAAGAAGAGGGTGGTAGCAGTATCATCGTTACGTAGCGTGATTATGGTATGATCATCCGCTGTGAGTCTGTCCTGGATTTGCCCGGTGTTTTCCTGGTCCTGTGTTTCAGGCTGGGCGGAGGCCGCAGGATGGGCTCTGTCTGATCTTCAACGTCTCACTGACTTGTTCTGGGTATTTTTCCCCCAGTCCTCTATTGAAGATAAACTGTTTTGCTGGTGTCAGTTTTCTTTGGTCTAATAGAAATATTAACTACTGGCCGCATTCTCTTCTTCTCGAGCCTTATGCCTTGTCCTTTACTTTATTCCCTGTCTTTTACTGCTCAGATAATTAAGTCACTTGGGGTTTGCATTGCTCATAGCAAAACCTTAAGGTGAATCTGCTTAAATGCAGGTATCTACAGTGCCGATGCCTGTATCTGAGCTGGTGACCTGGGCTCCAGAGGGAGAGAGGAGGCGCTTGTAAGGCACCATTCATTTTTTCCCCAGTAGTGCTTAAAATAGGACAGTTGAACTGTGCCCTAGCAGTGCTTTTTCCTCTCCACTGACTGTGAAGAGCCCAGACTGACTAATTACCTGGTAGGCAACTGCTCGGTCGATATCCAACATTAGGTTAGGTAAATCGAACCCGATGAGAGTCCCAAAATGAGATACACAGAGTAAGGCCATTCTCTAGGCACCATTTGAAATGACTGAGACTAAATTTCTCTTCTTGTATACGTGGGATTTTGATGCCACATTTAAAAAATTCTCTCAGGTGAGATCCCTCCTGCAGACTGCTGAATGTAAGTGGTTGTGGTGCTGCTGTCAAATTAGATTTTTCTGTATCCTAGAGGCATCCTCCCATCGCGAACATACCTGGCTGCTCACAGATAACGCGTGCCAACTCTCTTCTTGTTGAGCTTGCTTTGGAACGCATTGATTCAATAGAAGTGTTTTGTGATAATTAAGTGAAATGAAGTATTATCATTTATGTACTGCTCAGAGTACCCAGGCTGCTCTGCAAGCACGTGGGAAGGAGCAGACGTCCTCCAAGGAGCATACAACTCACCTAAGGCAGCTTCTTTGAGCAGAGCCACAGCAGAGCTCCAGAAAGGCAGTGAAGGGGCAAAGCAAGATTTTGTTTGTTTTCTTAAAGGCTTTTTTTTTTGTAAATCAGGCGGGGTTAAGGGGAAAAGAAATCCTTCTTTCTGCCCTCAAGATAACGGCCAGCGTTTCCCCTCTATCCCGAAGCTTTGCTAGTTACATTCCTGCCTGTTGTGACAAAGACTGGAGTTGCCTCAGTACCTGAAGAAGGTGCTATAAAATCGAACGGGAAGCGTTTGGCAGTCGTTAACCTCAGCTTTTATAGATGCTGTCTGGAGGGCTTTTGTTGCACTGAAACTGAGGCTGGGGAAGGGGAGGACTGCGATAACCTTGCTGTGCTTGGTAGTACCGGGAGGATTCCTCTAGTGCAGCAGCTACGCAGGCTTCCCTTTGCTGCAGGACAGGTAGCTGCTGTGTCTGCTGTAAAGAACAACTACCAGGCAGGTAACAGAAATGGAAGAATTCAAAGATTAGGTCCAGATTCTGTGAAAGCAAGCATTCTTAAACTCCCATTTATTACTTTGCTGTCACGGGTCCACTGTTCAGGCGCTGTGTGTGCTAACAAGACATGCTCCCTGCCACAAGGGTTTTACAAGGCAAGTGTTAGACAAGAGCCCTCAAGCAGACACAAAGTGAATTGACAGGGCTGACAAGGTAGCGAGGCTAAGGAGGCACTGATTGAGATCGGTGGAGCAACAGCAGTTTCTTAATTACTTCTTCCCTTATGTTTTTCCACCCATTCCAGACGATCTGTGCAGGTTTTTAACAGGTAGGTCAGCTGGCAGGCAGAGATGCTGTCTGTGGAACCCCGAGGAGGGTGCACGCTGGTGCGTTGGGGCAGAATTGGGCCCGTGGAAGGTGGGAGGATCTTGGTTGTTGGGCAGGGAGCAGTTCCTAGTCTCTCAGACCACCGCTGCACTCGCTTCCTGAGGCTCCCAGGTGCTGTGGCCAGCCAAGACCCTCCTGTAACGCTGCCATACCGTGCCTTGTGACCCTTACTCTGTGACCCTTTTATCGTACTCGGAAGTGTTAGGAATCTGCTGACTTGTTGCTTTGATCCATCTTCCACTTGGAATTTTTGGTTCCCAATAGCAAGGAGCTCAAATCCAGCTTTGTTCCTAACAGGCTCAGTAATAGCGCTGTTAACTGGGGAATTCGATGGGACGTGAACATGCCTAATATCTTTGTGCTTTTTCGTGTAACTTGTTATTGTAATTCCTCCAACGTTAAACTATAAAGTTAGGGTAAAATCATCCACCTTCTATTTGGGACTCACCTGAACACCCATCTCTGCTGGAAACACATAGCTGTTCGGCTGTTAGAGGCGATACCGACAGCCCCAAGGACTGCTGGGCTGCAGATTTCCCGGCAGCAGCATCCTGAAAGCACTGCTGTGTTCTCAGTCCAGGCGAGGAGATTAAAGCTGTGGCCATCAAACTGCTACCTACAGCTGCTGCCTGTGGTTAATGTATTTTAAAATACTTGCGTGGGGAAATCAGATGGGTTCTAATGTTAGGATGTTTGCCTTAGTGAAAAGTGAGGCAGCTTAAGAGTAATGGACCTAATCACATGAGAGATATAGACCGGATTTAAAAATAGTTACCTGTTAAAATCCTCAAGATAATAAATTCTTTATTTGGGGGATTTGTTTTACTAGCTGTTTCTGGGGAAGAGTAAGGAAGGAACTTTAACTGTCCAAACGAATGCTAGCTTGCATTATAATCTGGGGCTTTGTGAAAGTCAGCGGGAGCTTTGTCAACTTAAACGAAAGCCAGTTCAGGCCTTCAGCTGTAAATATCGGGGGTTTTTAATATAATTTTTGTACTTCCTTCTTCATTTAGGTTGATTTTGGATGGTGCTCCTCTTATAGCTATTCATAAAGCCAGATACTTCAAGAGAAAAGATGGCTTGGCTCTGGGACCTGGACCTTTTGTAGCTGGGCTGGAATACGCGACGGACACCAAAGCGACAGTGGTGGGGAAGCCAGAGAAAACCTTCTTCCTAGAAGCTTTGCGGGGGACTGACTGTGCCCCAGAAGAGGCCGTCATGATTGGTGACGTACGTGGGGACCAAATACCTTATCACTTGCCTGTTAACGTAGTGCCCATCTCCGCTGTGTGTCGTGCCTCCCAAATGCCACGAATGGATCTTTTGAAAAGCGCTGTGCTTAGACGAGGGGTGAAAACTGAACCATCAAAACTTGCAGGATTGAACGTGTAGTCCATGGGGTCAGTTCTCTCGCGTCGGTCGCTATTTGATCAGGCAAAAAGCACGTAGTAAATCATTCCCGTGACAGTTTGTCTAACAGGTAGCTACAGGATTTGACTCCGTGTAGCTGCTTTTAAGTGGCTGATTAGTGATGTGCAAGGCAGAGAACGTCATGAAAAACCTGTTAACAAATAGTGTCTGTGCCCACTAACCAGCTGATCTCCTGTTTTGTCCCAGGACTGCAGGGATGATGTTGGTGGCGCCCAGAATGCGGGCATGCGTGGGATTTTGGTAAGGACCGGTAAGTACTCGATGGATCGGTCATTTCGGGAGACAGCGGTGCACTCAGTGATCTGGCCCTGGGTACTGGCAGCCCCCCGTGCCCAAAGCAAAGGTATGCTCTGAGCCCTGGGTCTGGCCCTGGTGCCTTGTAGAGGCCCGCCATGCCCATGGTTTGTCACACCGAGGGGCTGCTGGGAGACCCCGAGTCCATCACCCCATTCATTTTGGGGTGAGTGCAGCAGATACGTTTCCTCAGCTGCAGCGTGGCAGCCTGTCAAGCAGTAGATTGCGATTAAGTCAGGATAGGCCATTATATTTAATGTTTCAACAACAGGGCTGGAGCACAGACCCCCGAACTGGGAGCAGGATGGTAGGAAGTAATAGACGTGGGCGGCTGATCTTGTAGGTGTGAATCTTTTTCCCATGACTCCAAAATCCCGAGCGCTGGTCGAAGAACAGAGAGAACTGTTACTGTGACATCTTTAAGCTTGCCAAAATCGGTCATAGCAATGCAACCTCTAATCATTCAGGAACTCTGATGGCATTCCCTAGTAATTACACTGGTAATTATAGAAGTAATTTTGCTTCAGACAAAAGTGGAACCCTAAGGGACTGGCGGGTATTATTGATGGTACCATGGACTGGGTAAGGTCTTTCTGAGGTGGCAGCTGCTCATGCCACACAGTCCATTATGTTGAAAATGAAAGCAAGTAATCCTACTCTTCCTCATAAAACCCAGAAGGGAAGATGATAACATTATTATTATTTCAAGAACCTACAACACGAATATCTGAACAGTCAGTGAAAGAATAGTGCTAGTACAGTGGAGTGAAACCAGTGCGTAAGTAACACTAATTTTGAGCCAGAGCCACCCCTGGAGGAATCTTCTGTAAGGCTTGGTGGTTGTTTAGGGAAGACTTGTGAGATATTTGTTGCAGGAGAACCTCAGATGGGCATTCCTCCTGATCCGAGGAAGCTGTAATTTTCAGGGGAAAAAAAAAAGGATACCCAAAGGAACTTGGTAAATGTATGTTTTTGTTAATCTGTTACAGGTAAATATCGACCGGCAGATGAAGACAAAATCAATCCCGCTCCTTACTTAACCTGTGAGAATTTCCCAGAGGCAGTGGAACATATCCTAGAGCGTCTGCTGTGAGAAAGGGAATAGTTAGTTTGACAAGACCTCTGTTTCACATCATTTCCTTTACTCTTGCTTCAAAAATTAAGACCACAGGATCAGTGCATGCATTGCATCAGAAACCTAGCCGTGAGCTCCTGCCACTCGAGTCATGAAAGGGCAGAGGATCGGTGTGGGCCCCGGCCCAGTCACAGCAAAGCCCCTTTCCTGTAGTAGTTTCACGAGGCTGTGATGAGGGACTGCGGATACCCGGCAGGTGAGACAGAAAGGCTACAACCAGCACAGCTGCTTTCCTGAACGACGTAGGGAGCACGGCAGAGAGGTCTGTTTATTTCCAGTTTGCAAGAAATAACTGATGAAAAGCCCTGTCTGGAAAGTGTCACGTTCTTCTGCTGAATAAGCTAAACTGAAAAAAAAACCCACTGGAAATACTCAAGTAAATAAACCTCCAAGACTAACAGAGCCTGAGTCAGCCTGTAGTGATTTCACTGAGTATGATTCTGCTCTGCTCTAATTTAAAGGTAGAGATTAGGCACATTTAGAAGTGACTTTTAAATTAAAATATCACCATTGTTTAATAATAACTGCTGTTGAGATCTTTCCTCTCATTAGAACAGATCCTGGGTTTTGTTTTTCAAATTTTACATAAAATTAAAACTGTCAGCATTTTACAGATGTTTTAATTAGATGCTGTTATTAAAAAGAATGGTACAGAAACAAAAATCTGGTATTAAATGCCTTAGAGACTGTGAATTCTTGAAATTAGACTCAGCAGGGTCCTATTAATGCTACAGTTGCAAAATTTCACTGTTGTTGGGGTTTTGTTGTTTCTTTTTAATGTTACGGGAAAAATCCTTCATAAGCCATGGGGACAGATTCCAGTTTTTACACAGTTGGTTAGCAGAGCTGTAAAATGAGATTTAATTCTGTAGTACGCCATGCTTTTTCTGTGCACTAAAGCCACCGACAAGAACCAACTTTGTAATGATGGTAAATAGCTTTTCTGGTCCATTTGTGAACTGTAATAATCAAAGTCCTTTACAGTTGTTTTACAGTGCTGCTGAGTGTTAAATTATTAGATTGTAATTATACGTTACCGGAGTATTAACCTTATTGAAAATACAGTTTTGTGTTAATAAGCCTTGCTTGTTCTTGTTAAGAAAAATCATCGTGAAGAATGAATGGGAAGCTCTCCTTACGTGAAAAACCATCCACCTGCAGTCTCACTTGGTGGGTGGTTACCTGCATTCAGATCTAATCTCTGTCCGAGACAGAACGTGTGGACGGAGTAGATTCGGCAGTAGAAATACAAGAAACAATAAACCCCCCCAGGAACAAAACCCGTCTTTAGATACTGTTTGTGTGCCCTCACAAACTGTAACCTCCAGCTTTGAATAAATTCACGCAACTAGTGTTCATGCCAACAATTCTGAACCTGTGTTGGTTTCTGCTTGGAGTACGTAAGAGAGGTCTTCGGCCCGTAGTCAGAGTCGGGTTCGGGAGGTGAGAGACCTGTAAGCGAAATCCTGTGAAGACATTTCCCGTACAGACTTCTGACAACGCGACTGACGCTAGAACAAAAAGAGGCTGTCAGTGCTTCAGAGGTCCTGGAGCGTGCTGGAAAGCATGCAAGACCGTGGTACGTAGTTAGAGAGGCAGGTGCACGCAAGCCCATGCAAGGAAAACCCTGGCAGAGCTGCAAAGAGGATAACAGTCTCGCCAAGCAAGAGGGAGGGTAAGAGAGGGGCAGCCGTGAGACCTGAGAGCCTGAAAACAGGACTGATTAGAATTTCTAATTAAGAGATTAAAGGACAGGTGGCAGTCCTGACTGGTTACCAGGCCATGGTTATAAGCAGAAAAGTCTCCAACTTGGCTAGTATTTACCACTACGCTGCAAAGACTCACCGTTTGCATTTTACGGCTGGCTGCGAACCACCAATCCAGTTTCTAGTTAGATTAAGCCTAAATCTGCTGATTTTCTACAATGTCTCCAAGTTCCTCTAATTCCTTGCCTTTTCCACCTTGGAAATAGCCCAAACCAACTAGAAAGTAACACATTTGGCACATCAAGGCTTTGATCTCAGCTGAAAACGATGACAAATGAACCAAATTTACAAGGCACTGCAAAGGTCCCGAATTTCATCGAAAGCAGCGACTTACGTTTCATTAAAAAGGGTGCAGGTCTCTGCTGGCAAAGCTACGCTGACTGCAATGCTCTAGCGAGTCGCAGAAAGGGAGAGTTACACTAATCATCTAGCTGTTCTTAACAAGCTTTCTGCTCCAGGTCTTCTACCTCAAACCTGTAAACAACTGTCACGAATAAAGACCGACAAGCAAGCAATCTCTACGTCTTTATACATAGAGGTAACATACAGGTTACATACAGGTAACCATTTAAGGCTGGAGTCCTCATTACATACCAACTGCCATCACACTATTTCCATGAAGAATGTTTTGTGAATCGTCATGGAAAACGGCTAACAAAAAATAACCAACCAACCACCCCCCCATTAAATTTTGAAAGCGAAGATTTCCCCCTGACATTTCTCACTGCATCCTCTTTCCTGGAAACAACGGCACTTCCTTCCCCATCGCCATTTGATCCTTCGGAGGCAAGGCGATGCCATTTTGGATAGCAAAAGTCTTGGAAGTTTTCAATCTTTTGGGGTTTTTCTTTTCAAACCGCCTCAAATTCTCTCTGCCAAGCTGTGTACTTCTGGCTTAGATTCTTTGCTGACGGCTTGGTGTGGGCGATCACATCCAGGAAATCTGCTGTTGTGATCGTGTCTAATCGGATCACGGGTAAGTTACTGTTACCTAAAGAGAAGAGAATTGATTACTGTTATTACCAAAAGACATTCTTTCATATCCCTGCCTAATGCAATGCTTCATATATGAAAACAACAGAATAAACCTAGTGAGATAAAGAAAAATTTGTATTTGTGCACAGAGCACAGATACTGACAGCCTTAAAAAAAGGCCTGATTTTCAGAAGCGTTAGCGTAGGTACATGTTTTAGAAATGTACAGTTTAAAACTTTCCTAGGCAGATAACAGAGCTCCACCTGCTGGGGTTAACGTTGTAATTTCTAGAGTTACAGCAGCAGATCAGCGTTTCCCGGATCGGATTCTCTACTCAGAGCTGCGGTACCTGGCTGAGGATTTTCAAGAGCATCGAAAATTTTCCTCACTGGTCTCATGGCTGCTTCCTTGCACACCAGTTTTATGTCTGAGCCGGAGTACCCGTCTGTTTCCTGTGACGGGATCAGAACGAGACGTTACAGCTTACAGGCTTACAAATCGGACAGGAATGGCATTTACAAGCATATATATTTATATATAATATTTGTAAAGTCTATTCCTGTCTGAAATAGATGTGTGTGTATATATGTACACACAAACACACGTATTTTTATGTGTACCCTCCCCTCAACGTTACGTTGCTTGTTCTTGTCTTGAATGCCCACAAGTACCTTGTAGGAACAAGGAAGATACTGGGCATTTTCTTTCTAAAGGGCGATTTTCTGTAAGTCAAATAAAACTCATCTTTCTGTCTCTTAAAACTCATCTTTCTGTATCTGTTCCCAGCTTCCCTGTTAACAAAATAACTGTATTTCCTCGTTAACATCTACGAAACAAAAACCGAGCAGTATTGTCTCTGTGAACAGACGTAAAAAGGGCCAACTGGGTAAGCTGTAAGATATTTTGAAAGAATTCAGGGTGTGACAAAGGGCTAAATGAAGAAAGCCTGGGTATCTAGTGAATCTCTTCACCAGCTAAATGCTCTTTTCTCCCGCAGCAGTGGAGCTGTGACAAACCTTCCCTACACAATTAAGTCTTCATTACCCCGATGAATTGGAAGTGCTCCCAGCCTGGTGAGAAGAGTCATAAAATATACTGTTGCTGGAAGTCTCCCTGTATTTAAGGCTGAAAACTTGGCCCAACAGAGAGGATCAGAATACACCATTTTGCAAGCGGAGCTGTGTGAAACCAGCAATTTCCACGGCCAGGTAGGTGCCTGTGAAATGCTCAGCCCCGTGCCTCGCTGCTCTCCCTTTGGCTGGAGCCTCCGGCTGAGCTGAGGTCCTTCCCCCAGCTCTGTATGTCGCAGTTGCTGTATACAGAGGTGCCGTCCCAACCCTCTGCTTCCGACCGCTTCTGCTGCAACGTAGTCCCACCGCTGTGGGTGATGTATGTCACTCTTGCTTACGGTTCCCACCTGGAAGGACCTCAAGCACCGAGCGGGCACTGTCCCTGCTGCGGTGCTGTCTCACCTGGCCCAGCAAGCTGTAGTCCAGAGCCGTTCTCAGCTCCACTCCTCCGCTGTTGCTCAGAGGAGGCAGCCAGTGCTGGATCATCACCCGCCGTGCCTCTTCACTTGGGAGGTCAACCAAAATCCTCTTCTCCAACCGCCGCAGCATGGCAGAATCTAACTCCCTGCAAGCAAAGGAGGAGAGGAATCGTCTCAGCGCGTCTCGTTGCGGAGACATGGCTTTGACAGCAAGCTCCTCGCAGCAGGGACTGACATTTTTCAACCCCACCTGTAACTGTGTCAACCTAATTTTTTTTTGGGGGGGAAGGATTAATTATCCAGTGTATTCCTGTTCAGCGTCTTAGCGATACGCTGGCTTGTGACAATGAGGCTTAACAATAACCATCAGAAGTTTTAGTTATCTTCCCTGGCTCTGATACTCATCTGCAGCATTAGGGACATGGTTTAGTGGACATGGTGGTGTTGGGTCGACGGTTGGACTCGATGATCTTAGAGGTCTTTTCCAACCTCAATGATTCTATGATTCTATGTCTCATCAGCAATAACCTCTCCCTTTCTCCCTTTGCTGTTAAGGAGACACTACAAATTGTCTGTCTGGAGCACTGTCAGGACTACTTAATTGCTACTTCGTAAGGGATGCTTTGTAGGTATAAAATACAGACTGAAGGTCTTAGATGCAAGGGCCATGTTTATGGCAGAACAAGACATCGATCTGAGACTGCTCCTGCCGTACAAATGATAAACAATACAAATGATAAACAATACAGCCACAAAGGAAAATATCCTTATAAAAAAGATCATGTGAAGGATGGACAGGCTGGATAAATGTGTCAGTGAGCCAAAACCCACGATGCTGTCAACATCAACACTGATAAAGGTGTTTTGCCTAACAAAAAAAAAAAAAAAAAAAAAAAAAAAGAAAAAGGTAAAATAGAAAAGATTGGACTCCTCTTCATTTTTACTTGCTTGTGATGCACAAAGGAAGCTTGAAAGAAAAATGAACGTTTCTTTCCGTTCCTTTCTCAATGCATTTCATCACCATCTAGAAACAGTCCTTCTTGCCAGTGCCACCGATTCTGTCAAGCGTCAGGACTCCTGGTATGCCCGACACGCCAGCTCCCCTCAGACACACAGCCAAACAGTTCATTTTCATCTATTTTTTCCCCAAGTGCTTTTCAGTTGTTCGCATCTAACGGTAACACAACCAAACAACTGAATACAAATTTCTACTCCACTTCATCCCTTGTCACTTGTGTAGTGGGAACGGTGTACAAGTACTCCAGTCACCCATACAATTTTCAAGAAGAGATAGCTGCTACAAAATATTTACTCACTCATAAGTCTCTGGTGCCTTCCAGGAGCTGCTCTGAGCTATTACCCTTCCAAGTGCTGTACCGATCTGTCTCTACTGGCCCCATTCAGTCACAGACTTATTATTTCAGTTTAAAATATAATTCAGTCCTCATACCTGCCGAGAAATTCTCATCGAGGGGAAACACACTTCAGTGTGTCTTGTGCGGACAGAAAAACCGGAGCCCTGAGCACCATTCCACCCTTGTCGGCTGAGCAGGAGGAGCCAGCTGTTGGCGGACTGTCCCTGCAATCTGGGACCGTAGGTACACTTAAATAAACCTGCCTCTACCTTTCCCGAGTCCCTGGGTGAAATCTTTTTGCCAGCAAAGTCAACATTCAAGCAACGCTTCTTGTATGAAACTCCTCTTTAATTTACAGGGAACTCCAAGCCAGCTCAGGACGGATCTGTAGCACACCAGTAGAGCTTATTTCTGGCACCTTTGGTGACTTGTCCTTATTTTTTAATAGCAAATGTTTTCTACTGGCATAGCACATGATAAAGAAAACAAAAAATGGGCTCCCAAATCCCCATCCAGGTGCCTGCCTAGGCTTCCCACAGACCTCAGCACGCCTGGCTCTCAGCTCAGCGGGAGCAGAAGTGTCCCTCTCCCCAGAAAGGACCTCTCGGATTGGGAAGGCTTGTTCCACGTGCGCTGAGCCAGGGGCAATGGAAGCGAAGGTTAGATAAACCAGATCAATAGGAACTCGGAGGACAACAGGAATTCACTCAGATCCATCCCAGTACTTCTAATCAAGGCCTCAGAAGTAAATACCAGAGTTTGCTAATCAGTGGCTGTTGGTATATTGACATTATTATTGATATTTTTAGGCTGTTCAAGATGCTGTCCAACATTCAGTGCAACGCCTCTCGCACAGGGTCCCACCCAGACCAGACAAAGAACCATTTTAGTCCCCGCTCTCCTTCCAAATGTATTTTTCAGCTCAACTTCTCCTGAAAATTGTTTTGCTTGGCAGGAAATAATTACTCTCTGGCTGACCAACCCCTTGGCTGTTATTTACCCATATTACCATCCTCCGCGTAAACAGAGTAAAAGTTCTCAGGGTTTTAGAAGCGCCCATGCAAGTACTCTAAACCGCCCTTGCAGGCAAAGGACAATCACAGCCAGAGTCTCTGCAAATACCCTACAAATCCTCTAAACGATGACGTTTTCCACCACTCCTCCCGCTTCAGAGCACTCCTGGGGTGTCCCCCAAGATCACAGTTTCATGAGCTCCCTAGCCATGTTCTGTAAATACGTCCCCTGACACACAGAAGTTGCTCTGTTTATCCAGAAAGGTTACAGTGACCCTGCTTGTTGGTTAAAGAGGAAAATGAAGACATAATATTTTTGTTAAGTGTTTAGGTTGCTTGCCGAATTGTTTTGTTAGCGATCAAATGCAAGGTTAAGTGACATGAACCAGAACAGAATAATAAGCACTGAGCCAACCAAAATATCCTCTGAAGTAATAGCCAATAAAAGTGTTAAGAAATGCTCATGAAAAGATACACAAAGCTGTACGGGACCTATGAAAGCGGGTGACTTTTCGGAGCTCCCCCAGGTTGACATCAGGAGGCATCATGCCATGTTATCACTCCCAAATTTCATGAAGATAAACAAGACAAAACTCCTATTTTCATTTCCAGAAGGGAGAAGAGTAACAAATGCATTTTAGGCAGAAATTAAGAGACCTCAACAGCTCCAGGGGTGAACCCAGAAACAGCAACAAGGGCTGACCGGTCCATAATTAATCCCTGCCCAGGGCAATCGTCACTGCAGTGCTCTGGAGGAAAAGGCACCAAGAACGAGTGAGCTTCTCATCCTTCCCACCTCCCATCCTCCTGTGCAGACGGCCCGGGCAGACCCCCCACAAGCTGAGGGCTTGTTCTCACTCTACATCTTCTCCTGCTCCTCTTAGGGCTTCCCCACACCGTCCTCCTCCATTTTCCTTCCTCGCTCTCCTCCACCGTACACACCGTGCGCTGCTGAGAGTGAAGGAAAGGGCTCACTGCGGGGTAATCCCAGATCTGATTTGGATTTCGCAACCCACCTCTTCTTGAACTCATCTTGGCCATGCGCTCACGGCTCCGACAGGACTCGGCTTGGCCAGAAGGGAAGAGTCTATCAGCCTGCACCAAAGCTTCACCCACCCCGAGGTTGGGGAGGGAGAAGAAAGCAGCACTGCAATGGAAGTCGAATTAAATGCACTAATACATTAGGAAACATTCACTACGTGGTTAGGGGGTCACTTTATTTCTTCAGTAACGAGGCCTTTATTTTATTTAATTACGTTGAATCATTTCAACAGGTAATTTGTCAATAGAAAGTGCCTCGCTGATGAGTAGCAGGAAGCGAGGCTGGGCAGCAAGCACTGGCTGAAGAGGAAGATCAATAGCTGCAGTGCAGCTTGGGAGAGCGTAAAGAGCTTTGTTTAGGCTTCTTTTCATTCATCTAAAAGCAGCTTGGTACTAATTTTTTTCATGATCAATAAATATCCGAGTTAAACAAATCTCTTGAAATCCAGCTTAATCCCAAATGTTTGCAAGAACAAAGGGCTGTGCTGTGAAGCCACAACCTCGGACTGTAGTCTGAGGTATTTTGAAACTTTGTCATGAAATATCCCTATGCAGCTGAAGTCTGGGGTCTTCCAGTAGGACTGAATGTTGCCTAATGCACATAAATATAATCTGTAAACATATAGTTGAGATCTTAAAGGGGGTTCAAACCCCACCGACCTCTCTGGAAGCAAACGCTCCCAAATTCCTCGAGGCTGTGAGCCTCAATGACGACGTAAGAAGATGCTCATGGCTTTCACTAGCTTTCCATCCCCCTTTCTAAGCATACACTCACCCACATCTTAAAAGCATATTCTCTGCGGTAGGCACAGGTCTGCCAGACAACCTAGTCATTACACTCATAGGTTGGATTTGCTTAAGAGAGGGCAAAATCCAACCTGCCCACGAGCAATGTTGAGAAAGTCCAAAAGGAAATTCTAAGCTCGCGGGTACAAAACTTTCAAAAGCGAGAGCTGGCTTCTCACAACGTCCCAGCTGCCACCCTCGTACCAACACAGATTGCCAGCTTGCTGTGGGAACAGTTCCCCCAAAATAGAAATCTTGTCATTTTGGATCTACCTTAAAAAAAAGCTGTGTTATTTTTGATGTTTCAAAGAAGCAATTTTGCAGATATTAGCACTTCAGAATTGCAAAATGATCCAAAATGAAATGTGTAAAACACTCAAAACTGTATTCTGTAATTTTTGCATGACTTTCCAGAAGGAGTTTATCAGTTGCGTAAGGCAGACATGGTAACAAGACACACGCAGGAATCTCTTTCCACAGAAGCAGAGAGAGGTCAGCCTCGCGCTTACGTTAACACATCTCCAAGATCCCTAGATCCAGCACCAGCCACACGGTGACCTTCAGACCAGCTGCTATCTCTGAACTCTTCCTCAGTGGGTTTCAAATACCCAATTTTTCCTTTCAAACCAGTGTGCAAGAGTAGAAAGACACGGATCCTCTAAAGACATCTGATCTTTTTTAATACTGCCATGCTGCAGCATTACATGTGAAGCTTAGCTACTCACAGGATAATTTGAGAGACCACGGAAAGGTGGTCTTTGTACTGATTTGAATTCATGAGTTTGTCCAAGGCCTAAATCCCCCAAACCAACACACAGACTCCGCTGTTATGGCTATAAAAGCCAGCGATGGCTTTGTACTCACGCTAACGGTCCAGGGTAGGAACCAGCCTAACTCGTACATCTCATTTCCACATAAATTTGAGGTGCCGACACAGCCATTCTCTTAGTTAAAGAGCCTGAAAGCCCTGGGCAGGCCATAGGGAGAGACAGGTGAAAACCTGTATATGTCGCCTTCTTGGCACCTGAATTTCAGCAGGTAAGATGTCTGCCTGGTGGCTCTCGGAAGCATCCTTCCTTGACTGTATGGGAAACATAAGGTTTTGCAGTAGGAAAGAAAATGTAGAGGGAAAGACAGGCTTGTAGGAGGTGGTGGACTGGATCTCTTCCCACGATGGACAGAAACTCCAGAAGAAGAACCCTGTAATTCTCAAGTGACTTCTTAGGTATTTATTTTGTCTAATTTTCATGAGGGATAGTGAAGGGCGACACACCGCTTGTTTCTATGCAGCAGCTGTGCCTCTATGCCTAACTTAGAAGACCACTCCCCTTAGGCTTTCTTACATTCAGAAGAGAGAAATACTTTGAATTATTCTCACGGTACCTAATTAGGCCCCTGCTTTGATTTACAGCGTCACAGAATGGCTGAGATTGGAAGGCATCTCTTGAAGATCATTTAGCCCAACCCCCTGCTCAAATCCGGGTCAGCCGGAGCAGGTTGCTCAGGGCCGCATCCAGTCAGGTTTTGAGCATCTCCAAGGATGGAGACTCCACAACCTCCCTGAGCAACCTGTGCCAGTGTTTGACCACCTGCACTTGAGCTTTCATGGGATTCCTGTGGGCTCATTCCTCCAGCCTGCCCCGAGGTCCCTCTGAACGGCAGCACAACCCTCCGGTCTATCAACTACTCCTCCCCATCTCGTACCATCTGCAAACTTGCTGAGGGCGCGCTCTGTCCCATCGTCCAAGTCACTGATGAAGATGTTAAACGGCACTGACACCGGTGGGTCTCTCAATTGCTCTGAATTGCTGCATCTGTTGTTCTGCTGTCGACTGTCTCATAGCAGGGGAAACTTGCCTCCTACCTTAGGTGCCAAAATTACGTGATGCGAACACTGCCCACAAAGTTCACGAAAGATGACGGGCTGGGGTAAAACCACCCCTTTGTTCCTCATGCAGGAAATACTGTACGGCAGAGCCGTCCACAGAGCCATGGAGACTTGGGGACCCACATCCTTCTGCGTCTCTGAAGGACTCGGGCTTCTCAGCACCAACGTGTTTTGAAATGGGCCAGGCTTACAGGCCCCATGGGAGTGATTGAAAATATTACTTTGGGGCCTCTGTTCTGAGGCACCGACATCACTTCTGTTGTTTAATTCTCTTTGCCTGCTCCCTTGGCCTTTCAACCAGGCCTGCCAAAAAGGGGATCAGCTGAGGAAAGGAATGAAGCATTACCACAAACTTTGTGAGGGAACGTTAGGTGGTGTGTCATGACCGAGAAGTGCATATGTACATTATACAAAATAAAATACGCACTGGGAGTTGATGCTTTTTTGTAAGTACTCAAAAGCAAGCAGCTGTGGATACACACACTGTGTCATTCAGACTCAGACACTCCCTACGGCCAGCAACAGCCTGCTGATCACAGCCCAGAGCCCTCCGGTCACACGGAGAGGCTTTTCCAACACGTCTCCCTGTGGCAACCTCATGAGAATCAGCCAAAAATCACTAACCATGAAAAACAATCCGAATGAAGCCTGTGGTTTTGTGGGTGCAGAGCCCTCACTTGCTCCCGGCCAGTTTTGGATGCCCTGCTCTGCAGCTCTCACACCGTCACATCAATGAACAATGCGCCTTTCAGTCACATTTCAAGTATTGCCACTTGAAATGCTGCAGAGCTGCGGCTCACGCAAGGTCATTCCCGGGAACATCTGCCATTGGGCTCCACCAAATGTTTCCCAGACCATGGTTTGAAGTTCCCTGGAAACAGGACTGCTGCCTTCTCCTTTTCAGACTCCTAGCTTGACCACCTCTACGTGCGAGAGGTGATTAGGCCCACTTAGGTCTGCACGCCTTTAGGGACACAGATACCGAGAAAAACCTCAGTGCTGTGATGATCAACAAATTGCAAAACGTTCAGTCTGCCCGCAGCAGACACCTTGTATTTCTCTGCTTCATGTACACTTCAGAGAGAGGAGGAAGCATGGAAAAAACCCCTTCTTATGCCTAACTCATCTTTTTTGCAGACATCTGCCTCCAAGACTGTCCCTCACCAAACAGATAATTTCCACAGTTTACTTTGCTGAGGTTCCCCTCTCTGCTTCCAACGCCCAGATTTCTCTGTTGGGAAAGATGTTCTCCCACTGAAGATTTCATGGATTGGTAGCCCAGGGACAGGGGGAATCTCAGGGCAGGCAGAAATCCACAGACTAGTTCCAGACCTACGAAAACAAGCCCGTCATCAACGTGCTTCGATTCCCTGTACAGGTGTTGGCTCCTACTCTGGGAAATGATTAGTGAGCTACAAATCAGACTGTTAAAAATAGCTGTGCTTAACCAGCAGCCGTTGTTTTCCCCATGTACCATTTGCAACCATTTGATAATGTTTTGTATGAAAGAAAAAGATATACTACACTAGTTCAGGTGAATGATCAAGCCAGATCAACATGCTGGCTCTGACAGTGGCCACGGGAGACGCTACTCAAGGAGAGCACGTGAGCTGGCCATTTTCTGCTGTCTGTTGGACCCCCCCGAGCATCCGCAGTCGTTACACCACAAACGTTACCTCCCTACCTCACCCTCTCCCGTCTGCCTTGTTCTCGATACATGTCCTGCCCATTTTGAGAACCAACATGATGAAGCGCCCTAGTCCCAATCTTAAACCGTTTATTCTTCTGTTCTAAATTATGTTAAAGAAACTGAAGAATTTTGTCCCTCGACTTTTAAAAGTCACGTTTGATACCAATAAAATCCAACATTCCTATTTATGGAGTATCCCTCTAAGCACTAGATGTTTTAAGCACCTTACAGTTCCAGGCTGAAACCCTTCTTAGCTTAAACATAGTAAATAACTTGCCTATGAAGTCAAATACTCCATTTTAAATATTAGCAGCTGGTAGCACCAGCATATGTTGACTTTATTATGGATTATTCTCATGTGGCACAAATAGCAAGAACTGTAGAGTTTAAAAGTAAAAGCTCCAAATTAATCTTTAAATGCTTTAACCAAATATCAAAGCTTTTTCTGCAAAAGTCTAAATAAAATCTTTATCTGTGCTTAGAAGCTCATGCAAATGTATTCAAAATGTACTCTCTGGATCTCTTACCATGGCAGATTGGAAGCTGCTAAAACAAATACAAGATCATCAGATCGGGCCAAGCCATCCATCTGCACCAGTAATTCTGTTTTCATCCGCCGACTTCCTTCATGTTCACCACTACCAAGATTCAGAGAAATATTATTTGCTCAGTGCATTAAAGTAATCATCTTTATTTATACAGTGTCATTCACAGCAACTGAGCCCTTGTCACAGTTTTGCCCCAGTTCAAAGCATGATTAAGCTCCATTAGCTAACATCTAAGCATTAAAATCAAGCTTTCTAATGGTTACTTAAATGGACTCTTTTCAGTGCATTAAAGTGAGGGGAATTCACTATTACTGAATCCAAAGAAAACATTTATTTTTGTTTTTTTCTTCATATTAATCTCCGCGCAACATTGACGTTTACTGGAAAACAGCTAAGGCTTTGATTGATTGATCTATATAAGAGAATTTTTATAATGCGATAGTTGCCATGAAATAACTAACGCATCTACCCACGCAGGGCAACTACTGGCATTTTTCTGTGAGTGAATGTTAAGTGGCCACAAGAAGATACACCTACCGCTGAATTCAGTATTTTGCAAAATGTTCTATCAAAAGCAAACAGAAAAATACGCCGTATTGAAATGAATTTAAAAATGGGGCAGAGACCACACAGAAAGGATCCTTCCTCAAAAAGAGGAGGGGAACTTAAGCAAAGTGCTAAGAATCCTGGCCCTGATCCAGGTAACCAATTTTGCAGGAAACCAACGCGAACTCTTGGTCCCAGATGTGGAGTTCTTGGAAACTCCTGGATCAAACCCAGAGAAAACATCAGGGCCTTAGATGGTAAGAGCTACAATTCAGGTTTAATGGCATATTTCTGCAAACGCATCCACACATCGGTGCCAAGTCAATATTTAACAGGGATATGTAAAAATAACTACATAATCTTAGATAAAAATCCTTATTAAAATACGTAATTCAGTGATGTTAATGAGAGCTTTTAAAACTATATAGGAAAGCAAAATTTGGCCCATAATTATAGCTATTAACTGACAATTATTACAAGTTGTATCTTTACAATATGGCATATTCTATTTATAAATCTTTGTGAGCATATAATTTACAGTACATAAAATCCACTGTAATGGGCCCCTAATGGTTATAACAATGTTTTTATATTTTTCCTGCTTCTTCCCCATCCCTAACCTTTTCAATCTGTTTTCAACTATAAACTGTCTACACCATGGGTGACAAGAATAACATCCTCCCATTCCTGCATCTGGAAGTCCTGACAACGCCACCAAAATTTCTCCCATGAATGAAAATCCCGTTCCACCGCGTCCACTCCATCTTACCCTGCTACGACTAAGCCTGTCCAAAGTGTCACAAAATCAGCTGCTTCTTACTCGCCTCTAACAAGTCATCTGTTGTTTCGCCCCCACTGCCTTTATTTCCACTTCAAATCCCTTATTTTAACATTGAGCACCAGCGGTTGTACACTCTTGCACCTCCCTCCTTCTCCCAGTCTTGCTGGACCCACAGTCCCTTGCTAATCTTCACACAACCTGGCTTTCACGCTCGCTTCTCTACTGATCTCATCTACTGCGAATGAAACCACCACTACATCGCGCTCTTTGAATCCCCACAGCGCATGCAAGGCTTCCATGAAGCGGTACTGTCAGAGCTGATAGGCATTCTGACAATTACACACTACGAGGCTCCTGAAGTTGACAACGGAACAAAAGAAAAATTGCTTAATAAAAAGTCAAGAAAATTACCATTATCATGTGAAGTAATTACAACGTCTTGTAATTACAAAGACAAGTCTTTCAGGGGGCCACTCGTGCTCCTGTTGAAGTTTATAGAGTAGCCTCAGGCTTTAGTTCAGCTAAGGTTTGTTTCTAAGAGGTACACTCTATGATTAAACATCAGTCAGCACCTGAACACACACGCACTATTGAAAACATGCAGTCAAGGGGGGACAAATATTCTCCTAAAGCCATAGGAAGCGGTCTCATCAGTTACCCAGAAGCAGTGCCTCTTTGACTCATGACTGACTCCAGCTCATCCAAGAAAATTGTGGAAGGAGCATGGTACCGGGCAAGTTCAAATAACACCTGTTTAGAGAGAAGAGTAAATGTGAAAGAAAGGATAAACTAACACAAAAAGGCATTAAGGGCCACAGGCACAGAAGATAAGTAACAGTAGTCACGTTCCTAACTTCTAGGACAAAAAGGGATACCTGCTGGGAGAAAGCTCTGGCTAGGCTGAGGGTCCCTGAATCCTCTCAAATTCTGAAAGGTTTGTAAAGAAGATATAAAGAACACAGGCTTGTAATCCTGTCTTTATATGTAAATCTTGCTGGCTAAATCCTATCGGAGTACCCTGTGAATAATGGGATAGAAGAAAATGATCCATCAGAGGATTCTGGGAACTCCTAAACTGATATCAGAGATTAAACATCCGTCTTTCGTTGTTGCTCCATTTGTAGTTTTTTAAATAAGGATTTGAGAAAAAAGAAAAAAAAAAAATCAGCTGAACCATAATGAAAGAAAATGGACTGATTCTCTTGATAAGAATCAAGCAGTTCTTTTGGTTTTCCTGGTGAAAACAAACAGAAACTGCTTGAACAATCAAGATTAAAAAATGGAATATTAAGCTGACACAAAAAATCCGGGTCTGCCCTTTGGAGAAAGAAGTTTCGCCTATTTTTCTGTAAATGTGGAGAGGCTTATATTAGCGGTAAGAACATATTGTCAGTTCTTCTTCAGTGAAGTGTTCTTTGAGTTTTTAAATAAATACCACTAACAATATGTATTAATCCAGCACTTTTTAATCTGAACACTTAAAAAAATGAATTTAAAAAGATATATATTATTTTCTACACTTTGGATATGAAGCACAGGGTTGAAATTATTTGCCCAGAGTCACAAGTAGTCCATGACCAGTCTGCAATTTTACTACAAATCTAGAATATAAAATCACACCGATACAGCTGAGAACTGAGGGAAACAGGATGAGTGGACATGCCTCCAAGTGACCACAACACCCACATATACTTCACACAACTTCAGAAAACTCCTGCAGCAGCCTCATGTGATTTTAGGATATAAATTCACACAATACTTTTCTTAGAGCTGTCCTGATCCACAATCCATTTCTGGATTCTGCCAAAAACTCAATGAAGGGTAAAATGCCACAAATTCAATATCGTGGCAAATGCTGCAGCATGTTCACAGAAACCTTTTGGAGGATGGTGTCAAAAAACAGACAGTCCCATCCCTACTCCTGCCAGAAGGGAAACTTCTAGGAAGCTACTGAGACAGATGTCAAGAGGATCAATAACATAGGAGGTGAATGTCAGAAGAAAAATGTGCCATTTTAAAGGACAAAGGACACAGGAAGAATAATTATGTCGCAGACATTGCCTAAATTTCAAGAGAGATTAACAATGCTTGTAATGCCATTTGCCGAGTGCAATCTGTTACAATTATTCATTTTCAAGAGCTCTGTATCTATCCGAAGTGTAGCCCAAGAGATGAGCATAAAGGAAGGCTAAGAGCTTGTGGATTTCTTACACTGAAATGGTGGATATTACGGAGAGATTAAGATGGGCATCTTAGGGCAAGGACGCTACACCTGAATCCCTGAATTTTTCTGTACCACATGCATGCTACTTGCTAGTCTATATGCAAAAATACATTTACCCATTTACCATCAAACTACCTTCCTTAAAACATTACATCTGTGTTTGACTAATAAGATCTTTGTGACAAGGGAATTCTTTGCCAATTCTGTGCCCTGAAGACTAAGAATAGTAGCAAATTTGAGAATCTAAATAACATTTTGTAGGGACCCTAGGAGCCAATCCTCACAGAAAGGACATGAAGCGCTTTGAAGGGGTCAGTAAGCAAACACTCTTTTAGTTAGGAACTCTGTCTCTTATTCAGTGAGTCAAAAATCTTTGCTGCCTTCAGGACATTTGCTTCATCTTGCATTACAGAACTAAAATTCCACAGCCAGAATCCATCCACTTCTGCAGAAGTGATGTTATTGCCATTTTAAGAACTAGATAGGAACAGAGTCACACGTTTTGTCCAAGACAGGAAAGATGATGAGTATCAGAGGAATACTCACTTTCCAGTTCTGTGTTAAACTCCAGTTCTTTAAGTGGGAACCTGGTGTTTGTTTAAGTATAATGAATAAGATAATAATTCTTACCCGGACCAGTTTTTCTGAATCACCCCTCCATTTGCTGACAATGGTGGATGCTGATATGTTGAAAAAGGTTGTGTTGCATTCTGTGGCAACAGCCTTAGCAAGCAAAGTTTTTCCAGTACCTACAAACAACAGTGTTGAAGAAATTCACTCTCTAAAGAAATACAATGAAAATGTTTGAATAATTCCCCTCATCCTACTATCACTCAGATAAAAACACTAAAATAGAAAAAAGTCATAGAATCACAGAATCACAGAATGGTTTGGGTTGGAAGGGACCTCTAAAGGCCATCTAGTCCCACCCCCCTGCAACGAGCAGGGACATCTTCAACTAGATCAGGTCGCTCAGAGCCCCGTCCAACCTGACCTGGAATGTTTCCAGGGATGGGGCATCCACGACCTCTCTGGGCAACCTGTGCCAGTGCTTCACCACCCTCAGCGTAAAACATTTCTTCCTTAGATCTAGTCTGAATCTGCCCCCCTTTAGTTTAAAGCCATTCCCCCTTGTCCTGTCGCAACAGGCCCTGCTAAAAAGTCTGTCCCCATCTTTCTTATAAGCCCCCTTTAAGTACTGATAGGCTGCAATAAGGTCTCCCTGAAGCCTTCTCTTCTCCAGGCTGAACAACCCTAACTCTCTCAGCCTTTCCTCATAGCAGAGGTGCTCCAGCCCTCTGATCATTTTGTGGCCCTTCCAGGATTGTCTGGAGAAACTCAGGTAATAGAGCACTGCAAATGCATTCCCCAAATTCTGAAGTACTACACGCTACAGGTGACTACAGGTCAAGATGCCTTCTGTGGCAAGTACATCTAAACATTCACAGGAACCAATGGAGTTTACTGCAGCGACAGCCTTTGCAACCTGACTCAGGTGGTACTTGTGCCCTCTGTCCCCTCCCAGCCACACTCATGGTGGTAGCGCTTGTGTCAAGGTGGAGCAGAGGGAGCAGTGAAGCTGTGCTGACATGGAAAACACCCAGCGAGCACAGCACAGGGCAAAGCTTCCACCCCATTTCAGAAGAACCCCCCAAATGCAGAAGAAAGGACGTTTTCCTTAAGAAGATGAGTCCATGCCAGATTTATTCACATTTTGTAAGATCAGGTCAAGCCAAACTTGATTTACATGGCCCAAGCTGAGTGAAAACAGATATAACGTGAGTTCTCACTGCTCTGAATGGTTAGTCTAAGTACTGGCTTTTGGAAGATTCAGGTGTAGAAATAGTCAAGGGTTGTGAGAAAGGCAAATGGACAGGTTTGACTGTGAGAGACGGATGTAATCATCCACCATCGTCTCCTTTTATGTCACACTATAGAACATGTTCTTTATTAACACATTTGATCTAATTAGCATCAATGATTTATCCGTGGGACAAAAACAGAAGTAGTGATAAACAAATGGATATGGTATAAAGCTCTTCATACCTGGTGGTCCGTAGAGCAATAATCCTTTCCAAGGAGACAGAATGCCAGTAAACAGCTGGGGGTACTGTGGCAACCAAAAAGTAATTCAGGGATTAAAAATGTACCATGTATAACAAAATGCAAGGGATTCTAACCCCTAGCCCCACTGCTCCCAACACATTCGGGAAACCTAAGAAATTCGGAGAGAGGGGGCAAAACCCTCCAAAACAATACAACATATATGATCTGAGTACCGAGAAGAATACTGTATTTACCATTTGAAATTAAGTGAATTCTTCAAAGGCAATTGGTTTGATATTCTCTTCTAGAAGTCATTTTCCACTGAATTAATATAGGCCAAATCCAGCACCTCTCACATTGCCAAAGGCGCCAAAGAATAGGACACAACACTTATAATTTTAATAGTGAAAGGCCATTTTCCTATAGGAGAATGCATATGCCATTGTCAGATGAAACAGGAACAGGAATAGTTCTAACACGAACTGCCTACAAAAGCACAGAAAGAGTGAGAACTCTAAAACACCACTGTTATGACAAGGAAAATGCTAACGAACTCAACCCTGGTTTTCTCAAAACTATTTAGCGCCTTACCCTTATGGGATAAACAACTGCTTCCTTGACTAGCCTTTTAGCTGCATCCAGTCCAATAATATCATCCCACTTCACGTTTGGATTATGGAGGTAAATGTCCTGCAACATACATTGCAGCCCGTTAGCAAAACTGAAGTTCTTCTGCACTAGGATGCTCACCTCTGGCAAAGTAAATCAACTCGGTTAAAAAGCAATAGTGCCATTAAGTGATACAAACGGTATTATTTCACCCTACGTACCAGGCAGCTACAAGAGGAAAGCATACACAGCAATCATTTCTACAGAACTGCTACATGGTGCCTTGCCCCTAGTTTCCCTAAGAGCACGTACACTGCCAGATGCATACGCTGCGCAGATCTGTTTCCTGTTAGTTGGAATCAGCTGACATATGAAGAGCTATCATGATATGAAGGTTCGCCAAGCCTCATATTTTGTCTCTGATGCCGGCAAGTGTTGGATGTTTAAAAAAAGTATGAGCAATAGGAGTGACATGTTGGTTCATATTTACATCCACCAAAATCTGCAACCGAAGGACTTCGATAATTAAAATTACATCTTAGTCTTTGAGTTCAAACACCCTTTGACATTCATTCTGCAGTGAATTTCTCTTACCTCTTTTTTGAACACGCTTATTCTGTAGTAACGACTTCGACAGTTTAATCATGTGCAACGTGAAAATACTTTTGTTTGTTTTAAACTTGATGCTCAGTAACTTTATGGCTGCACCTATTGCTTATGTTATTACTTACGTTATAAGTAACAGTGAAAAATTGCTGTTTACTCCACACTATGCAAGACTTTATATGCTGCAAGAAAGGGTGCAAGAAGCTCTGTAACAGGAGGAGAATTTTCCCCTAAGCATCTATCAAAAGATAGTCGGTAATTAGTGTATGCCCTGAAGCACTCACTAAATTAATTTCATTTAATTCATCAAACTTTCCAAATGTTCTATGAATCTTTCCATTTGCCTTAGTAATATTTTGTGGCTTTGTGTTCCAGAGACTAATTGTTCTGCAGAAAATATCATACCCTCAGTACAAATACTTGGGATAAATTCTGCTCTCCAATAAAAACAGACAGTCCCCAGAGACTGAAGAAAAATTATGTGCTTATATCCGAGGGGAAAATTTGATTCAATACCATTAGAAAAAATATTTATATAGAGCAGATTACACTTTCCCTTTCTATTAACAGCAAATTAAGATGAATCAGATTTATAATACTAAGTAGAGACTTCCATAACTGTTTCCAAATTAAATTAGATTGTGTTGTGAAATAGATACCACATGCTATTTATTTTTATTGATTTAGAGAGTGTTGATTACCATAGCAACGAGGAAGACACCAGCACAATTTAAAAAACATACTGTAACAAAGGCTAAAGCAACCCTATTGCTTTTTGCTAAAGTAGCAGCAAGAACAACACTATTTTAAAGGTTTCCCATAAATTAAAAACCAGACAGGAACTGAAATGAATGAGAATTTTCTTACTTTCAGGTTGGAAATTTCTTAGACTTCAGTTCTACTAAACTGCAAATGCAAAACTTGCAGACCAAGAATCTGGGCCATACACAGCGATAAAAATCAGTCAGCAAAAGTCTTCCAGGCTTTTTAAACAGCTGATTTTAAGTATGTGGGAGCAACAGCTGATACCATCTCTGATGCTAATATCCAGAGAGAGTCACAACGCTATCAAATATTGTGATACTATGAAGCCTTTTGGACAAGTGCCTAGCGGGGTTTGGGAGGCGATGCATGCAAAGCATTTACCTGCTTCGTAGCCACTGATCCCCAGTAGCCCAGGGCCCATTTGCTAGACTGCACCTCGACTCACGAGCGAAATGAAATGGTGCTGACGATGCTGGGATTCCCGCCAGGTGCTAAACCGCCCGTCCTGGGAGAATCCCCAGTCTGCCCTGGGATACAGTGTATTATTGATGCTGCGCACGCAGGTCCCGTGCTGGGATGAGGGAAGGGCACTGCTTGCGGAGCCTACGGTAATAGCATCTCTCAACTGCGCCAAGCGAGAAAAGACAAGGAGTCCAGATCATGCAGGCAGCGCAAAGCAAGGCAGAGGACCAGTATCATAAACAATGCGGGACTATCAGGGTTTAATAATTTTGGTATCTAGTAGATACATTCAGAATCAGGATATTGCTGCGATACTGGCACACCATCCACCCCGAATACAGCCCAATGCCTTGAATGGAAACTGCACCCATGGAGTTGAATCAAGGTTTTTTCCCACCATTTCATAGAATCATAGAATCATTGAGGTTGGAAAAGACCTCTAAGATCATCGAGTCCAACCGTCGACCCAACACCACCATGCCCACTAAACCATGTCCCTAAGTGCCTCATCTACATGTCTTTTAAATATCTCCAGGGATGGGGACATCACAATTGATCACAGTTAGATAATACGTTAGGTAATAGTTGGTATTAGCGAATATATTTAAATCTCTCTTTTCAGTGAGGTATTGTACATTTTCTGTAGCAATAAGAACAAAGGGAAAAGCTATGACAGTCTCATGGGTACAGCATGATTAGATTACATGCTCCCCACTAGAAAGGAATGGTCTTAATTACTTCCTCCCATTGTGTATCAGAAAGAAACATCTTTACATGTGAAGAAATGACTTGTTGGGAGTCACATGATAAGAAGAATAGCTTGCACATTCAAGAATAAGCACTATCAGTGATAGTCAAAAGAAACAAGAGGCATTCTCAGATGACAAAGATAACCAAGATCTCTATACAACTGAAATGGAGATCCGATCTTACTTTGCTTACAACCGTTGCAAGTTCTCTCATCTCTCCAGTCATGCCAATAAAAGCACTAAGGGGTTTCAATAATCGTTCCTAAAAAAGACAAACATAAGTTCTTGTCAGACTTTAATTATTTTTAAACAGCGAACTATGAAATAGTTTCAAAAAAGCTGATACATCATAATAGTAACAACTTTTAAAGCTGTAAAAATATGGATAATAATAAAGATATTGAAGTAAACCATATTTGTAGTAACTCATCTTTTCATCTGACAGAATCTAATCCTGAATTAACATTAAAATGAGCAGGTCTCTTTTTGCACACGTAGCCCTAAACACGCCCTACATAGATTAAGAGGAGTGAAAAATGTAACTACGGCTCACCGCATTGTCACATTCTCTGTTTTGAAAGTCTCTTCAAGTGCAGCAGTTGCCAGACAGACTAGCACCACGTAAGTTGGATGCACTGTCTGAGAAGCTACGGCTCATGTCAAGGAGTGGCTACTGAAAATTTCTCTCGACCATCTAAACCCTGTTCTTGTCTCAGCTGAGGTGAACGCTAAATAATGTTCTGAATTCAAAGGAACCAGAATTTCGCCCTCAGAAGTTCTGTGGGTTTCTGCATTTTTTTTTTTGTGAATCATAAGGTATCATTTGTATTTGTTGCCTACTTTCATGTTCAAAGAGTAAACAACTGTCAACAAATTAGACCAGTATCAAGTATGACTGTCCATTCAAGAAGGAAATACACCACTCAGAAATCTAAGCCCTTTTTTAGCACTTGGGAACAAAGACATCGTTGCGGTATTTTATTTTCTTCCTGGTTATGTAAAACTGATGTTCATATTCATTGGATGGAACTATGAACAGAAACACTTACTGATGGATCTGGATCACAATTAAGGCTGTTCAAGGCTATTCCATTTGATGATACTTTGACAGCATCCTGAACTGTCCCATGGAAGTCAATTACTTGGCCCTAAAAGAGAAAATAATGTTGTGATAGGCTTTACCATGATGGTAGCTCTACTGTTAAAACTGCATTGAGCCAAATTTTGCTTGCCGTTACAGTAAGGAGTTCCCTTACTGCACATACAGTCCTAAACATGGCAAAAACTGACCACAGAATCTGTGGTAGCAATGGGAAAAGAACGCACATCTCCTCAGTCAGTGCCACAATTTAACTGCAGAGCCTCTTATCATCTCCTTCAGGAATTTAAAATTTATCTTCAATTTTAGCTATTACCACTGGGTTTTAAAAACAGAAATATTTTTCCTTCTTGACCATGTCTGAAATACTATTTAATGCAAGCAGAGCCTCCTACGCAAACAATTACTGCCCAAATAATAAAATTGACCCTTCAGCTAATTATACAGCAACATTTTATATAAAAATAGACACAAAAGGCTCACATTTGATATTTGAAAAACTTTCACATGTTTTTTCTACATACACATTTCTATCATAAATCACATACTAGGTTTCCACCAACCCTTCTTGGGTGAATGCTGTCTCCTCCAGTTTTGTTGATTGCTGAGATGCTTAAGCCAAAGTCAGATTGCTCCAGAGTAACTGCACTGTCATTATTCTAAAGAAAAATCAATTTTAAAACAGATGCGTTGCCAAGTAGATGAATGGCAGATATCATTCCGTTATAGGTATCATCCCACCTCTTCCTACATGCCCAGATGAGCTGTATCATTACATGGAAGTTGCAGCAGTAATCCTCTATTTGTCAGACAAACACCGTTGTGCATTTAGACTTCATCTGACCGGTGACAACAGTGGTGAAAGCCACGGCTCTAGAGCTCAGCACTCAAGTTATTTCATACACAGAGCTTCCATTTTAAGTTGCAGAAATCTGCATTTTACATAGCTATGAGAAGAAACGCTTATGAACAGTGTTGAACAACAGGCAAGTATAATGCACAGCAGGTCAACTCAGAAATGAGGAGCCATTTTAGGATTATAGGTTACTTTGACATTCACTTCACAGCAGTTATAGCTGTAAAATCCAAAAGCTAATTTTTTTTTAAAGGGTGAGAACTTCTCCGAGATGAGCTCCTCCCTATGCAGGAAGATAGACAAGGACTTAAAAAAAAAAAAAAAAAAAAGAGGTTCTCCTTCACCCAGTTCCTCAAAAACTGTAACAGACAGGGTGCTTGCCCACCAACCTGCTGTTCCTGCTCCCTCCTCTGTAAGGAATGGTCATAAAGTCGTTTTCACAGCAATCTTACCAAAATGAGACTCACAAAACTGAAAATTACAGAGCCAAATTACTCCCCCAATCTCAAACACCTTATGCACTGCGAAGATGCTTACAACTGACACCAGACTTTCTACTTGGTTTGTTTGTCTTGCTTTCTGGCACTGAAGGATGAATCTACTGGTGTTAATGGGAAAACTCTGGTTGCTTTCAGCATAGGTTGGATTATATGACTCCTTTTCCTCTAATTTTTGCCTGTGACTTGCTCCCCAACTCACAGCCAGAAAGCATATTCTCCTGAAGTCTTCCATCTATAATCCTTAAATTACATAATTAGTAAAACCTGTTAATTACACAATTATTATTTGTGTAACTCTTTAAATTATTAATCGTATAACTCACATCCTCTTGCTGCCTCTCAAAACAAAACCACATTAATTTCAACTGTAATGCTGCCAAGATAAAACCTGTTTAAACCTGTTTGGGGCTCTCCGTGGTCGATGATTTAAATTCTGTTGTGCACCCAGGTGAAGTTTTTGACAACGGTCGTTGCACTGGCTGATGTTTGAGCCTTGGGAGATTCTGAGAAGAGCTTGCTGCCCTAGAATTAAAAAAATAATATCTTGAAAGGCTTTCACAACTTCTTTTTTCCTTCAAAATACCAAAAGATTAAAAGGCGGAGTTTTCAAATAAAGCAGTTTTGGGCTAACTTTGCTCCCACTGAAGTTAAGGCATGTTTCAATCACAGCAAAGTTCAGCGCTTACTGCTTTCAAACACGCCACCCTACCTTAGCCACACTGCAGAAACTTTGTAAATTGTCTGCATCTCCATTTGGGAAATAAGTCTCTATTTTCCTCTAAAAGATACAGAAAAATACACCAGCAGCGTGACTCTAGGCTTCAGTATTCCTAGGGTATTACAACATTTTTTTAACCACGCTGCATATTGCTTTTATAGGAAAATTTTCTGCCCAGAACCCCCCCCCACGCGTTTCTCTTACCTTCTTGGTCTTCCTCCAGTTCTCAGCTGTTGTTTATTTTCGGCTGTGGCAAAATTAATATTAAAATGGAAAATAATTAACGATATAAAAAAGGGCAACTTGATTTTTTTTTTCCCCCCCTTCAGACATATTTTTGAGCACACATTAATGACCTTGGAAATAACAATGCATAAACAGGAACAGCGTGATAATAAGCAATGCAAGCTTGCAAAAATGTTTTGAAAACAAACTGATATTGGAGAGAGCAGTTTGGCTTCAGGCTTGTTAAATTTCAGGCTCATTCAGTCTTTGGTTTCTTTGCTTACATTTTAAAATCAGTATCATTTTCACAGTAAAATGGACACTACCGGAAATTAGATTAAGAACAATAAACTAATTTAATATATCGCACAGAATGTTTATTTAATGCTAATATTTTTTTAATTGCTGAATTGGGAAATAAGAATTTGCCTTACTCCTCTTAACAGTAATTTTATCATGTTCAACATACCAAGACAGCATAAATGTCACACTGCAAGGGTGGTTATCAAACTATGTTATTTTTTGCACTTGTATCATTTGAAACAATTTCTGTCAAAGAAAAACTTTTTTCACCAAATGTCAAACTCACAAAGCCCAGATGTGAACTCATAAAGCCGAGGGCTTGTATCATACTAGCGTGTTGTTCCAAAATACATCTCCTATCAGGGTTCTCTGTACAATGTTCTTGCACCCAGATTCTCATACACTTACATAAAATAATCCTCCCCAAACAGCTGCTTCACTGAAAGAGCTGGCGAACGCGGTGTACGTAGAGGCAGCAGAGCCCATGCGTGAAACTTGTAATCCTGTGAGTACATCTACAACACTGCAAACTGCAATTCAG
Source organism: Aptenodytes patagonicus (assembly GCF_965638725.1). Classification (NCBI taxonomy): domain Eukaryota; kingdom Metazoa; phylum Chordata; class Aves; order Sphenisciformes; family Spheniscidae; genus Aptenodytes; species Aptenodytes patagonicus. The sequence continues at coordinate 4,426,322 of NC_134981.1, forward strand.
CGCGGAAATGAGCTGGTTCTGTAGGATTTGCTGAGAGCGTTACCAAGAATTTAGCAGGAAGGAGCACCACACTAATCATTTTGTTTGGCCTGCGTATACCGTGACCTGACCACGGACACAATTTAAGGCAGGTCGCAAACTACCCGGCAGCAGCTTCTCAAGAGAGACACATGCAGGAGGGAGGCCGTTCAGGCTTTGGGGAAAAAGGATGATACATCCCTGCCGGCATGGTTGCAATTCTGGGCTTGGGTATTGGCAGAGCACCCCATGTCTGAGTAGCTTTACTGACCAATAAATGGGTACCGAGAGCTTGTAAGTGTCCAAGAGATTTACCAGCTTTTTGGGACTTGTTCACACGGATCTAACTTCATGGATCTGGCCTTGGCTACCACTCAGTTTGACTAAGAATAAGTATGATGTCATAAATGCTTTGTAATACGTTTTCCTTCTTGATTCATAACAAATCCCTTTGGTTTCGTCCTGCAAGGCTGCTCCTCTTTGTATTAACACCAATCAATAGCTTCTAGCTGTAAATCTCTTTTTCATGCAGGTAATACTTGCTTCCAGCTAGTACTGATCTTCTACATCACCATGAATGTAATGATGACTAGCAGCTTTAGTACCTTTCAAAAATCATTTCACCTATACAGGTAATTTTTTTATATTTATATAATGTCTGGTTTACCTGTGATTTCAAAGTTGCTGGCAGCCATATGAAACAATGACAACTGCTCAGAGATGTTCCCTGGCCGATCATCCCCTTCTCTGATGATTATATTTTTCTTACAAGACAAACAGGTAGAGATGTTGGTGTTTTCTGTACCCTCCAAGCTCTTCATGATTGATTCTTACACAGTTGTTCTTATGGCTTCTCTAAGTTACATTTTGTACTCAAGTACAAAACCATTCAGGCTCTCAGGGTCGTAACAGAATGCTCATATTCTGATTCGCCTTACTCCGTATCATTCATTTATACCTCAGACTTTAAGTCCTTTGGAGCAAATAAACCTAGTACTTGTTTGGCACTTTACCTTTAGTATATGAAAATGTGCAAAATGAATGGTTAATGAGACTAGCAATGTTAAACTTTTAAGCACTAGCTTGGATGAGCTAAGATACAGTATTTCATTTAAGTGGTTTATTTTAATTTAAAAATTAAATCCAAAATAGAACAGACTTACTATTCTCTCCCCACAAGAAGAAAGCGAATATATCTATGCCATAATACTTTGCACTTACATGGCATTTTCCAATATCGAAGCAGTTTTTAAAAGACAGAAAAATATCACCTTCTTGTTCCTCTACATAGAGAGAGAAGGAAGAGCAGAAGGGCTCAAAGACCCACCTCTCAATTCTTATGTCCTATGTGCTAGAACTATCGCTCTGTAACTGTAAGAGGGTTCAAACATTAAACACTGCCACAGACGAGAAGTGCGGTGAGTATATCAGGCAAATACACATTTTAGGCTCTGAGAAACAAAAGCTTTCTTTCTGGAAAACAGCCACATACCAGTGTCCAGGACCTTTTTGGTAATTTTAGGATACTTTTGAAATTTTACAAAGTAATAGCTTTCATATTCCATCAAAATTGTCTCAAGATCAATGTTGTCACAAACTTCAAAGCCACGTAAACTTAATTTCGTCTCTTGTTCCAAAGCATTTGCAGCATCGACATACCTGGTAATTTCAAAAAAACAAAGATCAAAAAACTGAGAGTCATTATCTCATTCTGATTTTTGAGAGAAAAAGCAAACAATAGCATTAGTAAGTATATGGTATATTTAACCTGTCCACAACTCTATTTATTATAAAAGCATAAACTCTATTTAAAAAACCTTTGCTGATTGCTCTAAAGTGTTTTTAAATTATACAGGACATTTTTGTTCCAGAAATGAAACAATTTAGCAAAGTAAACTGCCAAGATATGTAACAGTAGTTTACCTTTCTCACATCAAACCAAAGGGCCATGCTGTCCATCCACCCAAGAGAGGACAGAGGGACACATTACGGGAGGTCAGACACAGACCCACAAATGTAGAGCACTATTATTTAAAAAACATACCCTTCCTCCATTAAATAATGCAAAATTAGAATGAGGAGATTTTTTCGACGAGCTTCTGTTCGCATCTCATCCTGTGAATTAAGACAGAACTCTAGATCAAATGTAATATTCTCTTTATTGCTGTAAACAGCATCTAAATGTAGCCTGTGGAAACAAACAAATTAAGACAACAGCATGTAAGAACTGTAAAACAACTCACTGTTAATAAACAGAAGGAAAGCGGTTTTCAATGTAATTTTTCTTACACATTATCAGGGCTACTGGATGGGTGGAAACCTTTTCCTAAAGAAGAGAAAATTACTTTGAGGTTGAAGAAATAACTTATTTCCCTTACTATGGCAATGGATCTCCAACATGTTCAGGCTGCTGAGAATTTCAGGGTAGGGCTCTTGGAGACCCCATGCACAATGTCTCCAAGGGCTGTGCAAGGAAACGTCGTGCTCCAGCGTGGCTGGGTCCTTCCCTTGCAACTAGAAACCCATTTTCTGAGTGCTTGGAGAAGGGGGGATGGAAAAAAGGTCTGGGATCCACACAACCACACTACAAAGACCAGCTGTACACGGTTGTCACCTCCCATTTCATAGACCTTGATGTATAAACACAACAAGTGAAATACAGAGCACTTGAAGAATAAGTAGTTTGGGGTAACACCAAACTTGCCCAATTGTAACACAGGAGTGACCAAACACAGGTCCCGACAAGGAGAAATTTCAATATGGAGTCAGTCCCATAGATTTCTTCACACAGATTGGAGAGCTCAAAGGCATTCCCAAATGGTTGAGCAATAAAAACAAGGCGGTGTAAAAAACCTTTGCCATCATTCAGCGAAGCTACATCTCGGGGAGCACACAGTGCAATATGAAGTATAGCAAAAGGGACACTGGAAGCAGAAATCTCGTAAGATACTGGAACAAAGTCTTACTTTGATGAAACATGCCATATATGCTGAGTGCCTGCAGAGAAACCCTGAGATTTTAGGGTCGTTACAGAAGTTGCTACAAGGAAAGCTCTAGAAATCAGCATATCGACTCTGGTCTGCCTCATTGGGATTTGAAGCTGGAACCACAGGAAAAGCAGGTATGGCCAAACCCACACTCAGGCGAATAAATTATTTCCTTTCTCTTTTAGGATGCTGACATTCAGCATCATTTATGAGGACTCAGAGCGAGCATGAAAGACTGGCACTTTTTCAGGGGATGGGGAAAGAGCGGTAGTTTATATGTTGCTTGCACAGCACATATATATTCCTGATGATAGTGCGCAGTAATGCATATACAGACTCCCACTTCCACCCCCAGTTTCCTTCCCGTCTACCCCAATCGAACAACGCCTGCATCCATCCCCCAGAAAAAGCCTAGCCCAAGTGTTAGGAACCTGCAGGTGACAACCCCACAGATCTTTGTCCTCCTCACACTGGAAACAGAGCCCCGGCGCCTGTAGCCATGACTTCTGCTGCTCTCTGCCAGTGCCTGGCACACAAACAAGCCAAAGAATTACAACTGACCAAGGCTTCTGTTTTTAAATCCCCCAAGATGCGTAAAAGGAATATCCATATGGAAAGACAATTACCCTAGAATTCCTGGTCTCTCGGAAGGAAGCATCTTTATAGCCAACTGCGGATACTGGAGAATCATTTATTCCTACAAGCAAAGGTGCTTTTGGGTGGTGCGATGTGCTGCTAAACCAACTTACCTCTTCAGCACGCCTTGCCTTTGTCAGGTTAGACCTACCCGCTCCCCCTGCTCTGTACACAGCAGCGGGTATCACCTAGCAATCCGCTGCTCATTTAAACACTTGAGATAGCACAATCAGCTGTTGTTTTATTTTAAAACCAATACCTCGCCCTGTGTTTGCCAACCTGTAAAAAGTACTGGGTAGAGCAGGCAAAAGGCCTCCCAGCGCAGCAGATATTTTCTGGGATGTTTGCTTCAGACGCGGGGCCATCTAGTGACACAACTAGGAAAGGGATCGGGTTTGCTTTTAACAACGTTTCCTACGGGGTGGAGGTGTATTTGTATTTCACGTATTAATAAAAAAGATTGGTAGAATCTTCATTCTGGTCTTTTAGAGAAAAGAATCAAACTGGCTGGGGAAAAAGGAAGAACCCATACCCCACATCTAGCCTTTACTACTTTTTATTGTCTTGATAAAGTTACGCAGCCATTCTGTTTCTGAGTCCATAAGGAAGCTACGATACCGTTTGCCTTTCAGTGGTGGTAAAGATGATTTTTCTAAACCATTTTAGGGAGGAAGAGTGCCGTGTAAATGCTTGGTAGATCAGTAACTCTTGAATGAAGTAGATCAGCTCCTGAGAGGTGCTGCAACAGGAAACGAACCAGTTCTGAGAACTGCTATGAGCAAAGAGAAAACACTGACACCCTGGGATGAAAGGATCTTTTCCTTCTTATTTTTTTGAGGTGCTGGTGTTTGGAAAACAGATTTTGAATTGTGGACCTTTTACCATTTGTCCTGGATGATCTGAATCCTCTGAAACAGGGTAGGAGGTGCAAGAAGGAAGCTGGAGTCATCACTTGCTGAGAGTCCCACCTGTACATTCTTCTAAACGCAACTGCTCCTGCTCTTTTATGCTGAGAAAAAATTAACTGTTGCATTTGCCCACATATCAAAAGGCAAGATCATAGCTACCTCTGGATATTTAAACACAGTATGAAAACACAGTGGTTGCCACAGAAGACAAACACATCAAGTGTTTCAGGTTTGAGTATTTACAGTAATACTCTGACGAGAGAGGAATTGCATCTGCCTGATAAACCGCCAGGGCTCACGATCCACGCTTGGAACTTTCCTTGAAAAGAATTTGTATTGTTCTGCTGCTGTTAATCCCACCAGGTTACTTCTGCTATCCCTAGAGGCATTTTAAGTTCTAGTATAAACAGCGATACAGCGACGGGCAGCATCTCAAATACTCTGCTAGGTAGAGACTTGCTTTGGGCAGTACAGGATAACATCATGTCTATGTATGAGCAACCCACTTCAACCTTAACATAGTAATGTTGTTCTTGTTGTGTTGACCAAGCAGAAGCAAAAGTGAACCTTTACATTAAGGAAGAGCCCCATTTAAAATCCGAAGATAGTCTAGACTGAGCGGTTGATTCTGTCTTTATCTTGTGTTAATAAGAATGCAAACAGCAATGGTGAATTTTGAGAAGTCAGACATCTGTCTGAAGAAAATTAACTAAGCCGTTAATCAGTTGATCAACTGACAAAGACTTGCATTAGACTGGATCTGAAAACCAGAACACAGATACCAACACCTCTGCTCCCAGTGCTGTGAAGTTTCTATAAAAGAAAGAAAAATTAAGGACCTTCCAACACGTAACTGTTACCAAATCATAAATCTTGTGAGTCAGTAGTGCACAGACCATTGCTTTCTTGACCAACCCCACAAAGCCACGTCTCCCTGCTTTTCACCACTCTTAGCCTACCACACACCCTTTCCAAGAGGTGTATGAACCTCCGCGCATCAGTGCCACCGGCAGCTTTAGCTGTCCACTTAAACCCCTCTCTGCCCACGCTCGTCTCCTTTCCTGAACTCCGGTTTATTCTCTAGGGACTGACCCTCACTGCAAATACGTCCACAAAACAACGTGCCTGCCACAGTACAGATACTAACGCTGCCGAGGACTTCTGCTGTGTTTAGAGAAGAAACGGTAAATCTTATACAGCATGAAAAAAATAGGAGTACTTACGAGTGCAAAGTTACTTAAAATTCAGTTTAGCTTTACAGTGATTTAGCCTTCCTGTTTAATTAGTATTTAGAATTGCATGTTGTTTATAGCCACTGGTATAGATGTTTAAGTGTTTAAAGTTTAATAAGCTTCCATTCTTAAAAGAACAAAAAATGTATGTAATTAAATTTTCAATTACTATAGGGGATTTTGGGGTCCATGCAATTAATAAAAGCTTAAGGCACTTAAGCGTGATCTTGTTTTAAAAACTAAATAGTTGAGCACTTAACTAATTAGCTCCAACACTTATAGAGTATTTTATTTATTTCTAGCTTAACAAAAGAGTGGTACGTATTCCATTCTTTGCAGCCGTTTAAAATTAAACTCTATTAGAGTCATGAGTCTTTAAATGCAATTGTTCGTTTAGTCGTTTCCATACCTTTTACTAAAATGCATTTACCTTATAAATCAACCTAGTCTCTTGTGTAATTCCATCAAATTAATGGACCTACTAAAAGATTAATTTAACCCCGTAATGTTTCATTATCATTTGACCCTATATTTCTGCATGAATATATTCGATAGCATGACGAAAAAAGTTACAGAGTACGTCACGGTCTATTATTCCAATAATAGTTATTATTTCCAATAATAACTATACGCTGCTGTAATACTCTGCCCTTGTACATTCAACTGAGGCAGTCAACAAGACGAGTTCAGAGGGATCTGCGCTCAGGGATTCAGACAAGAGGCAAGCGGTTAGCTCTGCAGTCACACCAGGAAAGATCTGGTCGTAATACACATGCAGTGTCCCCTCCCACTTTTTCCTTTGGGATCCCAGGATGGCTGCCAAGTATGGGGTTCCTCAAGACCAAGCTGGCACCATGTGCCAGGACAGAGAGAGTAGCTGAGGCATGATGGACTCGCCCGGTTTTCCTCCTCCCTCCAGCACCCCGTATCCCCACAGCTTTCCCTCTCCCCCAGCCCTTTGCATCTTATATTTGCAGCCTTGCCAGGCTTTTTAGAAGGCTGGTGTTCAATTATTGTTTGGCTTGCTGACAGTATTTTTTGAGAAACACAAGCAGAAAAGGGAAATGGTGAGTTTTAAACAATGTGTAACTTGGCTGCCATTGAATAGAATTTCCCAGCACAAAGAAGAGGCGCTTCTTTACTCTCTTCCAAATTATACAAGCCTGCTGCAAACAATAGAGTTTGCAAAGTTTCTCAAGAAGGATTACAAACAGCTTTCATAATTAAAGACATACAGCAAGTTCACCACAGAAGTTATGGCTGTCATAGCATTTGAGAGGTGTTACGTGTAAAATCTAAAGACATTTTACAATTTGAGTTTGGTGCACTGAAAACAGAAACCTTCCGATTCTCCCCCCATCGCAATAGTTACATGCTGTCTTTCATTAATTCATGCTCTGATGCTAAGAGCCACTCACAGAGCACTGCTATGTCCCTCTTTTAACAGGAACATTGCTGAAGCCAGGTTTTACACCGCCAAGACTTCACTAATTTGAAGCAGTATGTGTTATGAATACATAAAAATGAAGGGACACAAAGGATGGTGAATTATTAAACAATACAAATTAAGGATGCTGAATTTACAAATTAATTAATAAGCATTAATTCTCTCGCTCACTTGTATGAATTCGCAAAGTTCTACTGCAGATTACAATAGTATCGCTTGTTAAGAGTGATTTACAGAACAAACATCGGAAATTTTTAGCAATTAAAAACAGTGAAATGCCTCACAAAACAAATTTCTTTGATTGCAAGACTACACCGGGTAGCTGTGAACAGCCATAGAATTGTAACGCGTATAGGAATTTATATTTATATAGGAATTTATTTTTTGAAACACTTTTCCCCCAAACTGGTAGGAAATAATCATCTCCATTCTATAGAACAGATTAATGGAAAAACGCGATACAGATAAGGACAGAGCTGGGGAACCAGGAATTCCGGTAGTTATTTAGTGCTACAAATTAAAGATGCAGCAGCCTAACTTTTAGATACTGCATTGGAATACCGGAATTCAGAAAACAGAAATTAAGTATCTAGGCTCCCTCCACAGAAGTCAAGAACCTTAGAGCAAGAATCAAAAAACCCTCTTGGCAGCTTCAGGTTGTTCCTTAGTCACCGACTGGCTTAAAAAAAATAGGCTCCAAACTTCTGCCCCTCTGTGGAATACGAACACCTCCCTCTACTCTGTACCTAAAATATAAAGTCTCTTCACATCCATCCCGCCAAAAGGCTGTGAAGGTCAGCTTACAAAGCAAACCGACCCAAACCCGGTGGTACAGCTCAGGGGGAAGAGTTCATGAGCTCTGGGTTCTATTCCCCACAAATGCTTCCGCATTTCATAGTCAAAACCGCCCTTGGGACCGGGGCCAGCCAAATCCCCACCGGTGAGGTTACAGATTAGACCCCTTTTTCTCCTCTCTTCCTTCTGCACATTAACGCTGTTTCAATACCACATCTCAGTGCAACCCTCTCAGTGGCTAGGATCCACTTTAGGGCTGAGAGACTGTGCTGGAGGCTCCCATTCCTAGGTAAATATATGACCTACTAATCGAAGAGGTTGACACCAGCTAAAACTCAGGCTCAGAACCCCTCCCAAAACTACCTTCCGTCTGAGCAATCCTGTCCTATTCACGCACAGTGGGGATTTGCGTATGCACACGGAGCACCCAACCCCTCTCCGGGAAGGGTTTTTAGCAGTCCGGCAGTCCAGCCCTGCAGTCTGTCTCACTCCCCTTGGATCCGACCAGCAGATGGAAGCAAAAGAACAGGTTAAGAAATTTAGCAAAATCCTGCTCCTTTCGGGCTTCCTGGAGCTCGACCCATCCGTGGGATGGAGACGGGGTGGGACTGTACAGCCCTGACTTATGGAAAAGGGAGCTGGGAGAGGAAGGAATACGGGCTGGGACCCTTTCGCTGTTACCTGCGCCTGCCGTGACCACGCAACGGCCTCGGACAGGAGCTGAGGAGAGCGAGGGGGCCTGCCCTGCCCCGAGGAGGCGGCAGGATAAGAAGAGCTTCCCTCCTGCGAAGGGAAGGGAAACGAGAAGGGGGCACCGTGGCGAGCCCCCACCCGTAAGGAGAGCCAGGACCGCCCCAATTCCGACGACCCCGAGGGCCTCTGGGCCCGGCCCTCCTCGCCTCGGCCGCCATGGCGTCGCCGTCCTCCCCCCCGCGCATGCGCAGAAGTCGCCCCCCACCCCCCCCGCGATTTCCGTAGCAACGGGGACGCGCGGCCGCCCGGCCTGCCTGTCCTTACCGCCTCCCTCGCCTGGTAGGTGGTTCTCAGCGTTCGGCAGGAGAGCTCCATCGGGGCGGGCAGCAGCCCCGGCCACGGGCGGCTACAGCCCACGGGGAAAGTCACAGCCGGTTCCCGGCAGCGCCCGGCCCCCGCACCCCGCGGAGGCCAGCGGGCGCCGTGAGGGAAGGGCCCGCCCTACCTCCCTCACGCAACCAATCGAGACGCCGGAGGGTGAAAGATTGCCCAAAAAACTGCCCAATCACCAGTGGGGTAGGGGTGGCCATGTAATGAATGGGTCAATCACGGTGGGGAGGAGGGGCGGGGCTGACAGTAGTGCCGGCCAATCGCCTCTAGGCTCACCTGAGGAGGGTGGCAGAGCGGTTGGTGGGTCTGTGAGGGGAGCGGCGGGGGTGTTGAGCGGAGGGGCCGGAGGCGGTCTAGACCGAACCAAACCAAGCCAAACCAAACCAAATCAGCCCTTCCCAGCCTAGCCTAGCCCACTGTTAAACACATCCGGCTCACCCAGACAGGCAAGGTGCGCCCGAGAAGAAGCAGAGTGCGGTCTGCCCCTTGCATCAAGGATGGTGGTGGGCGTTAAAATGGAGGCTGCCAGCGTGCTGGCACTGAGGGAACGCAGGGCTGTGAGAAGGGCCCTCTTCAGAGCACCCGAAAGCCGTTGTTAAACTCGGCTGCCTGATTGCTGCAGCCTCCTGGGTTCAGGATGTGAATTACTGGTGGGGTGAGTTGTGCCTGTCGGATAACTGTTTGGCTTCAGTCCAGCTGGAGGAGAACAATAAAAAAAGAAAAAAAAAATCTCTGAAAATACATGAAAGAGAAGTTAGAGCATGCAAAAGACTTGCTTGGTGACAGCCACAACAGGGCACAAAGCAGGACAGAAGAGGTTAGAGGCGGGGGAAGAACAATCCTCTGGAACCATCCTGTCCTCTGGTACGTAAGCGCTTCCCAGCCAGGCAGCTGCAGGTGCAAGCTCTCCCCAAGTCCTGCCTGCTGGAGACCAACAGCTACTCAGTTCCACCAGCTGCTCTTGGACAGAGCAACTACCGGATTCTTCACATCCGTGCCATGCTACGCTTGCTTAGCATCTCATCCTCAAAACCGTGTTCCGTAGACATCCACACCTTCTTCCAAATGCTGTCTCCTCAATATAACCGGCCTTATCCTTTTGGTGCAACCCTGTTCCTACTCAGGAATGTTTCTCCAGCCCTTTTCTTAAACCTTTCCAATCCAGTATATGCCAACACAAGCTTTCTGTTCCCTCAAGCTCCCTTTGCTAAGTATCTCTAACTTACAACCCTTCTCTCTCTCCTTTCAATATGTCTTTAATCTCAAGGATGTCCTAAGCAAAAACAGGACTTCAGCATATGTTGACAGCTCAGTTAGTTGCACTAGCGTACTTTCATCCTGTTAAGTGTGTAATTTAATACATATTTTTTATTAAATTTGTCCCATAAAACATGAAGTTTTCAAAGTGGATCGAATTAATGTTCCTGCATCCAACTTAGGTCCTCTCCTACTAGACTTTGTGTTTAATTTTGTGGCCTTAATGTGGTAGTAGAGGAGGTAATGTGTTCGTTTGCCGTTATTGGGTGCTTCTGTTTCATGGCTGTGAAAGAGAAGTTCCTGTAATTGAAGTTAGGATTCCAGCCATCCCAATTAGGTTGCTAAGATCATATCATTACTGTCGAGAGAATAGCCTGGGTTTGTGCCTTTGCTTGACTGGAGAGAGTTTTCTACCACGTCTCAAAGGGGTAGTGGTATCTTAATATGTGGTTTGCTACTGTTTTGATGGATAAAGAGAGTCTCTACTCCTTAGAACACAGACGTGAGGATAATTTTCACCGTACGTTTGTGAACGAATCTTCCAAACTGTCCTTGGAGACAAACGCACACTCACAGTCAGGGAGGCTGTGTTCAGGACTGTGAAACCCCCACGAAAGCTCCGGCGGTTAAATCTGCGAGGGCAGACTTCTGCAGCTGAACAGTGCTGGTTGGCAGGATCAAGGTGTCCCCAAGCAATTGAAGAACCTACAAAGAAACCTTGCTAGGGCACTCGTTACCTAGGCCTTACATTCAGTAGACATCATTTAATAAAAATAATAATGGTCAGGTAAACAACTTTATAGCAAACATTTAAATATTTCCCTGCTGTGCTTATAACCAAAATATAGGTGTATCACCCTGGTATGTTAGGATAGGCAAGCAAAACTAATTAACATGTATTTCATCATCAAAACTCGTTAGAATATAAAGAGGAACAAATCAGATTTCTAATTTACATTTTGTCTGTATATATGTCTACTGAGTCTGGCATTGCTTTAGTTAATAAAACTTCACTGTATGTCTTCACATAACAGACAGATTATTTCCCATGTAAGCTCTGCTTTGTCGATTAGCTGCACAGAAAGTGCAGATAGAAAGCACCCACGTGTACGATTTCTTTCCAATAAACAGAGTAAGTATCCAACTCGAAACGTCTTGTCTTGTAAGCAGAGCCCATATATTTATGGGCAGCAGAGCAATTACGGGGGCCTGTGAGCCTCTGCGCTTCGACAGTTCTGGACCTAACGCCAGAGGGGTGTGGGCATTGAGCGCCACCCCATTAACATTTTTGCCGTTCACTTTCTCTAGTGTTACATTAAAAAAATAAATGGCTATGGGATAGGAAAGACGACGGAGGAGCCTCAGGCTGGCCTCATAAAGTTCTTTCCTTTAAACACAGCACACACACACAAAAAAATCCGCCTTTGACCCAGTCATCTCAGACCCCCCCCAGTCCTATCACTGCTTGTAATTCGTATTCGGTTGTCTATTAGCGGCTGATTAAGCAGCACAGGAGGAGTTTGTTGAGGTGTTGCAATTGCTGCAATGCTGGGAGCAGCTGTAGGGTGGTTGTTTTTTTGTTGGGTTTTTTTTTTGTCGTTTTGTTTTTAACTGTCTGCAGCGTGTTTGTGGGAAGCAGGGAGAGTTTGTTTAGATGATCAGATGTCTGGATTTCAGTAGGTAACACAGCTGTGGGAAGAGTCAGGGCTTGCACGGACATACTGTGCACAGTCCTAGAAAGATTACTAGAGAAGGCTGAAGCCCAGACGTATTTTTTGCTTTTTTTCCTAACAAGCCTAACTCAATTTAGGGGCAGGATGCTTAGCACCTATAGGCTCCCTTCTTACCCTAATTAGAGCCTATTGGGAGAACAAACCAATTACTGCAGGGATACCCTATCAGATGGGAGTACGAATTGGCTGCCTTGAAGAAGGGCAGGTTGTCTGCTCCTCCGATGGCTAGTGCTGGGCTGAGTTTTAAAACTCGTATCGCAAAATCAGAAAGGACTCAAGGGGAGAGTGGGGGGAATGCTGTAGGAGCTGCGGCAGGGGGTTGTGAGGGGAGAAAGAGGAGGGGAAGGAAGACGTATCGGAAGTTGAGGTGCAAGAAGAAGAAGAAGAAGCAGCGGCAGAAGTATCAGAAGCTGGAAGAATGTCTGATGCTTGAGGTAGGTTTCTTAAAAGTTTGGTGGAAAGAAATGTTGGGAAGGTTGGAACTTTGGTAAGCTAAGATGGCCTGGTATCTGGGGAGCGCAAGTCTGGGGTTGATGCGTGTGTGAGGAGTTTTGAAAAACCAGCGGGATTCTGAAGAGCTAGAGCAAAAGGGGAGACTGATTTTAGTTACTGGAAAAAACAGAAGAGGGAGACTTGAGAGAAACCTTGGCGTGGAGATAACAGAGAGAGCATAGGCCTGCGCCCTATGCTTTCGTGGGGTAGGGACCTAGGAAAAAGCTTGAGGAGGACCAGAAGTACGGCGTACTTTTTTTTTTTTCCAAGGGTATGACCCCAGTGACGAGTAGGAGAAAGGTTGTGAGGGAAAGCTGGGGGAAAACAAAATATAATGAAGAGAAGACCTCTAAGGAACTCTTTTCTTCAAGCAAAAAATTAGGCTAAGCTAAAACGTAAACTCTTATTATCTTACGCATGTGAGGCGTTAAAATACAAACTATAATCTGTTTGCTCTTATCCCAGCGGCTGTTGGGGATGAGATGAATGGGAAGGTTGAAAGATGTAGTTATGAAGTGAGAGGTGAGCGTACATGAGAAAAAGAAATGCCCGGCTCTGGTGCGAGTTTGAACGTTGATGTGTTTCCCGGTGTGTTTTGAAGGAAGAAACACGCGAGGGTGTGCTCAAAGAAGAAGAGAGAAGGCTTTGGTCTGGGCTGTGCTGGTGTGTGCTTTAATGATCTAAGAGATCCTAACCTGCAGCTTGCCCCTTCAGTCTGGTATTGAATTGGAGGGGAAAAAGAAACGTTTGATGGACTTGGGAGTTGAACTCGCGTGGCGGTGTGGCAGGCAGCACGCTTTATTCGGCTGCGAATTCCTGGTTTTGTCTAACAAAAGGGGTATGAAATGAATAAAGTCCGTATGTTTTAAATCTTCAAGAAGATGACTATCATGAGACCAAGCACAGAACGAGTTCATGCAGAGAAGGACTAGCTATCTGTGGTTATGGTTAAAAGCTTTAGCAGAACTAAGGGTTTACCTTGGCCTAGCTAACAGTAAATAAAAAGGAAAGCCTGCCTCAAAAGGCTATTTCCTATTTGCAAAACTACCGCTAATAACATGAATTATGGAGTTCCTGTGTGTCCAGATCTTGTAGTGATAGCGAGTGACCATAGCTGGTGTGTACGGCGGGCATCGGTACCCTCTATAAAAGCTCAGCTATTTGTTCCCAAAATTGTCTGCCAGAATCCCTCCTAGCAGAGCTTGCTGCCGACGCGGCCTGTCTCTTGGCCCGTTAAGAAGCTCCTGGTGTAGTAGTACTTGTATTTGTTCCCGAGATACCTTATGGTTGTAGGTACCACGCCGAGCCCGTCAATCGTGCAAAAACTGCTGCCTTTTAGTTAATATGGGCGAATATATTTTGTGTTTCAGACCTTTTTTTCCCCAACGTCTCTCTCCAGCTTCTCGTTCGAGGCGGTTTGGCTGCTTGCCTGTTGGCTCAGTCTTTCCCTTTTTTCATTGCAGTAAATCAGTTCTTTGGTTTAATGGCCCAGTTGCCAATGAAACTGAATATTGTGACTAGGTAACTATTGTGACTAGATAATGATCTCTGGCTGCTTTTGAAAATAATATTCTCAGCTGCACCTCAATGTTTATTTTTCCGTAAATGTCTCAACATTTCCCTTGCAGCAGGAAACCCATTATCTGGTTTTGAAGCTTGCTGCCAGTGACATTTTCGCTTCATTTTTTATTAATAAAATGTGTCACATCATCATTATAACACGAATTATGAGAATGTTTTTGACGAGATGGATAAAACTAAGAAAGCTATCAAATCACAGCGCAAGCCCAACCCTTCCATTTAATACACTTCAATCGCAAGACCGCGTTATTTGCCGTTCTTCCTTTTTTTTGTGTGTGTGACTATAATAATTCTGCTTCACCGCTGGGTATGTCCTCTGCGGTGTTAGGGTATGTCCTCCGCGGCGTTAATTCTGGAGAGGTGGAAAGCGGCAGCCCCGGAGGGGGTGCGATCCCTCCGGGTGCTCCCTTCTCACGCTGAAGTCCCCGGAGCGTTTGGGTTTTTATGCCGAGGCCGGAGCCGCTGCCGGAGCCCCGCTGGGCCTGAGGAGCCGCCTCTTCCCTACCGCCCCGCGGGTTTGGGCCTGCTAGTGACCCCGGGGGTCGCGGAGGAGCCGGGCTCGGTAAGGGGCGCTGCGGACCGGTACCGGCGGGGGTGCGTGTAGGAAAAGAGGCTGTTTTCTCCCTCACGATTTCCCTCAGGGCCGCCCCGCCGGGCGGAGAGGCGGCCACGGGAGGCGGCGCGGAGCGCTCCCCCCCCATCTCCCGCCCTCGCTGGAGCCGCCCTCCCCCGTCACGTGCCGGGGGCGCGCACAGGGTGCACGATGGTGGTGGCGGCGGCGGCGGGGCCCGGCGACGGCGGCGGCAGCAGCAGCAGCAGCGGGTAGAAAATGGCGGATTTCGAGGAGCTGCGGGTGAGGAGGGAAGAGAGGCGGCGGCGGGGGAGACGCGGGCCAAGATGTCGCCCGGCCGTTCCCGCGGCGGGGGAGCCCCCTCGCCCACCCCCCTCCCCCGGCCTTTCCTCACGGGGAGCCCCCGCCGCGCCCCTCGGTGTTTGCCGGGGGAGGGGGGGGGGACGCTGAGCCGTCAGCGCCCGTCGCTGAGGCGGCAGCCCGTAACGGCGGGCCGGAAACCACCGGGGCCCCGCGGCCGCCTGCGCCTTCCGCGGGGAGGAAGCGGGGCCGCCCTGAAACGCGGTCGGGGGGGCGGCGGGAGCCGGCGGCGTTGCTGGCTCTGCCCGAGGAGAACCCTCCCTGTCACTTCCCCGGGAGGGGAGGCTCGGGGAGCCCGCTGTCCATCTTCGCCCTGTGGGTTGTGATATTGGTGGGGTCCGTTCCCCCCCTCCCCCCCCCCCCCCCCCCGACATTTTAAAAGCCGTTTCGGCTGTTGCGTGCGGCCCGACCGGGCGAGAAGCTGGGCCCCGGCCCGGTGCCGGAGGCTCGCATGGCGCTGGCGGGGCTCCACGCCCTCGGGAGGGCCCGGGGCCGGGATGCCCTTATTGCGAACCGAAGGGAGAATGCCGAATAATTACTGCATGTTTGAAAATGCTAACAATTACTGAATTTTTTGAAAATTCGTTAACTGCTTTCCAACCGGGAAAACTGCGCCTGTGAAGTGTGAAATCCAGTAGTGTTTATTTTCAGACCTGTTTTATCTCAATTGAATGCCTTTTATGTTGCAGTTGTGGACTTTCTGTAACAGATTTTTTTTTGGTGGTGGGGGTGGCCATTCATACTTTAAGGTGCGTACACAAAGAGCCGACTACATCGCTTCTGTCTTTCCTTGTGTTGAATAATCTGTGAGTATCTTTGTTCGGAAGAAGAACGTTGTCCTTCTGCAGCATCCACACCTGCAGAAGTGCTGCCGAGGGTATGCTACGTGCACACTGAAACTCCCCCCCCCCGACCTAGACTTTCCTACAGAAGGAATAAAAGTCAGTTGAATAGGAACCACTGTGAGTTAGGCTTTAGTGTCGAGAGAGGTCTGATGGCTGAACTGACTGTAGTCTGACCAACAGTGGGAAATACGCTGCAATCACCAGAGAATTTCCTACTTCCTAGGCTTCTTCCAGCACTAACACCGCTTGGGTTGAAGTGGCTGTAGTGTAGCTGAGGAGCTCGGTTGTAAAAATCTCACGGAAAGAACTGAGCTTCTTTATTTGAGGACAAGAGTGCTCTATCTCAATCTTAGGTTTAAGAAGGGCTGGCTTATTTTTTCTTAAATTAAACATTGTGGTTTTTTTTAACTTGTTTGTGTTTACATGTTTTCTTGTTTAGTGTCCTGACTAATTTTCAACCCTCTTTCCAAGGTCTCTCAAAGGCTGTAGCTACGTAGGTGGCTAACCCCCCAGTGCAAACTTTGTAGCAGTGATAACTCTTCTTAGTGTAGCTCCTCTTCTCCAGGCTTGAGCCGGAGCTGTGATCTGCATTTTCCGAAGCGCTATAATCGCTTATCTAGACATGCATAAGTATTGATAGACTCTGGGAATTGGGTACCTAAATACCTTTGAAATTATATATGCACCTGAGTAGCTTGCCAAAAGTAACACGGGAAGCGTGGGGGGAAAAGGGAACTGGGTTTCAGGCCAACTACAGGACTGCCCTTTCGTCACTCAAAACAATAGGTATCAGTAGCTAAAAAAATACTAGTCTGAAGAAACGTCTTTTGATGTTCCCATTCATCTCATTTGTAAACTGGAGTGCTGGTGAAATGAATCTGCTAGCCTGGAGCTTCTCTAAATGTCTGTTCAACATCCAGCTGATGATAATTCATGGTCCATTTTGGGAAAGCTCTTGATATTTTTCGGAAGAGAATATAGTAGTCTGCCTTGTGTCTTCAAGGCCTTTACTGCCTTTTTTTTTTTTTTTAAATAAAGATGATACATTTGGACGTGTCTGCTTGAATACCAGGCACTTGGTTTGCAGGTTCAAGTTTGGTTTTTTTTTTTTTTAGACAACCAATTCTTCCTGCTTTTGGCCAAAGAAGAGAGAGACTCCTCCCGCCCCCAGCAGATTTCACGGATTGATGTTTAGGAGTGATCTTAAACTGGTGCTTTATAGATTAATTTATGGAACGTTTCTATGGCAGTATTGTTTGCTGCTCTCTTGTTTGCAGTTTCCTGCAGTACGTGATCTCTACCTGCCTTATAAAAGGCCAGTAGGGCAATTTGGAGAGTTGAATTTATTTTAGTAAATCGTTAAGGACTGACTAAAGGCAGGAGGTCAGAGTTCTCTCTTAAATCCTGTTTTTGAGGGAAACATGCAGGGGCAGCATTTTTCTATTCTCAGGGCAAAGGATTGTTTTAATATTTGTTAGTACCGTCCCTGCCATCCTCTGGATCTTCAAAGTAAAAGTTCTGAGGAGCTATGACCAAAGGGTTATAATTGAGAGGCCGCAGTGAAAGAAAACAAAGAGACTCAAAGAAACCTGGTGTTACATCATGCCTTTTGGAAATCTTCGGTTTTGTTAAAGGATTCGGAAGTAGCTGTAACCACAGTCACTACTTTTCAAGATATTGGTGAAAATGTCCAGTATAAGGCTTACCCTTCCAGACCTTTGGATTAACTCTTAATTAGTAGTGTTTATTGAATTCTGTAGGCTACCAGTTTCTGGACTATTAGGGAGTTGCTGAGAAGATGTGGTGAGCACAACAGTATCTTTCTTGTATTTTGAGATACAATTTCCAGACCTGCTGTTCACAGATGTGTTTTTAAACATGGCTCATGCCTTTATCCATAATCCTCACTTACGAGCAGCCCGATGAATGTCAAAAGGATTACATGGGCATAGACAGACGTGGAACAGAAGTCAGCAGTCTGGTGTGGAGGCCAGAGATGGCATGTGAACACATTTTTGAACAGAATTGGCCCAGGAGTGGGGAACTACAGCTCCTTCTGAGAGCCATCTGTGAGAAAATGATTCCAGCTTCCAACAAATTCTGAACTGACCGAGATTTGGCTTGAAGCTATGGTTTGCATCCCAGCAAAATACTGCAGATAAGAGGATGGTTATATATTATTACTTTTAGAGAGAGAGAAAACATCTCTTGGGTCCCCTAGGTTTCTGTTGGCATCCTGACTCTAATTTGGAAACAAATAATACAGAGCGCACGCTATGCTTGAAACATTGCAGACCCCTAGTTTAGAAGATAACAGCTTCAGTCTCACAGTTTGTATTTAATCGGGTTTTGAAGTAATATGTTAGTTTCATCTTTTGGGGGGGGGGGGGGGGGGAAGCTCTTTATAGGCCAATGAATATGCCTGTGCCAAAACTAATTTGTGTGACACTAGCGACCAGTTTTATGGCCATTGTGGAAAAAACTCATTTTGGTGAGAAGAGGTGGAAGTGTGCTCATATGTCCTGTGTGGAAGGGGAGATTACACAGAATTTACTGGAAAATCAGGGCTTATAAATGCTGAAAGTAAGTCCCACGCTTAATTTTTGCTCTTGCATACCCAGTACTGAAGTCATGCGATTCAAATGCGAAGAGCAATATGGTTCAGATACCATATTAAAATACAGAAATTGAAGTCTCATACTTGTATGTATTGGATCTCTCGTTCATACCAGCCTCGGTGTCTTTCCACTCCTCTTGCTTTATTTTTCCAGTCTGAATGGACAGTGTTTGCCTGTTTACCAGGTGAAGCAGTGCTTAGTGCTAAATTGTTAGCCAAGAAGAAAACAGAGAGCTATTTTCACGTGTCCTCTTCAAGCTCATTGCCAAACACTCTGTTGTACTCTGTTTTATTTTAGCTGTGTTAATAACATTGTATTGTATATGCCCATCAGTTTGGGGGTTTGATGTAGAAATCAAAATCCGCATGGTGATCTGGAATAAAGTTACAATGATGGACAGAATAGATATTGAGAAGTTTCTGTTGGTGATGTAGTGATCTCTAGGTTGCAATTAACATTGAGTGTATTAAATAAGATAACCTCTCATAAAATACTGTTAATAACCTATGAGAATATACTGTTATCTTGTATCTGTACGTAATTCCCCTTCCTAGATGCATAGTAATTTTTTCAGACCAGTGAGGCTTATTGTGGTACCTTCAAAGCTTGTTGTATCTAGAATAATTAACAACTAATGATTGTGCTGAGATACGGTGATGGGGGAGAGGAAAGGGATAATATAGTTTATGGTACTTAAAAAATGAGGCTGCAGTGAGATGGGTCAAGCTTTGTTTTGAGCATCTTATGTGAAATGAACGCCAGTCTTTGATTTAGGATTTTCACTGTTATATTAAGCGTGTGCAACGTTGAAGACTAATGCCTAATTTAGGAGCCAGGCTAGAGTTAGTCTAAAGAAAAAATCCCCATAATACTGAGGACCTGATGGTCATGCTGTTTGCACCAACTGTTGTGTTCTTCAGAGCTGCTCTTACTGTGCTGTACTACTTCCACAGATTTAACTGGTGACATCTTCATTCTTTCCCAGGGCTTGCAGTTTTTTATCTATAGTTACATGAGTTTCCAGAATACATTACATTTATGTTTGTATTCAGGGTCAGCAGAGAGGTCTTCAACCATCCCAAGACACAAGTTGCTCTTTCTTACCAGTATTACCCATTTCTAGCCCACTGTAAATCAGTATGTATGCAAATTTATTGCAAAAGATGTCACAAATGTGCCTCTCTGCTATGAGTGTCCAGAAGAGGGCTTAAAGTCAGGAGTGAGGATTTGTGGGGTTGGTCCTTCCCTATATAGGCTTCGGACACTTCAGAAAACATCTGGAAGCCAGTGGGGCTGAAGCAGAACTCTTAGGTGGAGACTGACTAGAACTTTTGAGTTGACTTGGATGGTTTCTGCAGGCTCAAGTGTAGGGTTCACTACTTGAGCAGTTGCAGTTGCCCTAGAAGCTACAGTTGTTGGTGCTTATTGTAGACAC
This sequence comes from Aptenodytes patagonicus, assembly GCF_965638725.1. NCBI lineage: Eukaryota > Metazoa > Chordata > Aves > Sphenisciformes > Spheniscidae > Aptenodytes > Aptenodytes patagonicus. The sequence goes on from NC_134981.1 coordinate 4,446,320, forward strand.
GTCAAGAATTTAACAGGCATTCTTGGTTACCTTTCATTTATATATGTAAGTACAATGACTGTTAGAATTGCAGGTAGCTTTGGCAGGGGGAGTGTGGAGAATCACGTACCTCTTGTTTGAGATATGTTTGATCCCTTACTTTGCTCTGAAACACGCCCGCCCTTAATTTCAGTGGCATGTCAGCATTTCCTGGACTCCTTAACATCATCATCCCTGTGAAATGAATGCCATTCCAGATACACCTACGGCTTAATGCTTTAGAACAATATTTCTGCTTATGAATCATGGTTGCTATAGTTTAACAATAAGAAACAAAAAACCCTGTGAAACTTCTTATGACCTTCAAGTATGAATTTCAGGCAAAAAAATGTTTCTGGAATATAAAAGTACTTGAATTATCCGGTCTGATTTCCTTCCTTAAAGTTCTGTCAAACTACTCTTTGTGTTCACAGAGAAACATTAAAACCAAAATGGCTCTGGTCTTCTGTGTTAAAAATGTTTTTTATTGGGCTCTGCAGCTGTAAAGAACTTCTCTCAAGAGAAAATTGATGGCATTTACATGACACAACTTGAATGTCTAATCTTAATTCAGTGATGTGAAAAGCATGTTAATAGCTAGGCTGCAGTCTTCTGCAATACTGTTGGAACCCCAAAAGAAAATAACTTGGTGGGGTTTGTTGGAAGTAGTATCTGTCTTGCACCATGATTATAAATGCTCCTAAGCATATGTTATGCCTCCATAAAACCTTGTTGATTATAATGAGTGTCCAGTTTGATATGTCTGTAAATGGAGTAATAAGCTAAAATGTGTAGATCAGACTATTTGCGTTTTCATGCACGTGGTGGTGGTTGCCCTAAAGGGAATGTAGAATCAGCTTTAGGGGGAAAATGTTGCAAAAGCCATTGTTTAATTCCAGTAAAACTCACTTTCGCAAGACGTCTTTCAAAAAGCATATGTAAGATTTTTGCATTGATGGACAAAACTATGTTGTGGGTTTTTTTTTTAATACTCCCAAGCATTTTTAATGGAGGTGTCAATTTAAAATCTTTCTGACTTACGGTATTGAAGCCAGCTTGTGTCTTCTAATAAAATGAAATCCATCTTGTAACAAAATGCTAGTTTGTGGAATTTCTGCATAAAATGTTGGCTGTTTCAAGGCGTGATTGACCGCACATTTCACCTTGATTAACTTGCAGGAATGCACAGAAGGCAGCAGGCAGGGTAGTAGACAGTATTTTGCAATACATGCTGTTTCCTTAATCTCAATGTAAAGGATTATTTTACTCATTTGCATTCTGATTATGGAATCCAGAATCGCGCTTACTGCCTGCATCTGAAATAAAGGAGCTGACGTTGCTATCAAGCTTATACAACTATTTATGGAAGGACGCAACATGAAGTTCTCAGTAAATTCTTCATTATCAGTATTACCTTTTAACACAATTTCTCTTTTATGTGGCATGACTATAAAGCTGTTGCAGTACTTCAAGCTATTTTTTTATGAATACGGAAACGCTTTCTTTTCTTCACCCTGTTTGACTGTGAGACTAAGGAAAAGTAGCAGGGGAATGCCAGGTGGAAACTAACCTTCTCCAGCAACTTGCAAACTGGATGGAGTTCTGTCTCCATCTCCTCTCTTCTTGTATCGTTTTGCTGTTGAGAGAAGTTGCTGGGATGAAATTAAGGTGATATCTGCGGTTGGTCTCTTCTTCAGAAGTTAGGGTGAGCCACTCAGTGCCTCACGTGACACTGCTTTCACTGGCGATTGCATCCGTGGTGCATTTATAGATGGGGCGTTGGGGGAATACCAGTTTGAAGACTGCTGGGTTAGCTCCCTGACAGCTACTTGATAGAAGCATCACCGTATCCAAACTGGCCGTCTGGAAATGTTGAAATTCAGAAATAGGATAACCTTGTCCCCTCAATAATGAGGAAAGGCTGTGCCTGATAAGAGTACTACCATAGTATTTTAGACGGTTGTTTTGATATGCATGAATAATGTGGCCCTTGAAAAGGCAGGTCCTGGCTGCTTGCTCCTGCTGTCTTGTAATGGCACAAGTTCAGTTTTCCTCTGGCTCAATTCCCTGATCTGTCTTACTGTAAAAACAATTTTCTCAACATTAAGGAGAGAATAGGGAGCAAGCAGCTGGGGACGCAGGGGGAGTTCAGTCTTTTTGGTGGCTGACCGTGTGGTTGTAGCATAGTTGTGTTAAAACTTTAGTTGAGATCAGATCTATGTTAGAATACGTGGGTGTAAACTCTGTAACTGTATAGTAAGGAGTAGGGAAGGTAAACCCAAAACATTGTGTTTTGAGTTGTATCCCTTCTGAAATCAGTGCCCAAAGCTTTAAATGTTGTATATTGGACTACTATTTAAAAGTCAACAATGCACTATTGAACTGTTGTTTTTAAAAACATCTTTTATGATCCCAGATGTCTACTACTTCATACCTTCTGTTAGGGCCTTCATCTCCCAGTCCTTGAGTCTGGAGCTGGTACGGTGCAGCAGTACAAACTAAAGTCAGACGTTCTTTCATCTTTAAAACTTAACCTCCTTGTTACGGTGGAAGAGTCCCACAGAAATAGGAAGGAAGTTACTTAGAAGAATTCTGGACAATTTTATACCTCTCTGAAAAGAGAGCTTGCTCACAAAAATGTGAGATGATGCACCTATGCTAAGTTACTCATTTGTAGTAATGGGGGGGAGAAGATTGCTTCCTCTTGCGTAGTGGGCTTTTTTATTTCTTTTTTTTTTAAATGATATTCTTTCTGTTTATGAACTTCATAGTTCAATCCTCAGTCTTCCACAACTAACTCTGATAACCAAGTAAATAGTATTGTTTCCTTTGAAGAGATTTTTGTGTCCCACGATACCAGAATGTGATACGAAAAGGACAGGAAGTTTTCTGTGATATTCTGGAAGAATCAATGGCATTGGTTAAACAGTTTGTTAGTATGGTATAATGTAGCTTTTTAAAAAAGTGTCCACCTTGCCGTGCCATCCTTTCAAGAGTGAAACCTGGTGTGCCTGTCTTGTCACTGTTTATGTGTGCATTTAACATGCTGCACAAAATAAAGGATGTTTCAGAATAAACTGTGCAGAACAGTTGCTTATTTTATTTCTTAAAATGTGTTGGAAGACAGGTGATAATACTGATTTGTCTGATTTTTTTTTTTTTGTTTCATGAAGTGAGACAGATTTTTATATTAGAGCTTATGCTTCTGTCTGAATTTAAGATCGCACTGCATGGGTTGCATTAAGATTATTTTTTTGTTGTTGTTGCTATTTTTGAGTGTGAAAACAATTAGAAGTCTTTGAAATCAAAAACACAACCAAACTCAACCTTCACCCTGGACACTTTGTTTCTTCGCTTTAAACTGACTATACTCTTGCGTTGGGTAAGGGTATGGGTAGTATCTAAGCTGACAGGTGTAAAACTGGAATGATGGAAGTTCAGATGCTTCACCATGCTCCTCAGAAAGGCCTGCTTGGGGCACTGTTGGTTCACCTGTGCTCATCTCTTTTCTTTCTAGAATATGGTATCAAGTTTTCGTGTTTCTGAACTGCAAGTGTTGTTGGGGTTTGCTGGACGTAATAAAAGCGGGCGGAAACATGACCTCCTGATGAGGGCACTGCACTTACTGAAGAGTGGCTGCAGTCCAGCAGTTCAGATAAAAATCCGAGAACTCTATAGGCGTCGGTACCCAAGGACGATTGAAGGACTTTCGGACTTATCGGCTATAAAACCTGCGGTTTTCAATTTGGACAGTAGTTCCTCTCCTGTCGAGCCTGACCTGGCTGTTGCTGGCATTCACCCGCTCCCTTCTACTTCGGTCACGCCTCAGTCTCCTTCCTCGCCTGTCAGTTCTGTGCTCCTCCAAGACACTAAGCCCCACTTTGAGATGCAGCAGCCATCCCCTCCGATTCCACCCGTTCATCCCGATGTTCAGCTGAAAAGCCTGCCTTTTTACGATGTGCTTGATGTGCTCATAAAACCTACAAGTCTAGGTAAGTGTTTAATGGCTCTGCAGGTTTAATTAATGAAATAGGTGTTGCTTATGACAGTACTAAGTCCAGACTTCAATTGCTTTTTGCAGCTGGGGAAAAGCAGAAAGTCCCTTCCCTTCTTATTGCAGAATGGTTTGGGTTGGAAGGGACCTCTAAAGGCCATCTAGTCCAACCCCCCTGCAACGAGCAGGGACATCTTCAACTAGATCAGGTCGCTCAGAGCCCCGTCCAACCTGACCTGGAATGTTTCCAGGGATGGGGCATCCACCACCTCTCTGGGCAACCTGGGCCAGTGTTTCACCACCCTCAGTGTAAAACATTTCTTCCTTCTATCTAGTCTAAATCTACCCCCTTTAGTTTAAAGCCATTCCCCCTTGTCCTGTCGCAACAGGCCCTGCTAAAAAGTCTGTCCCCATCTTTCTTCTAAGCCCCCTCTTTAAGTACTGATAGGCTGCAATAAGGTCTCCCCAAAGCCTTCTCTTCTCCAGGCTGGACAACCCCAACTCTCTCAGCCTGTCCTCATAGGAGAGGTGTTCTTATTTCTACTCTTGCCCTCTCTTCACCACCTGTCCCCAAAAGTGCCAAGCTATACTTCAGAAAATAGTGTTCTCTTCTGTAAATATTATATGATTAAAGATCTTTGTTTTTTGAATATTAAATAGTGGAGTAGAATAGTTCAGTTGGAAGGTACCTACAGTGATCATCAAACTGCCTGACCACTTCAGGGCTGACCAAAAGTTAAAGAATAATAGTTAAGGGCATTGTCCAAATGCCTCTTAAATACTGACAGGCTTGGGGCATCAACAACCTCTCTAGGAAGCCTGGTCCAGTGTTTGACCACCCTCTTGGTAAAGAAATGTTTTTTAATATCTAGTCTGAACCTCCCGTGGAGTTACTTTTGGCTGAAAGATTTGGACCTGAAGTCTGTCTGGTACAAATGGCGAACACCTCTGTCAGGGCCAACAGGAAAAGGATTGCAGCGTCAGTAATTAATAAGTTGCAACAAAATAAGGAGAACAAGTTCACTGGTTTGTTAGTTTGCATTTATCTCACTGCAACAATTCTGCAGGTTCTGGCATCTGGCACTGAAATAGATACTTTGTGCAAAGAATGTTCAGTGTTGTACTCAGTTTAGTGAAGGTTTCTCAGCCTACCGGTTGTTGCCATACGCTATGTTAAAATGTAGAGTGGACCTTTGTCTTCCAAATAACCTGAAGTCTCAGCTTAGCTTCCTCAAATGCCTCCCTCTTAAACATATTTAATTATTTGGAAATATGTTGTTTTCTGTCTTGAAATTCAACCTGTCTTAATTTACATGGTAGAAAATGTTCCCTAACTATTTAAAATATTTAAGAGGATGCAAACAGCTTGAAAAATGCTGAAGTGTTTCTAAACAATATTATTAATTTCTTAACTGATAATAGAGCCTTTCTAGGCTGTGACTTATGCCTCAGTGAGGCACATACTGATCGTTGGTCATCCTCCAGCACCTAAAGCAGCAAACATTACTAACGAGCTTTATTTACAATGCCTGTGGTCCCTTCCATTTGTGTGTCGTGACACCCTGTTAGAGAAGAGTTTAATATCAAACCCGTGTATTAGGACAATAGCTGCTGTGGTGTTGGACAGCTCTATGGCTCATGCTGCCATTACCTTTACAGAGATAATCTGTCAGTGCCACGATGTCCTGGCTAACTCCTGCTTATGTTCACTGTGTGCAGTAGCTGAGCATCTTAACTAGCTTCCTGAATTATTCTGTATTATGGCACAACTGTTGGCTCATAGTTAACCAGACTAGGTTGCCAGCCACATTGTCACCCTGTCCCATATAATGCAGTGTGTGCTCTGCATTATATTTCTGCTGTGCAGTTACCTCTTGTTTCCTGGTCAGTGATATCTAGAGGTGATATGCTAGAAATTTCCCCAACAGCTGGAAATTGATCTTTTTTTCTGAAAGGAAGATGCTTCCTTAGGGGTGTCACCATGTTATAGCTAGAGCTGCACGTAAATTCCTCTTTCCTTTGAAGACTGTAGGCTCTTTGTTGCATGTTGCCCAGTTTTCATAGGAGTGAGGATTATCTAGTCCTGTAACGTTTGGGTTCTCTTAGGACATGGGTGAGGGGGAGAAGATTAATTTAACTGAGTACTTGCTTGCCTTCAAACTCTTTCCAGAGCACAGTACCTGAAGGTGGCAGCAGCCAGAGCTACAACTCAGATCTGTGTGAGGAGGAGTAGGGAAATGAGATGTGAGGAATGGCTTGATGGGGAAATAATGGGCCTTTCTGATGTTAGAAGGATACAAATGTTGGCTGAAAATCACTCTTAACATGGATTCACAAGCAAATTTGGAAATGAGGCTTTATCTAATATTTTTAGATTGATATGGATAGCTTATAGTCCCAGTTAGTAGACTCGGGTCACTGGGACATAGAACAAAGAAAGTTTTTTGTGTTTGAGAATTAAGGATTCGGAAACCAAATAGGTCAGAGAGCTAAAAGTATAGTCTGCTTCACTGCGACTCTTTAAAAGGGGTGAGCGTAGGTATTCTTTTGCACTAATATGAGAACGCAAGAGCAGGTGTAGGTGTGGGGTTTAGTTTTAACCCACGCTCAATTCAATAACAAAATATTTCCATGATCTCTTTTACATGTGCTCAAGTATTATTTTAAAATGTAAAATGTTGTCTATGGGGGGTGTGTGTGTGCGTGTATGTGCACAATGTAGCTGTTTTGAATTGTTTGAGGAACTTGGTGTGTGTGTTTGCTCTACCTGGGTTTTATTTTGTGCTTGTGTCCTTCTTGTGTGTGTTTTCTGGGCATAGAGATCATCTTCTCTGAATGTCACAGTGTACAAGACAGTCTAGCTCTTCCCAATTTGCCTGGTTTAGTTGTGCTATTTTTGCATTTGTCCTCCTTGCTGGTTACTTTAAACTGTTGGACAAGTCCAATCTACGTTTATTTTCAGGTCAAGATTTCTAACTTCTCAAGTCGAAAGAAAGTAGAAAAATAACATGTGCATACTATGAACCCTTAATACTAAAATATTACTGCTTCCCATCACTGACAGACAAGTAGGTTTCTGATATGAAAGTTGTGTGTTTTGTTTTGTGTGTCCCCCCTGTCCCCCCCCCCGTCCCCGTCCCCCCCCCCCCCAAATGCTACTGCAGGGCAGTTCCCAGACGTGCAGTCTAGCTGGCTTCTCTGGTGTTAGGGGTTGTGCTCCCTCCCTTCCTCCCCAAAGGCTTAATTACCTTTAGCTGTTTCTGAATTGAGTAATTTTCCAGCTGTCCATTAATAACTTCTGGTGCGTGTTCTCTTCTTGTAGCGCATTCAAATAGCTGTAAACATCTTCTCCGTGGTACTCTCTTCGTCAGGTATCCAGTGTTATATTTTGTTGTGTGTTTGTTTGAACCTTTCTCCCTTGGGAGAAAGGACTGTAACGCAGCTTGCCAAGCTTCTTTCGTACTGAAGTGTAATGTGATATTAAGCCATCTGAATATAGTTGAATGAATGATTTGTTCCATTGCTTTCCTGTTGACAGTTCCATGTAGTTCAACCACAGTTTGATTATATGAAGTGACTTATGCCTCGTTCCAGGAAAAACTCAATTGCAGATCCTGTTTTAATCAATGACTTTAATCACCATGGTTAAACCTCTTTTGTGTCTCTCTTTTTCTAGTACAGAGCAGTATTCAGAAGTTCCAAGAGAAGTTTTTTATCTTTGCTTTAACACCTCAGCAGGTCAGAGAAATCTGTATTTCCAGGTAAGAAGTAAGAGCGTGGCATAGCGTAGGTAAACTTTGGCAAAATTTCAGGAGAAAGTATGGGTTTTCTGGTTCATTTTATGCATCGCATAAGCTTGCAGAGTGATAATCCTCACCAAAGTTATGCTGAGTTTATCTGTGCACAGAATTCATGTGCAGTTGGGGTAAATCCTGTGCCACTAAAGAGTTAACAATTACTCAGTTCCAAATAATTGTGACTATTTAGAGAGGCGGTAAGCTTTTCTTCCCTGCCTGTTTCCTGGCTGCAGGAATGGAGGCTGCTTTTATCTTCTGCCCCAGGGGTCACGTTGTTGTAAGACCTATGGTGTAAGCCAAGAGAATTCATGGGTTTTTTTCCTCTCTGGCAACTTCATACTTTATTGTTACTATAAACTCTTGACAGAGGATGCTGATCCTAAAGTCCTGCTTAACTTGCAGTAGCTAAGCAGGGGTGTCGCTTGTAAGACTCGTTCACAGCTCAATAAAAGAAAAATAAGAGCAAGGTTTAGTGCTGTTGCGGCAGGCGTGCCAGTTCTTTGTGCATATGACTGGAATATGAGACCTGCCGTCTAAATGGGTACTTCTCTTTCTTTTTCGTTGTCACAGGGACTTCTTGCCAGGGGGCAGGAGAGATTACACAGTCCAAGTTCAGCTAAGGTACCTTTTTCATAGTGTTCTCTTATGACTTCTTAACTGGCTAATGTAACGTAAGTCTAGATGTTTGTGGGGACGTATGAATGTGGCGACACTTGAAAATGACGCTTTCTCTTTTTGGGGATATAGGTTATGCCTAGCAGAGACAAGCTGCCCTCAAGAAGATAATTACCCTAATAGTTTGTGTATTAAAGTAAATGGGAAGCTGTTTCCGTTGCCGGTAAGCTTGTTTGTACGCATTTGTGGCTTCTTTGTGACTTTGTGGTGTGTGTGTTTTTTCTGTAATGTTAGCTTGCTAAAACAATCAAGCTGTTTATTGTTACCACTCAAATTTCTCTAGTTACTAATGTTAGGCATATGGTTTGTACATTTGCTGTGTGAGAGAGCCGTTACTACTGTTAATCGTGTTACAGCCACTGCATGGATTAATTGTGTTTTAGCCACCAACAGCAAACCTCATCTGTTGCAGTTAACGTAACAAAATATGTCAAAACCAAACCAGCGTCTGCATGGGGAATCCTCCTCGTAGGTCTTGAAACTGAGTTTATTTGCCTTGATTGGTAGTAGCCCTCACTTGTTTGGGCTATCTCTATTTGTGATTGGCTTGAGTTCCTTCTTGTTATGAGGGAACTTACAAGTTTGTACGCTGCTCTGCATCTGTCTGGTTAGAGCAGAATTCATTGCGGGGATGAAGAACAGACAGGTTTTAGGGTTCCTAGCATTTGGTGATACTGGAACAGAACAGCGTTGGCAGTCGTACACTTTACTGGTGTCTGATGTTGCAAATGTTAGCACGTAGGCAGGGTCACCTCAAGGCTTGAATATACACAAAAAGGGAAAAGCACTCTCATTATTCCTGAAAAATCTCTGCAGTGGGTATCTCTGTACAGTAGAACAGAGAGAAACCCTTACGCAACCCATTCTGAATAGTTCTGGAAGCTATAGAAGATGGAAATAGTAGTAGTACAGAGGGTGGTTTGTTTTTTTTTTTTTTTAGCAGTAGGTTTGGAAAAATGCTGTGTGGAGAGAGGAAGTCCGAAACCTCTTTTTCAGAATGTTTGTCACCTTCTTGCTGTGTCAGATGTGTTGTCCTGTACCCTCCCTCCTGCCATACGCAACCGTGACTGCTTTTTTGGCCTCTACTCAGCTTAAATGAGATTCTGTAGCTTGTCTTCCCCCTACTTCTTTAACCACTGCATCACTGTTCTTCTATCTGTCTTCAGTGTGTAAGAGAATTTCTTTCATATGTTTTCTGGTCAGTATTTTCTGCAAATGCCAGTTATGTTCTCTGTGATAATCTTGCAGGATTTTCTCCTTTCTTCTGCAGATTGTCTTCCTTTCTTTAAGCAACCCACCAAAAGAATTGGGTCTCATGTTATCCTGTGGACATCGATGTCTGCTGGTTCTCAGTCTTGCTAATATAGCTTACGCCCCGCTATGCTGTGTTACGCTATCCATTTTGTGTGTAACATACGTCACAGTCGTAGCAAAAATTGTTTGTAATCTTGGATTCTTGCTTTGCTTTAGATCTAAACCCTGCAGGTTCTTCCTGCACGTCATAAGATGACTCTTTAATCTGTTCAGCAGAAACTTTAGGTGAGAAAGTGAATAAATGACTACTGTCTCGGCAACTTCCTTTCCTCTCCTCCTTTAGTATGAGCTGAATGACAAATATAGTCTCAGTCCGAGTGCTCCTGCAAACATTTTCTTGTTGATTTGGTCGCTGTCTGCATCCCTCTGGCGGTTCCTTTCTGTTGCAGGAAATGTAAGGTAACTTCTTTGCCTCAAAGACCGCTATTGTCTAACTCAGTAGTGTTGGTGTTAGGTAATTAATCAGTGATAGCAGCCTCTGTTGCCAACTTGTACAATTCTTAAGTGAGTACTGTTCTGTCATTCCCTGGTATAGCAGTTCATGCCTCCGCAGATGTCTGTAAACTATTCCTGGTCCTTGTCTGCCGTCCTTACCAGAAACTTCAGAGAAATGCTGCCAGGGTGCCAGTACTGCTTCAGGTTGTGCCAACTCATGTTAACACGATGTTTTCTTGTATTCCTACAACTATCTGTGCCTTCCTCTTACAGTGTTGGTTCTGACTTAAAAGGAGTACAGCCTTGCATGCTGGTGTCTTGGCACGTAACAAGGATTTTATACATAAAGCACTGCAGCAGGTGGTTCTCCTGTTGACTTCTCTTGTAGGCAAGGCAAAACGCGGAAGTCCAAAAAGGTAATTTGCTTTTCTTCTCAGGGAACCTCCATAGACCACTGCAGGTCTCTTTCAAAGGACAAAATCCAATATGTCAGGGCAGGTTGGAAATAGCCAGATCGAAGAGCAATCGTACTTTCTGTTGATAGACTTTTCTGGCTATAGCAGATTCCACCTGCTTTGACTAATACGGTTCTTGCAAGAAGCGTGGGAGACAGACCCAAATAACGTTGGCACTTGCTAGCCACTAGAATTGGCAGCCTAACTAAACAGTGCTAGACCGTGCTGGTTGTGATAGGCAAGCAGAGTGCTCTTTACTGAAGTCCTGGAAGGCTAGGAAGGGAAGGTTTTAAAGTGTTCTAGGAGCACAGAATTAAATCTGAGCTCGAGGTCATTGCTCTGTGGAAGAAAACATCAAAAGCTTGACTGAAACGAAGCACGTGAGCTGCAGAGTCTGTCTCTGAAAGAGAAAAAAAAATTGAGAAATATAAGAGAGCTTGCATCCTTGCTCTCTTGAAAGCAAGGCAGCTTCATTTTAGGTTGGAGACCAGCTGGATTATTGTGGCTGGTACAGCATGTGTGGAAATACCCTCCTAAATATTGCAGGGATGGTGTGTTTGTCCACATAAGCTCACTACAAAGTCACCACGGTAGAGAAAGGAGTACTACAGCAAAGCAACTGGGATGTATACTCTGTAAATGGCTGCAGCTGTTAGGTCTGATTAAAGAAATGGCAAATCGTTCATTCTTTTAAATGGGAAACTGTCAGCAGTCCCCATACATTTGCTGCCTCCATGTTCTGTGATAAAGCACGCGTGGTAAGGTTCCTTATAGCTACTGGGTCACTCTCCACCTGGGGTGAGAACCATTTTAGAGAGAGTTCTTCAGCAATTGTCGTCTGCTGCTCTGGCCTGGCAGACCTGCCTGGAGATGCTCCGAGTCCCTATTCTGCCACTGCGAGCGAGAGTCCTGTCTGAAATTAATAAAGGGCAGTGGCGAGGCACAGCCAGGGCTTGGTTGTCAGGCGAAACGTATGGACTAGTAACGGAGTTGCTTTGGAAACCTAGGAAATGATGTGACAACTATCGAGTCCTCCTTGGATTAAAGGCAGTGATTATCCTATGGTATTCTTGGCTAGTGGAAGAGGCTGTTTATTTCTGTTTTTTTGTTTTCAGACTCAGTGACTTTCAAAGTAACTCTTTTTCCAAGTACTAGGCTGTGAATGTGTGTTTCTCTGGGTAAAAAAATATGTGTGTGTTTTCCAGCATATCCTTTCTGGGAGAGTTTCTTGTATAGAACAACACTGTCTTGAACTAAGTGAAATCTGGCAGTCAGTTCTGTGCAAGACGCAGGGCTGCAATCTCTTATTGGCATCCTTCTGGTGCAGGATGAGTTTTTGAGACGAGTGGACTGCAGGCAGCCTGTGTGAGCTCAAAACGGAGATTCTCAGAGTTCCTGTTACAGACTGGCTTGCTTTCGTAGCGACAGACGCAGGGCGAGATGAATAAGCTGCAGTTAGGCCGTGTGCTCCTTCACGTGGCACGAGTACTTTCTGCTCACGGTATGCTGGAGAGTATGTGCTTGCCTAGAAGCAAAAGGGAACAGGATGGCTCCTGATTCAATGCGTGAACATCATATAGGAAATAAAACTACAGAGAAAAGCAGTCTAGGTTACGAAATTTTTCAAAGCTGAGCAAACAATACCTAGTTTATTTTGTTTCTGCAGACAACAGCAAAGCCGATTAGCTCTTAAATACAGCTGATATTCCACGCGCAGCTCTTCTTCAGGGGCCTTGGCAGAGTACAGATAACAGCCTGTCGCTAATGGGGCTAGGTGTGGTTGATACGGGGCAAAGCAGACGCCAAGGAGATGTGGAGCTCTTGGAACAAGACTTTATTGTTTCTTAAATAGAATCAATGAAGTGTGTTCCGGGTGTGAAACACTGAATTAACTCTTCGTGGCTTGCTGTGTTTGTCACTAAGGCTGTGTCCTTGCGATGTTCCGCTCTCTTTCAGTGGGGTGGGGGGGGAAAAAAGCACAACGCATCAACATGACTTTTTACTCTTCCAGTGAACTTACCTGGACCAAAACTGCGTTCTCTTCCCCCTTTTCAGCACTTCTGTAAAACCACTTAAAAAGTGCTTTAAAATTGTGGTTGACTTACGGTATTAGACTGTCAAAGACTGATATTTCTCAGAGTAAGTGTTGAATTTAGTCTCCAGCCTAGAGAGCGTCTAGGTTTACCTGCTTCCCATAGATCTGTTTAAACCTAACAAGTCTGTTTCGGAGTACAGCGGGGAGACTTGGTAACACTTTCCTTGTCCTTTTCTTCCCACAGGGATATGCTCCACCGCCAAAAAATGGAATTGAACAGAAGCGACCTGGGCGCCCCTTGAATATAACATCTCTAGTTAGGCTGTCATCAGCAGTGCCAAACCAGATCTCCATTTCCTGGGCTTCTGAAATTGGAAAGGTAAACTGTACGTTCTGTAGGATGTGGGAAGTTGTCTAAATAACCTCATCTAGCATTCCTTCTGTGTTTAGTATTAAGCGGCTGAACTTATTATCACTGCCAGGAAATGAAGTTTGCTCTAGAAGTATGGTAGTCTACATTAACATACGTAAAACGTGCATACAGGTGGCAAAGACTTCCTTACACAATTCACATCAGAAAGCCTGCTGTTAGGGGTTGCCTGAAACGCGTGTCAAAAATGCCAAAATCTTTTTGTCGTGTAAATAGTACAAACCAGTTCAGACACAACAAAATAACACTTCCCATTATCTGTTGTAACTGTCCCTTGGAGAAGGCTTTTTAAACTGACCAGATGTGCCAAGGCCATGGGGGTGGATACATGCCTTTGTTTTTGAGGTTTTTGTATTTTCTAACCAAGTAATACTAAGTAGTTCTGCAAAAGCAATTTTTATTTTGTAGGAAGAACTGGTTAATGGATATTTCCATCTCCATTCTTTTGAGATTCCTTTTTTACATTGAAATGGCCTCTCTGTGAGTCGATTTAAAATTGTACTTAATAAACCAAAACAGGGGCGGGATTTCCAGCTCAGAAAGCTCTTAGATGGCAGGTTGCTGGGAAGGGTTTACTGGGGAGGTGTCAGGCTGCTGGTGTCATAGAATCACAGAATAGTTTGGGTTGGAAGGGACCCCTAAAGGCCATCTAGTCCAACCCCCCTGCAACGAGCAGGGACATCTTCAACTAGATCAGGTCGCTCAGAGCCCCGTCCAGCCTGACCTGGAATGTTTCCAGGGATGGGGCATCCACCCCCTCTCTGGGCAACCTGGGCCAGTGATTCACCACACTCAGCGTAAAACATTTCTTCCTTCTATCTAGTCTGAACCTCCCCTCTTTCAGTTTAAAGCCATTCCCCCTTGTCCTGTCGCAACAGGCCCTGCTAAAAAGTCTGTCCCCATCTTTCTTCTAAGCCCCCTTGAAGTACTGAAAGGCCGCAATAAGGTCTCCCCAGAGCCTTCTCTTCTCCAGGCTGGACAACCCCAACTCTCTCAGCCTGTCCTCATAGCAGAGGTGTTCCATCCCCCTGACCATTTTCGTGACCCTCTTCTGGACCTGCTCCAACAGGTCTGTGTCTTTCTTATACCGAGGGCTCCAGAGCTGGACGCAGTGCTCCAGGTGGGGTCTCATCAGAGCAGAGCAGAGGGGCAGAATCCCCTCCCTCCACCTGCTGGCCACGCTGCTTTGGATGCAGCCCAGGATACAATTGGCCTTCTGGGCTGCGAGCGCACGTGGCCGGCTCATGTCCAGCTTTTCATCAACTAGTACCCCCAAGTCTGTTTCTGGGCTTGATGGATCTCAGACGTGCTTGGTTGGACCATACTTGTGTGGTGTGTGTGTGTTCGTAATGCAGGATATCCTGAGCAGTGTGTGTGTTCTTACAAATGAAGAGTATTCTGGAAGTTTGTGTGACTTGAGGGAGAAGTGACTCAGTGTGGGGAAGGATGGAGAGCGGGGTGTGTGTGTGTGTGGAATTGAAGCCTCTTTGTAATGCAATTCTAAACTTCATGGAAAGCTGCAGTGGGGGAAAAGCATGCTAGACTTCAGGTGGCAGGAGATAAAGGGGGTGGTGACTGAAATGTGATACCTGTTGCTTTCTAGTGTCTGTGGTCATTGATCATAGTTGAAAAGGAATTAGCTTTTAAAATGGCTGCATGGCCGTTTAGAAATCCCCCTATGGATTTACTAAGGAAAGAAAGGGAGAGCGTGAGGAATTTCTGAACTCTTCCTAGGTTTAATTAGCTGTTGCAGCAGCTCTTTTAGCTATTAGTAAATCAAGAACCTACTTATTCCTCTGTCTGTGACTAGTTGTGTAAATCCTTCTGGATTCAACTATCAAAGTAGCTTACCTCTTTTTTTCTTCAAAATCTGTGGACCGGAGACACCACATGTTTCAAAGTGAGACTCCAGTATAAGCTTTTATACACTAATTAAAATTAAAAAAAAAAAAAGAAATTGGAGAGAAAGCTAACGTTCAGAAAATAAATGAAGGGCAGTGCTGACAGCAAAGTTGTGTGGGTTTTTTTTTACTTCTAAAACAGAGGTGGAGGGAAAGATCTAAGCCGTTGCTTCCCAATGATAAAGCGCAGGAATCTTGAGATGACTGCGGTGTTGCGTGTGGTCTTGGTCTCTCCCACCGACCCCTGCTTTCTTCCTCCCCCGTGCCTGCCAAAACATATTCTCATGGAAGCAGACGAATTGGAGGTTGTCCCAGCATTCCCCCTTGCCCTGAGAGGTAAAGCGGGTTCTCTGGTTTAATGCTGCTGCTCTGCTCTAAGTATCAGAACTCACGTAGCAGCCGCCGCTATTCATCCTCTAAATGAGACCCTTGGGCACCGTCTGGAGTGTCGGCGGGCTCACATGGCAAGGCCTTATTGGCGTGTGCTTGACTGATAGTGGAGGGCTTCTGAGCAAAGGAGGCATTAATCCCACAGAGGTGGTCAGACTTGAGCCCGTAGAATTCTTGCGGTAGGCAATAAAGAGTGCAATGTATGGTCGTTCTTTAAGGGGGGGAAAAAAAAAGTAATTCCATTTTTCGTAGTGGTTTCCCATGCATTTAGATAACTTTATCTGCTCATCTAGGTAAGAGCTGGTTTTCCTATAGGTGGTAAAGGAGGAGCAGGGCAGTAGGTGCTCTTGTTTAAACTTCTTGTGCAGTACCCAGACAGTATAGGAGCCGTAAGAAGGTGGCTGGCAGGGAGTGGAAATAAGAGATCGCAGGTTGTGTTTGTTATACAGATGAAACCATTGTTATTCTGCAGTAGTGGGGCTTGCAGAATTTTCTTCTCATTAGTGACCTTGAAGAGAGAGTGAACGCTGAACGAAGGCAGCTGGCAGGCGGTGTGAGTTAGGGAGGAGTAGTAAATGCTAGGGAACGTGGCCAGCCTCAGGGGAGTGGATATGGTGTAATGAGGCTTGGCTTCAAAGCAGAGCAAGCTGAAGAAAAGGTACAAAGGAATTGGTGCTGCTGGGTGCCGTTTGAAGGGGTTGTGTTTGCACCCGAAAGAGCATTCATCTTTTCTTTTGTCATGGGATTGTCTTTGAGCTCCCCGCTAACAGATTGACACTGAAAAAAGGGAAGGGTTTAGGAGACAAACGTGAGAAGCTCTGAAAGACTGCATGTGTGAGAAGGTGTGTCAGCACTCTAAATCATCCTTCCAAGAAAAGAGCCCAGATTGTCTCTTGGTTGCGGGGTTGTTCTTCTTACTTAAGTCACAACTGGAGTAGGACAATTGGACACGGTTGGCAGGAGAATTCTGGCAGAGTGTTGGACTCTTGCACAGTAACGAAGTTGTCTGTCAATGCTTTTTCTAACTATTAAGCAAAAAATCGGCACGTTTTTGTTTTTACTGTGTGCTACAACTAGTGTAAATAGCAATCTGTTTTCATAGTGGAAGTACTGTATGAAAGCCATATTTAATCTTTAATCACTCTTTTTGTAGAATTACTCCATGTCTGTGTATCTCGTTCGTCAGCTCACTTCAGCTATGCTTTTGCAGAGGTTAAAAATGAAAGGTATCAGGAACCCCGATCATTCCAGAGCACTAAGTAAGTCAAATTAATTTACCTGTCTGTACTTTCTGAGGGTGGTCGGTGGTTCTTTAAAACTAGAACTGGTGATACTCGGGGGATTTGCAGCACTTGGAAAAGAAAGTCCATGCCCAGAGTATGAAAGCTTCCCTTTGCTGTTGCTGAGGCATCGTGCAGTTTTTCAGTGAAGCTCCTTGAGCCGGTAGGGGGTACAGGGGAGATATCTCTCTCTCTCTCTCTCTCTCTCTCTCTCTCTCTCTCTCTCTCTCTCTCTCTCTCTCTCTCTTCCCCCCCCCCCCCCCCCCCCCCCCCCAGTGTTTGCCAGTTGCTTATAAATAGTGAAACTATTGTTGTTTGATATTGCTATGAACTAGTTTGCGAGATGCTTAATTTTTTTTAGACAGCTGGAAATAAAGTACATGTCCTGGCGAATCAAGATTAGCTTTTTAAATAATGATGCCTGTGTATAACTTCTGAATTTATTTTAATAGTTAAAGAAAAACTAACTGCAGATCCCGATAGTGAGATTGCCACGACCAGTCTGCGGGTATCTCTGATGTGTCCTGTAAGTACGGCTGGAAATTACCGTATGCAGATTTGTCTAGTCATCTTCAGTGCAGAGCTGGGCTGCTTTTAGAAGGCCGCGCTTTAAAAACTTAACTGGCTTTTGGTTTATACTGATTCGTTAATATAAAACAGCGGGGAGAAGGGCGCATCTACAACCACCTGATTGTAGCAGCATTCAACCAACTATGATTTAGAACTGTGAATGCTTCGGCTGTAATGCAGTCAGAATCAAGTTGCTACTCGCGTGTGTGTAGTGAGGCCTTTAGAAGGAATCGTCTTGTATATTGAGGTGTTGAGACTAACTGGGCGGGGTGACAGAATAATTAAGGGGCACAGTGATAAATAAAACTTCAGATCTCCTTATCTCGGTGGTATTGCTTATACTGCCAGCTACTATAACAAAGAAGTCAATCACCGTGTAACAAGGTAACGCTGCCTTGGGGTTTCTCTTCCCAGGTAGAAACTGGCCTTGTGTTGGTGACTGGTCTGTTCGGGCCAATGTTAAAATGGGTGTAATGCCATTCCGAGTCTAACCTAACTGGAGCTCTCAAAAACGCTTGAAGTATGTGGCTAAAAGAAAATGATAGAGGAGGTGCTTCAGTAGGTCTCTTAATAAAAACAGAATCCTAGGAATAACATTGATGCAGGTCCATTGGAAATGTTTCTGACTGTCTTCAACTTGGTGAAGACTTTGAGGATGGCTTTATTGTCGCTTTAAGCGCGCTGTACGTGCTTTGATAGGGTGGGTTTGCCTGCAGCGACCTTAGCACTGGGCACCTCTGTAGTGAGAAGAGACAGTTACTTCACCGACTGCCTCTGATTTCATTGTTAGCCATCCAGGCCTACTTCACTGTCTTCTGTTCTGACGGTCTTTAAATGCATCTCCTGCAGCTGGGAAAAATGAGACTGACAATCCCATGCCGGGCTGTTACTTGCACACACCTGCAATGTTTTGATGCTGCTCTTTATCTTCAAATGAATGAAAAGAAGCCTACCTGGATCTGCCCTGTCTGTGACAAAAAGGCAGCTTATGAGAGCCTAATATTAGATGGGTAAGAGACTGGGTTTGCAGATTACACAATTACTTAAAATTTTTCATGATGTACTTGATAGCATGAAATGGCTAAACCTCGAGTCACAAAAGTAGCTATTTTCTTTCTCAAAATACTTTAGAACTGGGAGGAACCATTAGACTCCGTTAGTTTCTATTCCTGTGTTAGGAACTACGTAAGTTTATCTCCTAACTGCATCATCAAACTCCCGAGCCTCAGTATATTTCCTCTGGAGAAATCCAAATGTGACCTCTAAGGACAGGTCTCCCTTTTACGTGACCCTATCTCTGAAGCTATTAACTTTAAAATTTAACTTTAACTCACAAACAAGCGTCAAACTTGATTCAAAGGACGATGGTTTCCCATCCTGTACAGAAATCTATGAATTGCAGTAATGTTGGAGTGGAATATGGGTAGGTTGGGATACTCTTTCGGGTTTTGATGTCTGCGAAGGCTGTAACTACAGGCTCCCAGGTAAGATGAACTAGGGGGAGAGTACACGCAGTGGGTCAAAGGTGATCATAATTAGCTTTTCAACTGTGTCTCCTTTTCACTCAGGAGAAAAAAATGTTACTTGGAATCAAAAATGAAACTACTCGACTTTATTTTTCAGGCTCTTTATGGAAATCCTTAACGAATGTTCAGATGTGGATGAGATCAAGTTCCAAGAAGATGGCTCCTGGTGCCCCATGAGGCCAAAGAAAGAAGCTGTGAAAGTCTCAAGTCCACAGTGCACCAAAATAGAAAGTACGTCCGTCCGGGTACTGGCTGCAAACCGACAGAAAGTCTTGGAGACTTGGTTGTAGCTTGGACAATGTGTATGGATGCCGATGTTTGTTTTGTGGGGGGCTTAATACTTCTAACCTTCTTGTCACTTAAACTAAAGAGAAAGGGTTATACCTCTAAAAGTGTGCGTTTTGGGGCTTTGTCTTTGCTCTTTATAATAGCAGTTAAGAAAACGAAAGGTTGCTCTTTTTTAGGTCCTTAAACTGAAAAGTGAAGATTAAAGCTTGTGCTTTAATATTCTGAGTGTGATACAGAATACTAATAAAACAGTTCCTGGGCCATAACATTCTCTGTAGTGGCCGGGAAGATGAGGTAAAACAGGATTTGAGTTCCTGGTTCTGTTGCAAATAGAAACTGCTGATGTCAACAGCCTTTAAAAACCAGTGACGTCTTATTTTCTTGTTTAGGTTCCAGTGTTGTTAGCAAACCGTGTGCTGTGACGGTGGCCAATGAGGTAAACAAGAAGAAAGTTGACGTTATTGACTTGACAATAGAAAGCTCTTCCGATGAAGAGGAAGATCCTCCTGCCAAAAGGAAGTGCATATTTATGTCTGAAACACAAGGAAGCCCAACCAAAGGGTTTGTCAATTTTAAAGTTAGTTGTTATTCTGTAATGTCTCAGATAAACTGACGTGTAGACAAATGGACTTGTAATCTCTCTTCGGGATCCAGCTCCACACTTCCAGAGGAGAATTTCTAGGCCTCTCCTTGCAGAAGGTTGTATTGATACAGTACCTTTGTACAGGCAAAACACTATTAAATAGTTTTACATCTCACAAAAGACTTGCGCTGACTGTTGCTGTGTTTGCAGGGATATTTCTCCATAGAAAAGGAAGCTGATTAAGCTAATGGACAGGATTCTCCTGAGAAAGCAGGTTATGCCAAGTGGAGGAGCTTTATGTGTTCTTGCTAAGCTAGTGTCATCTTAAAGGCTTTTCTCTCGCTGCCTGTTATACCCTTTATCCAATCTGCCCTGGTGCCCAGGGAACCAGGCTGTGTCACCTGTTTCATCCATCCTGTCAGTCTTGGAAGGGAGGCGCTTTGCTGTTGTGAATCGAGACAAGCTTTTCCTCCATCTCTGTTAAACTCTGGAATGTCTCGGACACTGCTGTTGGCCATGGTTATCAGTCAGTCCTGCACCTTGGTTAGCGCAACCGACGACTTCCCAAGTCCTCTGTCAACTGCTCCATCTTTGTGGTCGTGCCTGACTTCGGCGGCAGGCTTAACCAGCTTCTTTACTGTTGTGCCGCCTTCTGTCTGCCCCAATCTGTGCAACTCGGCCACAGTTACTGTTTGTGGCTTCCATAAAGTTCTTGCTCTTGGCCCGTAGGGTGCTGGAGACCTGCAGGGAGAGAGGGGCACTGGTTAGGCTCACCGGCAGTCACTGCTCCACAAGACTATTCCGAGCATCAGCTTTTAGTAATGGCTTATTAGCCAGTGTTGGTGCATGCATGAGGTGTGCGTCTGTGTCCCTCAGCGTAGTGGCTGATGTCCTGTACTGAAATAATAGTAATAAAACCAAACCCCTTCTGTTTTGCCAGCTCTTGAAGTAACGAGCAGGTGTACTGTGTCTCTAGTCCACAGGAACGTGTGGTCTTTGGTGAGCAAATAGTTGGTCATGTTCAACAACTTTCAGCAGTGATACTGAAATGCTGTTGCTTTTTGTGAGGATTGTGGAGGAGTTCTTCTGCAAGAGATTCTGTTCCTTATTTTCATAAGAAAAAATAGCTACCAATACACCTCTTAATGAAGTTTCAGAAGGCAGCAAGACTTCCTTCCGTGCTCCTGTGTCTGTCTGGGATGGCTACCTGCAACCATAATTGTAGAAGGACTGAGTTTTCTTGTCTGTCTGTGACCAATGTCTTTTCCTTACTGTTTGGGTATGGAAGTGGCATGTTTTCATTCTTCAAATCCAAGTCAAAGCTAGGCTTTTGGGGAACAGCTTATCTCCCGTAAACAACGTTGCCTGAATGCTAGTTTTGGCAAAACTGTGGGGTGCCTTCCCGTAAGCAGAAGGAACACAGGCTGAAGTGTAAGAGGTGCTTGAGAAGGGAGGCTCTGAAATCCAAGCTTCCAAAATCAGAAGTAACATAAATGTATCAATGCAGCAGTCGGGGGAGGAAGGCGTGAGTGGGTAACACTCATGGCTGGTGGGCTGGAGGGAGGGATGCAGAGCAGCTGGGATGCAGGACTCTCGGTGTTTTCACCTGCCTTGGAGTTTATGAAATGTTTTATGCGCGTGGCTGGTGCCTGAATGCCTGCGGTGTCATCTTTAACCGTGCCACGAAGTAATCGGGCAGAAGGTGGGGATGCAGAAGGCTTTTAACTGGCTGCATGCTCCTGGAGAGCTGAACTCGGCTTGGGCTCAGGCTGTGAGGAAAGGTGGGCTTGATATTTAACTCCCACGTGTGTAATCTGTGTTCCAGGGGCTGAATAATGGTCAGTCGCGCCCTTGGCCTGACAGGTTAGCACCGAGGAACAGTTATGTGGAGAAACTGAAACGAGTGCTCTCCTCCTGGCTCTGGCTACCTGCGCATCCCTCCCAGGGTGCCCCACAGATGCAGATGTCCATTTCTGTCTCTGAGTGGTAGACTGTTATAAGTGACTCCAGCACTGTACTTTGTTTTAATGCCAGCTTGCTCTTACGTCACAGCTGCTGTTGAGAGCCAAGATACGGTCATGTTATTACGAAGACTGTTATGAAAGAGGAAATTAGAGTGGAATACTGTGTAGTGAGTAGCCACGCTACAGTTGTGTTGTAACATAGTGACCTTGTGAATGAGAGTGCACAGCGGTGCTTAACTTCTCTTCTGTAACTAACGGCCAGGTTGTTTGTAATTTCCCGTGCTGTTTAAAACAGGGTTCTCATGTATCAGCCATCTACTGTCAGAGTGCCCAGCGTGACAACGGTCGATGCTGCTGCTATTCCTCCTTCATTAACAGACTACCCAGTACCATTCCATCACCCACCAATATCCAGTATTTCGTCAGACTTGCCAGGTAGGCGGTGGCTATTTTTCATGTGTATTCTGACAGCCTTATTAATTTGCGGGGTGGGTAAAAATTGGAGAATTGTTCAACTTTTTTTTTTTTTTTAACGAAACAAGACTATGTGCAGTATTGCAGTGATGTGATGTCTAGACAAGTCCAGTACAGGCTGTCTTTCCAGTTTCAGATTGCACTTCGCAACAGTGATGCGAAAAACGTTGCTTCTGGGGTACAAATGGGCACTTTGGAACGGCAGCCAGAAACACTTCTCGCTATATTCAGTTAGACTTTGTGTAAACGTCCGGCTGTTACGTGTTGTAGATGCGAGGGAGAGTAGCTGCTTATTTAAGTTACAGATGTGTGATGGCACTGACTCATCCCAACCCTAGATGTAGAGATATTCTGCTAGCTGATTCTAGTGGTGCTCTGTCTAGACTGTATGAAAAAGGTTAAGGTGAGCTACAATTTGTAAGCTGACCTCTATTGACTTTCTTTACCTAGACATACCCTAAATGCCTATGATGTATTCTTCAACACTGCTGCTAAATATCAGACAAAAGGTGGGGATACTGATTGTTTTCTACCCTGGCTCCTTGAAAAGAACACTGTATTATAGGGACTCGGGGGGTTCTTTTTGCCGGCTGTAATGAACCCAGAGCCCAGGAAATGGTGACTTGTGGTGACAGGTGTCACACTGGCCTCCTGTACTTCCCTCTTCCCGCCGCTCCATTTGCCTGTCTCCATTTCTCCCCTGCAACATCTCTGGGTTTTTTCCTCTTCTTTCAGCACCAGTTTGGCAATGGGATGGATATCATTCCCCTTGTTTCTCTGTCCATTTTGGTTCCCTTAACTGCTCCCTCCCTCCACTTCTCCCTTGTTAAGAAATTGGTTGTCTTCCCAAATTGGAGAATAAGCTGAGAGAACGGAAGTCTAGAACTCTTGTCCATCTCTATCAACTGAAGTTCTAGAACGTACAAGAACGAAAGAAGCTGTCAATTCTGTAAAAGCAGCTGAGCATAAATCTCCTTCAAAATTTTTCTCTAACGGAGAAGAGGAGGAGAGATGCCACTGGCCAGAGCAGATTTGGAGGCGAGGGAAGAGGGAGGGAGTAAGTTTACCATTTCTTTCTGTTGACATAGCAAACACAAGGCCAATATTTAGAAACAAAACAAAAAAGGCTGTAATTTCTCATTGGTTTCATAATTTTGAACATCTTGCCCTAAATGCTTACACGCTAATGGTGTATAAGATGGACGCTAGTTGTCACTGCTCTTAGAGGATATACGTTGAACTACTTGTAGTTTCCTCTTCTTCATTCCTTTTATTTGTCTAGACACAAAACGGGGATGATATTAGAAATGTTTCCTTATTGGCTGCCCGTGGGTGGAGGAAGAGACCTGCTGCTTGTTTTTGGACTTGTGCATGTTGTGACTTTACTTCATTCCAGCATCTTTAATGTGATGACACTCTTCATGTCCCAGTTTGGCCGAGTCAGGTACAATACGCAGTGAAACTTGCATTATGAACCAACAGCTCCAAATGGCAACCTCCATCTAAGCAACCACATTGAACCACCCTGCAATATCCAGTGAATAATACATCATTATGTCATTCTCATTCTTAAAAAGAGCCACTTGTACTAGATAACTCGTTTTGCTGCTGCCTGAAGTAGTCGTTGGGAGTGGTGTCACAGTGGTATTATTCCATTTAGAAACTGTGTAACAATTGCAAAATCTGTTCTACGACCACAAAAAAAAAAGTTCCTTAAATTTGTGGTGTATGAATAAAAGAGAGACTCATCAATTTATTATCCTTCTCTTCTTTCTAGGTCTGGATTTTCTTTCACTAATCCCAGTTGATTCACAGGTACGTTTCTGAACTGCTATGGGGTTAATTTCCAAGTCTGGTTTTTGTGACATCCCGCTCGAGTAACTGTCAGGGTGCTGTCATCATCCATACCATGTTTGCAGTCCACTTGCTTAGACCTAACCACAGACCAGGAAAATCCATTTTCCCAGCCAGAGGTGGTGATGAAGGCGCACTGAGGGAGGATTCCGTTTAGCCTCACTATGATAAATCCAGGCATGGAAACTCGCTCTTAAGTGGTAGTTTGCCTTTCTAAAGCGGGTACTTGCACAGCACTAACTTGAATACACCCATCGCGTACCTGACGCTCTTAGTTCATACTGTGTATCCGTAGGCCAGATTAAGCTCTGTAAATATACCTCACTGATTGCTGTTGCTGTTGGCTTTGATATTAGCAGAAGATTAAGTTTTAAAGGAAATATCTTCATTGATTTGATGGGCACGTGTCTGAACACTTTTATAATAAATCCCTCCGTGTAACTACACCCCATTGGCTTTGGATTACATGGAAATTTTGTAGGTCGAAAGTAACTAGGCGGTGCCTTTCCTTCCCTGGAAACTTAAACTTTACACAGTTAGGGAGAGTGACTCTTACTGTAACTAGATTCTTACACAGACAGACTACAGCCTTGAAATGTGGGGGGAATATTGGCTTCCTAACTAAGACGAGAGGATCTGAAGCAGACCCTCTGTTTCACCTCTCTGTCACTAGAAGACAACAGCGATAGGACGCTACCGTAGAGTTGACTTTCTGGTGCCTTAAAACCGAAGGATGAACCTCCTCCTCTTCTTTCCACTTACTGCATCTTGCAATACTCTGTGCCTGACCTTCAGATCTGAACTGCCAAAAGTGGGAATAACAGACTTTTGTTCATGTGGGAGACTGGAAGCAGGTGTGCTGCTATGAAGTGCCCACTTTGGACAGTTCAAACAGTTCAGGCTCAGTTCCAAACATATGCCCAAGATTGGAATCCATGGCATAAGAGAAAGTAAGATGTGTTGAACAACATACATACGTGTGTGCACGTGCACAGGGGATGTCTTTTATTACCCTCTCCTCTGACACCTGGCAACCTTGTTCTGTTTCTAAATGCTTAGAAGGTTTAGCTCTGCTTTGAGAACGCTTGTCTTCCACTTCAGGAAATTTAAAACAACTTTAGTAATTTTTCTTAATCAGACTTGATCAGGGCTCATTTATCACTGCTAAAGTGTTTAGAGCCCTGCATGTATCATTGCAGGTATGTACTATGAAAATGCTGATTAGTACAGCTGCTGCCATCTGAGGGGATGGAATTATTCTAACCCCTGTCGAAGGAGCAAAAAGCATTCTGCTATACCTTTTGTGACGAAAGGAGCCTGAAATACCCCCCTCCAAATGCTGAGGGGGTTTTTTTTGTGATCATCATGCAGTCATGACTGTTTCTTAATGCGCTAGTAAATGCTCAAGCTAACCAGTTAGTAAGAAAAAAAAAAAATGGGGAGGATGAGAGAGAAGGGCTCGTGGCTACCATCTCTGCTTGCTTCTGCGCTGGTCTGCGGAACTCCGGTTCTTGCTATGCATGTGTTAATGAGGTTCTGCTAGTAATGTGTTTTGTGCTTGTTGTAGGGAAGATGTATCTTCAGAGCATACATTTCCCTCGTGCAGTTAGTCTCTTCATTCTTCATTGTTTGTTTCAAGCAGTACTGTCCTCCTATGTTTTTGGATAGTCTCACCTCAACCTTAACAAGCAGCACGCCTGGCAGCATCATCACATCAACCAGTCACCACGAGAGCAGCACGCACGTTAGCTCCTCCAGCAGGAGCGAGACAGGAGTGATAACCAGCAGCGGAGGCAGCGCTCCCGACATCATCTCACTGGACTGAACCAAGGGGCGAGCATGGGACTCCAGGAGAAACTGCGCAGAGCTGCTGCTTGTGTCTCTGGAACTTCAGCATCTTGGAAGTCATTCTGATATTTATTGGGAGGATTTGCCTTCTGGAAAATCGAGTCAATTCATCTACGCTAGGAACAGAAGTGATAGAATATTTTGTTTTGTTTTCCTTGCTCATTAAATAGCTGGTATAGAAAAGGCCCCTTCAGAACATGCTTTTATGCTTTCGGCTTGTTCTGGGGAAACTGACTTTTTGTTGCTGGGTGGATTCCACAAATGGTTTTTAATTCTGTTGTAAAACGCAGCAATAATGTAAAAACAAACAAAAACTTTTTTTAATAAAAAAGGCACTTAACCACTCTAGAAGAACAACAACCTGGACAAAGGTGCAGAAGTGTTTGCATTGGTGAACTTTTAATATTTTTCACTGGGGCCTGTAATAAACTTCACTTAAGATAACAGAGCTTTGTGAAATAGCCATGACTTGGGGATGTAGGGGAAGCCTCTGTAAATGGGAATTCCCCCCCTGCCTGTCCCCATTTCATGTTTTTCACAAACGCAACAAAATCCAAAGCTGTGACTTCTTCCTCTCACTGTTCTTCAGGCTGGAGAGGGGACAAACTATCTATGCAAACCCTGCATCACACAATCTCTGTGCTGTCGTGTCAGAATTAGGGCACCTCCCTGCCACCAAAACCTCCGAACTATGCCCAGTAGAGAGGTATAGTTGAATTTCTGGTTTGATAACTTTAAGAGGTGATGGGGAAAAAAGCCTTTAAACTCAAATTTAGGTTATAAAGTCCTTGGTGGCCCTCTTTGGAACTGCCACCCCTCACCAGATGACCAAGTGAAGTGCATGCTTTTGATGGCAGCTGTTAGGAGACAAAATAGGAATTACTGTCCCCAGTGCAGGATTATTTTCTAGGACCTCTTGCTCCTGGCTTCTCTTACTTCAGTAACCAGTGTATTCTGCTTGGGAATACCGCAGTCTGACTTGCCACAGGGGAGGCTTGGCTTTTTGGAAGCTAAAAGCTGCACAGTGTTCCCACCTAACTGGAATTATGTGTTTAGGGCTTGATGATGCTTCGTCCCACATTACATGGCCTCCTAATCACGGCTTTTCTAATTCCATGGGAATAACTCCCTCCTGTTTTACTCCTGTGATGAATCTGCTGCTTTGCTGTGTGTATGCAGTGTCTCCCCCCACACCTCTAAGGATAACCTCAGCAGTACTGTATGTGGAAGAGGTCACAGACCAGGAAAATCAAGTCATGTCCATAGAGCTGGAATAATGGGTATTGTCTATATATGTTGACATAGCAGCTTTCCCAAGTGTTGTGTTTCTGTTGAGTAGCTGTATTTGAGATTATTCCTTCCCTGATGACCAGCTTTCACTTTTTCCTAGTTTTGTGTTCTTTTTTCTTATTTCTTTAGTCAGATGTCTGGTGCTTTTTGCCTTCCAGTACTGTTACACTATTTGAACGAAGTACACGGATAAGAAATGTTGAAGCAGGATGTATTGTAACTCTTGTCTGCCCTGTACTCCCACGTTTAATGCTGCATTACTCTTCCTCACTGCCTTTTTTTGTATCATCTTTCACAGCAGTCTTCAATTCACATGTTGGTCTTAATACTGCATCCAATCTTTCTTCTCCTTTCCTTATCTGTCAAATTTTTTGTACCTGTTAAGGATCAGTTTTTAGCATGATTTATTTCCAATAAAGCCATGCTACTCATGAAGTTTTTTTTTTTCCTAATGGCCTGCGGCAGATCAGTGCTTTCTGCATCACAGTTGCACAGTGACTTGAACTATAAATAGAGTGTGGAGAGAGGTTCCAGAGTCATTCCAAATAAAGTGTTTAAAACTGGTATCTGTTGCTGAAGGTGCTGTTTGTACTCTTAATGCCAAACTGAAGTGCGATTCGGGCAATTGCTGAACTGGCAGAAGGGCTAGAAACATCTCGCATATATGTCAGAAAAGTTAAGTAAGGGTGAGTGCCATTTTTGGGGCATGTGCTCTAAACCATTCATGGTATTATAAAATACAGCTGGAATTTTGTTAATTATTGTGCCCTGTTAGCAGTTACTTATCAGGGCTGAGGTACAGCTGTGTTCTCCAGCTGTTTTGGGCAGGAGTTTTGCAGCTGCATTTGGCTTTAAACCTTCTAGACCCAGGACAGCAGTGTCAAATGCAAACTTCAGGCATTTGCACCTTACCCGTTTAAGGAGAGAGCTAGATTGTCGCAGGCTGTGGTGGGAGGCAAGTGTTCCGGTGAAGAATGTAGTTTTCCTGCAATGCTGGTGTACACACAGTAGGTAATTACTAGGCTTGTGTAATGCCTAAATCCTTTAATTGACTTTGTGGATGATGCGTATCAAGGGGGTGGAGTACTGCAGTGCAGTCATGTCACCCATTTGATACGCCTTCTTCCGTGAGACAACAAAAGAATTCACTTAAGCGGTGGTGGGTGGAGAGGGGACTCGGGGTTGCAACTTAATTGAGGCCCGGACCACTCTAGCCCTGCTCTAAGCAAACCCGTCCCTTGTAGCTAGATGAGGTTTTGGGTTATTTTTCCTTCAACAAGTTCTAAAATGCATCAGAATGTCTATCCAAGAACTTCCAACAAGAGAAAAATCTTGAAGAAAAGGTTAGATGACTTCTTACCTCTTTGTTTCCGCTATGGAAGTAGCTGGTTACTGCTCTGAGCGGACTATATCAGATACCTTCAAACCAACTGTGGAAGGAAAGTAAAGCTCATGAGAGACTAATACAAAGTTCCTCTACTGCGCAGATAATCAGCGTCCAATGAAAGCCACGCTGCAAGAACCAGCCCTTTTTTTCCCCACCCATCCATTTGCTACATCTTTGTCTCCATTTTCTGGGAGCGAGCTAGCTGCTAAAATACTAGTTACAGAAAGGCTATACCTATACACCGGAAGACTATTAGCCAGAGCTGGCTTCTGGCTGTCAAACTTCCAGGTCAGATAAAGCTGCCTGAAACAATCGTGAGCCATGTAGGCAGGACTTTGCTGCCCAACAATACAGCACCAGCCCCAGGAGGTTCTGCACCTGTCCAGCAGCAAGAACTCAGGCATTTCCAACATTAGTGAGGATTTTCTGTATCTGCCTTTAAATCTAGGTGCTGGATGCTAGAAAGCTTACCTGTAACTGCAAGCCTTTCACTCTCAGTTTTCAAGAGCGCCGAGGACTCAAGTTTGGAAATGAAAGAATGCATCTTCTGGCTGAGAGGACAAAGCCTGATGGTTCAACAAGAATTTCTGCAAGAGCGACAACGAAGGGAGCTGCTTCCTAGGTTGAAAGACAATTGCAGATTAGGCAAACTGTAAAGAACGCCATTAAAGTCCTAGGCAACTGATTTTTTATTTTAAATGTGTATTTTTGACACAGGCATCAGTGACCCCAGACAAGATACAGGCAACAACAATCCTGTAAGTCAAACTAGCGCATCATTTTTCTTTCTTTTTTTTTTTCTTTTAGTAGGTGATCATGCCATCATCACAACATGTTAACAATGTGTGTGTGTGTCTCTCTCTCTCTCTATATATATATATATTCAATGCGACACTCTAAAAACTTCCCCTTTCCTTACTGGTTTTATGAGGGAACAGTATCGGGACATAACTGGGCAGTGCATCACACAACATGAAACAGCAGTGTTTATAACTTATCTAGGAAGTTATCCAGAGGTGGAATACCCTCCCTTCAAGCCTTTGCATTTACGTGTTTCAGCCACAACTTACCAAGGACGAGAATTTGCATCATATGGATCTTCAGGCAAAATCTGCCAGTGATCAAAGACACACTGCGGAAAAGCCTGGCCACCAGTGTTGGCTCTCAAGTCAGCGGTAAAACCTAGTGGGAAGGAAAAAAAAAAAAATTAAAAAAGGAATGAGCCAGCTACAGGAAAAAAAATAAAACTGGTTTATTGTGAATTTCTGCATAGACAAAACACTAAAAACACTCTTCCAGAACAGGGGTACAGTACTGTTAGGAAACCGCTACTTTGCGGGTAATTCTTTCAAGCAGGTAGAAATGAGGCCAACTCCAAAGAACTGCAGAAAGATCTCGTGTGACCAAGTAAATTGGCAATAAAAAGGCAAACAAAATTCTGTTTAGATAGAAAAGTATATGAGGAAAATGATGTTTTGTATGTCTCGGGAACTAAACCCATCACTACCACTCAGTTTGAGATCTTAGGATTATGGTAAGTAGTACAGAAGTGTTAGTTCAGTGTTTAGCAGCAGTCAAAATGAGAAATCAGGTGCTACTACCTGTTAGGAAAGGAACAGAAAACAAAACGTTATGTCCAGTGAAAGCCTGCACCTTTATAATAAAGTTGTGCAGTTGCGGTTCCTTTATTATAAAAGCAGTTACTGCAGAAAAGGCTCAGAGAAGGGGAATGCCGATGACCAAACCTCTGAACTGGCTTCCACGCAAAGAAACACGTGTAGCAAGTTAGGACTCTTCAGCATGGAAAGAGCAGCAATGTAGTAGGAAGGATATAGAGGGCTAAAAATTAAGTGACATGGACACAGTGGATAAAGACGAGAATGAGCTCATGCTCATTTTGATACAAAGGAAGTGTCCGTTGAAGCTAGCGGGAGCCGGGTTCAAGAGACAAAAGGAGGTAGGTCTTCACACGTCTAGATCGGTGGAAGTCCTTGCTGGTGCTGTGGATGCCGACGTTTTACACTGAGGGGGAGACCGAGTAACTTCATCATAAAGAAATCCGTCGAGGGTTACTGAATTGATCTAGAAACCCCTTCTGTCCCAGGAAGCCCCTAAAAGTGGTTTTTAGAAAAGCTACTGGGGAAGTTTTACACCAGCTTACCTTGTTCTTTCTCTTCCCTAAGCGCTCGCTTTCAGTCACAGTCATGAACAAGGTGCTGGGCTAACTCGACATTTAGTCTAACAGTACAAGAACTTTACATTTAACTGAAGATATATAGGTGTTTCCTTTGCCATTTCCTCATCTTCACAGCAGTGTCATCCCCTTCTCCCAAGTATTCAGTCCCATAAAGAGCCGCCGCCTGTGAACTGAGACTTTGCTACAGTAGAACCGCTTCTAACCACTAGTTTATAGGAATACTGGTATTTCCCCACATCTTTAGATCACTGTTTTAGCAAGATTCAACGGCAGCTTTGGCAAGGAACCAGAGAGGCAGTTTTGCAGAGTATGGACGTTAACGTGCCATGTAAGTTGAGACAGAGCCCAGCGTAATACACATCCTACCAAGTCTAAGCTTACACTTCTTTTTCTTTTGACATGTTTGGAAAATGGGTCTCTTTATGAAATTGTTTTAAGCTCTATGGAAACTTGGAGAAGGGAAAAACCAAGCCACACAAACACATGTAGATTGTTCTTTTAAGAAGTTAAATTGCCAGTTTAGACTTTAAAAGTTAAGCATCTCTTATTTCATCACTGATTATTTTAGCAGTTACCACACTAATGTACTTTGGCAAAGAAGCCTCCCTCCGAAATAAAACATGACATTTCTTACAGTTGTACCATGCGAGGAGTTCCAAACGCGCCCCATGAGACTGGTAAACTTTCTGTCAGGATGTCACAGGATACTCTTGAAGTGCATTTTTAAATGGGGAGGAAGGAGATGGGGGACACAAAGAAACCACGATACCCAAGGAAGGGCTCTGTACCACACTGAACAGCTGAAGTTTCAGGGGCAGCATAAGAAGGATCAGATTATTATTTTAAAGGTAGTCTTAAGATTGGCAAGAGGGTGTAATGCCATTTAAGCTACTCAGGCTGGCACTCTGTCCTTCTTTTAAAGATTCAAATTGGTACCAAATTTTCTAGCCTGCTGCTGCTGAAGACCAATTCTGTTTCTTCCAGGCTTGCTTCAGACGAAGGCCTTGATTTAAAATGATGGGAACCGAATCTGGTATACGCTGAAGTGTCTTAATGTGCAGAAGCTGCCACATCTTCTTAGCACTTGGAAAAAAGGAGTAAACTATTTGTTCTGAACTGAAGATGCAAAGGGACAAGACGAAGAAGCTTGGAGCTAATAAAATGAGAATTCTTAAGTGTCTCTGATCCTGCAGAGGTCTGTCTTTAATTGCATGCGGGTAACAAAAGAAACATCATCTTACCAAATGACTCATTTACAGGTAGATACGCCTTGACCACAAACACTGGAGTTCCTGCCACTTGGGATTCTCCAAAAACGTGTCCCCTTTTCCTGTTCAGTACACCATAGATCCCACCAACCACTTGTTCTGGGCACTGTAAAAAAAAAGATAAATTCTATCAAGTTACATAAAAGGAGGAGATCACCAGTTATTAAAACACAGCCAGGCAGCATTAGACAATCCCCCTACACAGTTCTCTTGACATTTTTCTCATGATGACTCCTCACTCACTCAGAAAAATTTCTCGTGTAACAAGTGGCTTCACCCTCATTTCCAAGACATCTTCCAGAAGCTTTGCCTGCCTTCTCTGCCTCACGTGACTGTCAAGTTTCCAATTACTGTATATGCTGACTGTACCACGTTGTAGTTTACGTACACAAAGTGAGGTAAAAGTGCATATGCTCAGTGAATTACCTACAGCAATCTCTGGGCACAAGAAAGCAGAGTCCTCTAGTGCTTTGTAATAAATGCATTTACTACAGGATGCAAATTTCATACAAACAGGATCTCACCGTACCTTATCTTAGAACTTATAACATGGCTGACAAGCACTCTGATAAAACCTGTACTTAAAAAACCCCCACATTTGCTTAGAAACATACCTGCTTAGAAACAGGCTGCAAAACTCCCCTGCTTTGTCACAATAGGTCTTGCAAGTCACCGAGGTGAAAAAATTCTCCATTTTGCTGTTTTGTCCTTACTTGCACTCATCTTCTTCAGCCCTTATGGCTATTTTTTAAGCAACTGACCTGGTAGATTTCCAGCCCACCACCCAGTACCGTAGTCTGGAATTAATTTTTAAAGCAGGTTTTAAATCTTCCAATTGCTTTTGAGACAGTTAAGACAAATTGGTATGTGAATAGCTGTACTTGAGATAAATAAATACTTTTAGCATGGAATATATTTTCCAGGCTCTTCCATGGAAGAATTTAATTTACCAAGAAAATCCAGTTATTCAAAGGACAGAATTTAATGTTTAAACAGCTCAAAAAAAGCTTATTAAAAAAAAAAAAATCCTCGCTGCTCTTTCTGGTTATTTAGGATACCCATTGTTTGTTCTCCCGAATGTTTACAGTGACAGAAAGAAAGGAGGGGAAAAAGAAAAAACCCAAACTGTAACGTCCCCCAAAATACTGGCAATTCATAAAGAACAGCATGATTCACCTCCCCACCTACATTTTGCCGTTTCCCTTTAACCTTTTTCTAACTTTGGAATGAAAAACCTGTCCTCAAAGAAAGCCTTTGCATCACTGATCTAAAGGACAGAACAGACCTATCATGGTTTCTTGGAAGAGAATGTGGAAACACGATTATAGATCTGTTGGATCTCTGTTGTTGGCAGTGTCAGGTTAACGGTTGGACTCGATCTTAAGGGTCTTTTCCAACCTAAATGATTCCATGATCTCAAATATAATACCCTGTTGCATACCTGTATTTCTACCAGATAGATGGGCTCCATAAGCCTGGGTTGTGCCGTAAGAATAGAGGCATACAGAACCCTCCTTGCAATAGGAATGATTTGCCCACCACCGCGGTAAATAGCGTCAGTGTGCAGAGCGACATCATGGATATCAAAAAGAACACCTCTCACGTTCTCATCACACAAGACACCCTGCAGTATTAAAAAGGGAAAAACAAAGGTGTGATACTACTCAGGAGTTTCTAAGATATGAACCTTCACTTCGCAGGATTCTCGCCTGATTTAAGTCACTCATGCTGATGCTGAGCAGTTCTATTCGGACCAAGGCAGTGTACACTATACACACAGCAAAGTCCTTCTAGGAAGGACTCAAGTGCTCCTCTAGCATTTGAGAACTCACACTTGGAACAAACATTAAAACACCCACAGACAACAATGCGTTCGTTACACAGGTTGAGTGACATATGTTCTTCAGTGGGGACAAATTCCAACTAGCCCGCTACCCTGTTCTTACCAGTTATTGACAGTTTCTGAAGATTTCACGTGAATAGAGCTCAGATACATTTCAGTACACAAGATACAACATTCAGAACTACACTTACCTCTTTCGTAGCCCACTGGAAACCCGCAACAACACTGTCTTTGATTTCATTTAGAAACTGGACACCTTTCATGATGTCAACTAAGATATTTGGACCGGTACCATCACGTCCAAAGCACCAAATCTTACGAGCCTCAGACACATCCCACTTGTATTTCTCGGCCAGGTAACGCGCACACTGTTTCAGTTCTTGACAGGAACTGACTTCCCCTTTGTCTACGTCCTCTGCCAGGCCATCCGGAAAGGGCCGAGCCTTCGTATACAACCTGCTGTGTTTGTTGGGAGATTTGGATAAGCACACCTGGCTTGACTCTTCACCAACTGTCTCACGGTAAGATACAACTGGGTCTGATTTCTGTCAAGTAGATGAAAGACAAAAATTCCCCAAGTACAAAGCTTATCGTTTCCACATACCAATCAAATGCCATTCAATAAACTGCAGCTTCTCCTCCTAAGGCAGTGTGTTAATGCCAGGTTCATTCAGTCACCCAGGCATGCTCCACCCATTTCTCTTTCATCAAGAGAAACAATATTTTCAGTAGCACATCTATGGTTACCATCATCGTGCAAGTTAGTTTTCCTGTTCACTGGATTTTCTTCACATCTCTGTTTTAATTCTAAGCTCTTTCAATGAACTAATAAAGAATTCCTTTTATTACTTAATCGGTTGGTCTCCTAAAAAGTTTCAAATTGCTTTAAGGAAGTTGCTCTAAGGAAACCAATAACAGCAGATTAAAATGATATTTTCAAAGGTTAATATTTAGTCATATTCCGTACACTGCAGTCCACAAAATTCTTGAATACCGTAACTGGAATACAAGCATGATCTTCCTCCAGATCTTTAAGGCAAATTTCTAGATCCAGCTCCCCTGCTCCAGCAATGATGTGTTCACCAGACTCTTCAATAATACACTAGAAGAGGAAATAGTAGGGAGTAAACATTTTAAGTATTAGTATTAACAGAAACACACACAGACTAAATCAGAAAAATGTCAGATCCCAAAACTGCTTAACCCCAAGTATTCAAAAATTTAGCAAATTATCATCTCTGTATTGTTTCCAGGAGTGCTCCAGAATGAATCTCCTCACTGACAAAACTGGGTACTCTCACATTAAACATAGTTCCTGTCCTACCGAGGTATTTCAGCATTAAAAAAAGTGTAAGGAAAAGCACTGCTCAAAACCCCAACGCTAATTGCTGCAGAGTTTGTGTTTTTCCTCAGGATCTTCCTATTCAAATGCTGACTGAACTTAACCCTGTTTATCTTGTGTTAGCTCATACAATCACAACTGAAAACTGTTTGGAGCCTGCAGCCATGCCGTTAGATCACATAAAGAGCTCTCTGTGAATAAAGTCGAATGCTTTGGCTATTGCACTGCAAACCAGTAGCTCTAAAGCTAAAACTTACAGCTAACACTTACCTGAACCATAGGATCAGACTTGGCCAGACGCTTTAGACCTTCGACTAGTTTTGGTAGATCAGCAGGGTTTTTTGCTTCAACAGCAACACATACAACTGGACTAACACTAAATTTCATCACTCTCATGTTGTGGGCATGTTCAAAGGTGGTAATGGTACCCATCTTCGCCAAAAAATGGTCAACACCAACTAGACCAACAGTCTTGCCACAAGGTACATCCTCAATGGGCTCAACGTAATGACCCATCATCAAAATGGTTCTACAAAGACAGAGGATGAGCAACAATCCTTGAATACTTGTTTTATTCCCAGTATTTCCAAAAAGCTAAGCTTTTTCACTCAAAGGAAAATTGCCTATTATTTGCCTACAATCCCTCTGGATTACTGATTTTATTAAACAGGAAAAGAAGACTCTCATAAAGAAATATAATCCTCATTTCGTTAGGATTCCTAAAACTAAAAGCAAGCATTGCTATTCAAAAGAAATATACTATTTCCATCTACCTTTGAATGGGTTTTAGGTAAAGATCTTCTTTCTTGCCGGGTGTGAAGTTTGGTCCCATGATTCAAACTTTCTGTCCAGTAGAAACAATACCAGAGAAGACTCGCCCAAAGGCATAGAAATGCCCCTTCTCAGATGTGGGGACCATTTTAGAAATACACATCATCAGAGGGCCTTTGGGATCACAGTTTTTGACACCTGCAATAAAATATGTATCTGCATCAGACACATTTTCTGTGAGACTTCAAAACTTAGAACTATACACATATGATTCCCAAAATTCAGTGAACCTTATTAACAGCTCCTCTCTTTTTCAGTTAGTAAAGGACAAATGTGTGCGGACAGATGAATTATAGCTATGGTAGCTATCAAAGATTCTTTGCTAAGGTAACAAATCATCACCACTGTTGTTTCTTTCACTACTGAGACCTCTGTTAGTACTTATTCCCTGTTTGCCCAAGCTTCCCTCTTCTGGTAGCAGGTTCCGTGATACCACTAAATCTCTGCTAATATGATCTAGTCCCAGGAAAAGTTTTGAATAGGGGGATTTAAAGATCCCCTGTAATCCATTAGAATCCAGAAGACAAAATACAGCGCTAGAAGTTTGCATCCTCAGTGATATATGGTCAAAAGCAGGACCTCTAACCAGAAGTCCTGTTCCGGTTTTGCGAGAAAGAGTTAACAGTTTATTAGAGGATTAAACACATGTGCCATCACAGATAAGCTTCTCTTCTGCTAATACTGGACTTGAAAATTACTTCAAATACGATTTATTTATTTCAACATTTGTGGATTTCTGAGGGAAGTGACAAATCTACAGAAATCCAAAAAATGCAGATCCTCTTGAAAATACTCGAGTTGATGATCATATTACAGATGATTATATCCATAGAATCATAGAATGGTTTGGGTTGGAAGGGACCTTAAAGATCATCTAGTTCCAACCCTGCTGCCATGGGCAGGGACACCTTCCACTAGACCAGGTTGCTCAAAGCCCCGTCCAACCTGGCCTCGAACACTTCCAGGCAGGGGGCAGCCACAACTTCTCTGGGCAACCTGTTCCAGTGCCTGACCACCCTCATAGTGAAGAATTTCTTCCTTATATCTAATCTAGATCTACCCTCTTTCAGTTTAAAGCCATTACCCCTTGTCCTATCACTACATGCCCTTGTAAAAAGTCCCTCTCCAGCTTTCTTGTAGGCCTCCTTCAGGTACTGGAAGGCTGCTATAAGGTCTCCCTGGAGCCTTCTCTTCTCCAGGCTGAACAACCCCAACTCTCTCAGCCTGTCCTCAGAGCAGAGGTGCTCCAGCCCTATGATCATTTTTGTGGCCTCCTCTGGACCCGCTCCAACAGGTCTGTGTCCTTCTTATGCTGGGGGTCCCAGAGCTGGATGCAGTACTCCAGGTGGGGTCTCACCAGAGTGGAGTAGAGGGGCAGAATCACCTCCCTCGACCTGCTGGCCACGTTTCTTTTGATGCAGCCCAGGATATGGTTGGCTTTCTGGGCTGCAAGTGCACATTGCTGGGTCATGTTGAGCTTCTCATCAACCAACACCCCCAAGTCTTTCTCCTCAGGGCTGCTCTCAATCCATTCTCTGCCCAGCCTGTATTTGTGCTTGGGACTGCCCCGACCCATGTGCAAGAATTCTTCAAAACTTAACTCCTTCCTATCAATGTCAGACCAACAGCCCTGCATCATATTCAGATTCAGCTATTTGCTCTTTATCTAGCCATGATCTCAGCCACACCTTCAGACAACTGGGAGATGGTTCCGTTTTTTACCAGATTTTCGTCCTCCACCTTTACGGTTGAGACTGAATCAGAGAACAGTAACAACATGTCAGCTACCAGGGGACACGTCAGAAGTGTTTGAAAGTAAATTATCTTGTTATGATTCTGACTGTGACTGAGCAGAAATCACAGGATTCACTAGGAGACCACAATCAAAGCTGCAGAGAGAACGAGGGTAATGAACTTGCTGCTCCATCCATCTCTTGCAGGATATCCAAAGGCTGGTACATACCATATTCCTGCTCATCTCAACTGCACATTCTCTGAATCTAAAATAAATACAATGTGGTTTCACACACATCAGCATCCAGCATATAAGGACATAAAGCAAGTTTTATGTGTGGTACCCCAAGGCTTTTCCTTTGCTTTCTTACTTTTTGTAATATCCTGCTCAACAGAGTCCCAAATTAGTAATTATCATTATAACACAGAAACTTAATCCAAATCCATTTGAGGCAGTTTTACTCATCTGTGCACTAGGGGTGCTGTATTTTTGACAGCCCCTGGTAAGCTGGGAAATTTTTTTTTTACCCATAGCAGCTTCATCATCAGGTGGCCCCTCATAAAGAAGTTCACAGCAGTATTTTTGTGCTGTTACAGGGGAAGGTACGTGAATAGTGATGATCTGAAGCAAGGCATCTCCAGCAGGCAGCCAGCGGCGCATCACGGCCTAGGGACCCAAAATTCACATTGTAATTAAAACTTGTTTCAACAAACATAATAATCAACCCCCAAATAAGCCTTTTGGATAGCATGTAGAAGGCTACACCTCGGGATGCAATGTAAAAAGTCATGACAGCCATTTAAAATTTCCCTATGACTACTTAAATCTTGTTAAAGGCTAGGAGTAAAATACTTACCTGGAACAAGCGATTTGAACATAACTGTATGTTAACCTTGGGCTAGCGACTTATATTTCAACAGAAAGGTTAGGATTCTTGGATTATATTAAGCTCCTGAAATAAAACACAATGCCCTTCTCCTCTGCTGACAACAGATCACAGTAGTAGAAAGAAAAAGGTCCATGAATAGTCATATTTTATGGCTGTATCTTCCATATATGGAAGATAAAAATAAAACCAAATGTTTTATTAAATCTCTGGCCATTTGCCACACTGATGTGGTTGGATTTCCCTTCTCCAGTGATTATTTCAAGAAGTTTCCACATGTATCCCCTGGGTCCCCTTTTCATGTGGGTTTTAACACACCTGAGGAGAACACGAGTTAGCACAGGAACTGGACAGTTTCTTAAAGTCTCCGCTCTTAACATTCAGTGCTGCATAGAAAGTGATCATGTGCTTTCAGACACTACTCTTCAGAAGGTAGACCGGAATTCAGCAGTGTTCTTGAACATATTGGAACTTGTGAGAGCCAACCAGAAACCATGCTTCTGATTACACAGCCACAACATACATGTGCAGCAACAGACACTTTGTATTAGCATTGCATTTACACCTTGAGAAGAGGGAGGGAGGCAGTATTGGTGGTTTTTTCCATGTATGAAATAAAAGTTTTCTTCCTTTTCTTAAATCAAAACAGGTATGTCTTTTGTATGCTGCAACACACTTAAGTCCTGTTATCTCTCTAGAAAATTCAGTGCATTACATTACCAAGCACCTTATTTCAAATCATGACATTCCTGATGCACAAATTAACCACTGTGCAGATTATAAAAAGACAATTAAGGTAAGTTTCTGCGGATTTTAGAAAGACCTAAAAGATTGTTCTCATTACACAGCTCAAGGGTAAGAGATGCAACCACGCTGACAATTCTAATAAAGTAGAAAGGCCAAGTTACCTTAAGAAGGGGTTTTCCCTCTTTATCTCGATCTTCAACGTCTAGCTTGATATCAAGTTTCTCTATCAGTTTGGCTGCCTCTTCCTTCTTAAAATTCATAATGGCATCAAAGATCTGAAACAAGCTTATAGCGACCGGAGTAAGTAATATAACAGAGACAGGTTTTGCTTACCATTTATCTTAAACATGTTGTACGTCTGGAACCCCTCTGGCTTCTCTGTTCTGGGCTTTTGTTTGAGAAACTGTTTGCAAGGATCATACAGCTCAAGATTCACAAATTATATCAAATGTCTCTAATTCCAAAGGAAATTCCAAATTCCTATCAGAAGAAGTTCACACGCACGAGACACAAAGTTTTAATCTAACAATATGCAGAATATGTTATTTCAGTGAACAGACCATTCAGATTTGCTGCCTTCTACTTCTGTCCCACCTTTTGCACATTGTTCCTATACTGCAGAACTTTTCTAGTGTCTACAGAAAGTATGGACCTACTTTGTAAGAGGTATGGCTTTCCTAAGAGCTAACCTGCTAAACTAAAAACAGTCTCCCCTTACGCCCTTGCAATCAAATCAAGACAAAATACTGCTTTACCCTAAAGATAGGATCCAGAACTAGCTGGCAAAATGTCCTTGGCAACTTCTTTCCATCTGGGCTAGTGGCTGATTTGCTGAATTTTCCAGTTGCTGGATCAAAATATCTAAAAGGTGATGTTTATTTTTACTCATCCACTTTGAACTTGAGGAGTATCCACTTTTCCTGCAAATTTCTGCTTAGTTATTTTTAAAAGAGAACTTTGTAAAGTTTCACTTTTAAGCAGAGATTAAAATAGCAGAAGAGAGGCTAATCCTTATTTGAATGTAGCAATAACCATTAGATGTTTGGGGAGGCAGAGGATGGCTTTTTGTTTGTTTAGGTTTTTGAGGTTTTTTACTACTCTTAAAAACACTGACTTCAACGTGCATTTTTAGGCTTTTACAGGGAAGCAGGCACTGTAAGCAAACCTGTTGCCAAGAATTCTCTTACTCCACCCTGTTAATCTATAACTGCCTTTTGAAGCCTTGCTAAAATCATTTAAATACCATACAAGACAAATCTTGGAGTACCCTATGAGCTAAATGAGTCAAGGTAGGTTAATTTATTATAAGGCATCAGAAAACAAGCAAATATATCGAGCTTTCCCACACATGTAAGGCATTCAATTAACAGCAAGTTGTGTACACGTCTAATAGGAAATTAGCTCCATCGTTTATGAGATACAATTTAAGGTTCATTAAAGTCACAGAAATACTCATTGGTATCAAAAGACTGGATTTGGTCCATAATCTTGTGCTGTGTATTAATTTTACCGACGCAGTTCAATAAAAGCATTTATGTTCTGAAGTTCTGACAGTGAATCTTCTCTCTCTGCTCTTATGGAGCAGGTTATCAGAACTCACCAGAGAAGGCACATACAGCATATCTGCATTACAAGCAACTGCTTTTCTCAGATACATAAATATTTTTGTTGGAAGAGTTACAAACTCATGTCTCTAACTAGCTTTCTAAGCTGCCTATGAAAGCTTAGTTTTACAGAAGCACAAACTCGACATGCACTGGTATGCACCACTGATATCCTTAGAGTGTCACTGTGGTATCTAAGCATGTATCTACATTCATTCCATGCGTACTGTGTTACTTACTTATCAGCCCAGAGTTTTTTCATCGTATCTTCCACTTTCTTTGAATGCTCAACTGGGGGGAGTTGTGCTTTTTCACCTTTGGCAGCAAATTTGGTTACATACATCTCAGCAAACTGTTTCAGAGTAAATGCCCAGCCATGCAGACCAGAGCCAAACCCAACAGTACCGATAACCGGATCAATCTTTAAAAGTGGGAAAAAAAGCAAATGCATTTCACAAAACACCGATTTGAAATGTATGAATTGCTTTCAATAACAGATGCCAAGTATTTTCTGAAACATAGAACAAGGAAATATTTCCCCTAAAATGTGTCTATCGAATATTACTTTGAAGCAAGAACCTTACTTTGTCCCACACAGTGGAAATATTTATAACAAAGGCTAAAATAAAAACTTCAGAAATATATTTGTAAAGCGCTAAGTAGGATTTGGATGATTATGACTTTGTAAAGAATATTAACTGAATTGTTAGTGAACTTTCTCTGGAAATGAAAATATAGGTGGCTCGTTCCTGCCACACAGATAAAACTGGTTTGACTTAAGAACGGCTGAGATTCATGGAATATAAGAATCAGGATACAATCCTAGCTGAGAGTCCTTTGTTCCAGCAACTAGATTAAGCTGCAGTCAATTTTAGCCATAAAACAAACTAGTACGGGATGATCACATTTAAACAAAGGAAACCAGGTCTGAAAAATCTGGTGAGGTCTGTCTTGTAGCTATTTGGTGGAAAAAATAGTATCTGAAGCAGCCTGATTCTAGCAATTCCTTACTCTAACAGCTGGACCACCAGAGAAGACTTGCCGTTGACTTTGTTTTTTTATTTTACAATTCTCAGCTGCAACATAGGAAATGCTATTTGTCTTTCTAGTTTCAAACCATCCTTCCAGAGATATCCAGCATATTATGATATAATTACTGGTAGAATAACAGAGACCTACATCTCCAGATCAGAAAAGAGCAAATTAAATGTCTTATCAGTCAGGCATAGCAGAAAGGCCATGTTTCTTGTTGTGTAAGTGACATAAGCAGCAAAGTCAGGCACAGAAAGCTAATCTTCTGGCTTCTGGTCCTTTGCCTTCAATTTCAAACCACAGTTTCCCTTCAGCAGTTTGCCCCAGGCAAATGCCTGACATTTGATGTTTGAATGACACTGAGCAACTGGCTTGAGGTTACACATTTTGTTAGTGAGAAAGTATCACTAGAGGATGATCTGCTTTGTGAATTCTCTCCTCTCTCCTAGTTGCTTTCGCTCCCCAGTTGGTTGGTCTGAAATAATATCCCCAAAAGAAAAAGTATGAAACAGTAGGGGTGGAAGGGGACTGAAGAACGGCTCCTTTAGGTTGTCCAGAGATCTGAACTGCCATAAACGTATGCAATTGTTTCATATCAAGGCTGGTATTCTCCAAAATAGGGTTTCAACCACAGCAGAGTTTTAAAGTTTTCTCTACCATAATATTACCCATTGGTCCAATTTCACCCTCTCCGTAGGTGGAAATTATGACATTAACATTTTCCTCAATACGCTGAAATGTCTGGTAAAGTTCCTCAGGCTCCAGCTGCAATTCCAGCAAAGCACGATCCATTTTGTTCATCATCAGTACTGGTCTGATACGTTCTACCATAGCCTGCCGCAGAACAGTCTCTGTCTGTACACAAACCCCTTAAAAATATAAGCACAATTAAAACATGCATTATATATATGGGCAAGATCTCTAATCTACTTTGTACAGTGGTGACTGGGAAATTCAAACTGGGAATTTGGTGGTAGTCTCGGTGCTCCCTGAAACCGCCATTACTCGGTTGCATGTATTGCTCCATTTTCTAACTGAAGTAGGAGAAGAATGACAGGCAACTCCACTCCCTAGGATTTCACCGAAAGATTGACTCAATTTCCTCAGTTACTCTACATTCAACCCACAAGCCGGATACAAAGTGGATATAATCCTCTAAGATACAGAAAAGGCCATGGGCTAAGACTGCAAATCAGAATTCATACCATTAGAAGTTAAACTTTCAGAGAAAGAAGCTTCTTCCATCACTCATGATTTTTTTTTTTTTCTCAAGAGGAAGAAAATAAAATACACTGAGGTCCGTATAATTAGAAGAGCATGCTTACCTGAAACACAGTCAACCACAACAAGGGCACCATCACTGACATGGAGAGCTGCTGTAATTTCAGAGGAGAAAATCAACATGTCCAGGGGAGTCAATTAAGTTAATAAGAAAACCTGAACCATCCCTACACTGTTTGATGAAGGCCAAGTCGTTGTCTGAGAGTTCATAATACATAGAAATTGCCCTGTAAGAGAAGACAATTCATTTTAATAATTTAATAACGTTTCATAATTTGCTGATTTTAAAATTTGCATTGGTCAGGCAACTATACCTGCTCTATTACAGTGCCAATATTTCTCGATGTACTTAAAGGAAAAACCACAAGACGACTTCAATATTTCAATTTCTAAAGTTCTTAGGATCTAAAATTCTGCTTTGGGTGTAATTAATTTTTATTCTTATTCAACATCAACACCTCAAGATAGTAGTCACAGCATAATATCACTGTCAGACACTTGTAGAGTCATGCTTCAAATCACTTTACAACTTGTTAACTTTGCAGTTGCAGACATCAAAGACAGAGGTAATAATAACAAGACACAGCCCACCACAGTGGCTCGGAGGAACAGGGTATTAGTCTGTAAGCAATCCAATAAAAACGAAGGTTACTACTAAGAATCTTTCTGAAACCATCTTTCTCCATAGTGAGAACCAGGTAAGAATGGTCGCTACATATCACTTAAAAGCTCTACTCCAATATTGCCCAGATTGCACTCTGAAGACTGTGAACTTCTGTTCTGTAACGCACAGCTTGATTCACATGTCAACTTAAAAAAGATCTGACAAGATGCAAGGCTTTGAGCAGACCATTTTTTGGTCTTCAGACTAAAAAGAAAGAAAGAAAGGAAAAAAGATACAAACAGATTCTTACGTAGACTTGATTGTGATACATCTTTCTTGCTCATCTTGCCGTGTGTCTGTGAATCGCGTTTCTCCTGCTCTGGCTGAAGCAATGATGCCCGCTTTACACACCAAGGAGTCTGTCAAGGTTGACTTGCCATGATCAACACGAGCAATCACAGACATATTCCTAATATTGGACTTCTTGTCCATGATTGCTTGGATCTGGTCTACTGTGAAATTCACCTGGGTGGGGGAGGAAAAAAAAAGCAAACCAGCTATTGCTTCCTTTTAAAGTATACAAATGTCTCCGTGAAATTTTAAACTTTTGCTGCTTCTTATTAAATTCGCAATCTAAAGAAGAAATGAAGCTCTTCATACTTTTAAGCTTAGTATTACAGTATATATTATATAATTATAATATTATAA
Organism: Aptenodytes patagonicus; assembly: GCF_965638725.1. NCBI lineage: Eukaryota > Metazoa > Chordata > Aves > Sphenisciformes > Spheniscidae > Aptenodytes > Aptenodytes patagonicus. Next base: position 4,490,906 of record NC_134981.1, read on the forward strand.
TATTATATTAATAATATAAGTATTAATTAATAATTATATTATTAATATAATTAAACAGATTACTTATGTTTTCATAAGTACAAAGAGCGGAGGCATAACTTAAAATACAACTTAGATCTCGTATCACAAAATGTCAACTGCCACAAAAATGAAGAATCCAGCTGTGGAGACAGAAGAGCTCATCCCCGCCGAACGTTACGGGAGGGTTAGTACACACAAGGGCAAGCTGCAGCTCTCATCAGAGCTTCTGCACACATCCTTCTCCTCTCCTCCCACCACTGCCCCTCGCTTTGCCACGTCTTCTTCCCACACCTGCTCCTCATCTCCCAGGGCTTTTCAGGTGAGCCACTCTTCCTGGTTTTGAGAAGAGGTTGGGTCTTTGCCTTTTGTAGCCAATATACCAGCTCTAGAAACTGGTGGTCCAGCTCTAGCAAAAACCTCTTTAAAGACTTATTAGCCAAGTGCAAAATTTTTAGAGCCCCTCACACAAATGATAACCCAGAAAGAAATTTTTCTTATTTCCATAATTCTTCTCTCTCTTGCTAAGAACAATTCCCCTCCTTCAATTTGCGGAAGAAAAATCTTGACCCTCAGAAGCCCTGGTAATTATCTATTAAACACATGACAACTTAGCAAAGAAAGATGAGATCTTACTAACCTCGGCCTGTCTCATTCTGTAATGAGAGCCACCTGTAGGTCACAGGAGTGCAGTTAAGGTAGTTATTCTTGCAAATCCCTTTAATGCATGAAGTGCTTCATAGGGACGTGGAAAAAGACAGAATTGGGAGGAAAAAATGATGGGGAGTATTAAACAAACACACACAGAAATCAGATACCAGGTCAGTCGTTTACACTAGTTACTCAAGTGAAGAAAAATACACCGTAAGAAACACTTAAATAGGTTCCTGTGTTCATCTGTTGATGAGTTGCAAATGGCACAGAAATAATGAAACATGCATTTCTATTGCTACACCAACAAAGGTTTCGAACACAGTCTGGGTCTTACTGAGTCCATCTGAACACAGGGAACCTGTCTTCTTGCAGGGCTAAGATTTTAATTAAAAAAAACCCAACCCAGCCCAGCTCAAAATATAATTAGATGTAGGAGACAAAACAGGCACATTCTCATACTAACTTTGGATCTTCAGTTCAACTCTTTCATTTTACATTTTCTCAAGAAAATGGTTCTTATTAAAAAAAGGAATACTTTTAATTAAAAGAGCCAAATTCTTTTGAGAGATGAGAAATATCCAAACTAAGCAGCAGCCTGGCCTCTTCCCCCCAAAATGTATTATTTCCCCACTCTCCCCTACATTTATAGTTTCTTTCCTACCTCAAAGTCTGCAATGGAGAAAACAACCAACCCACCCCCTATTTTTTCTGCTAAAAAAAATTTAGTACAGACAAGAAAATTTTTAGAGTATCCTTCGGTTTTGTCAGTGATCCACCTCGAATGAAGGCACTTTATTTCTGAATTTGTTCTGTTAGGTTATTCTTCAGTTTAATAAAAACCAATGATATTTCTTTTCTAGAACGTTCTAGGGTGTCCTGGCATCCAAGGTCTCACTCACAGCAAAATTTACATACTTCTTCTGAGACCTTGAAATATTTCTTTCTTCTCTTTCCTTTCCATTTACAGAAAACAGCACCACTACTTTTCTTTTCTACTTTTATCATTTTCCCCATTTTTAAATTGTGCTGTGCTAAAAAAAAAAAATCAGTACTTTTACTGAGAATTAAGTATAGTGCTAGAGCTGTGCTATATACACTTATTTCATAATGCAAGTAAGTACTAATGTGTTGAGAAGTATACCTACGTGCTCTTTGTATTTGCTAATTATATGCTTTCTTAATGGAACAAGTGAAATTTACTTCTGATAAATATTTAACTAGCACAGATATCACATTTTGAACTGAAACCTGTATTTTTTCCATTGTCTTCAAGTTTCCAATACATTTATATACACAGGCTACATTGTAGTTTTCTTTTGGGGCAAGGAGCTGAGATGACCGTAACAGTTTATTTCTTCCTCGTATTTTAAGCACACAGGCCTCCTACGCATGTCCATTTATGTTAATTCTAAATGTAAACGTCATGCCCATGTTCCTCCGACAGGACTGGATGTTCTCCTACATACTGTTGAAGCTGTTCATATAATCTGAGAAAGGATGGTATTGGAGTTGTAAAAACCTTGATTTGTGCCTAAAAACAATGGAGCCTTACTCTCCAGCTGGGATAATTATGTCCCACTGTTAACAAAGGTAGAATGAAACCAGATACACGGAGTGACCTTTATACAAGACGTGGATGTAAAATGTTAGTTTTATGGGTTTAGTTGCTTGGTGTTTCAAGAAGTCATTAATATATTACTATCACTTTGTGGCAGAGCTGGAGCAAGTTGGGTTTGAGATGGAAAAGAATCACTAAGTCACGGCAAAGGAAAGGAGAGCCAAGAAGCACAATGAGAAACAGGCAGTACTGGGGTAGAAGGTGGGGGGTGAGGCGAAGACAAGGGGAATCTACAACCGAGTTTAAGGGATTAGACGACTGTGGGACCCAAAGCTCTACAATGTTAGACCTCAAAAGAAGTCATCACAGTCAAGGAGGTGAAGAGGCAGGCCTCCGTAACTGACCTCAAAGCTTCTGCTGACAAGTCTCATGGCAAGCCAATGCCAACAACATGAACAAATTTTTATTTCAAACTTTCCATCCTTTTGCTCAAGTACAAGGCTGCATCCCTTCCCAGAAACTGAAGGTCTGGTGTCTTAGGTATTACTGCGTTAGTACTTTTTGCCAGGACTACAACAATGTAATACACCTGGGCACGAAGCTTTCAGCCTGTAGGAAGTTAATACTGAGAGCCAAGATTAGGGAAGTGGCACTCCTTTATCATTGTTTGGTTCATCCCTTGGCCTACGTGAATATTTTTTAGAGCTTAACACTGCTAGCTGACTTTTAATTCACTTTGTTATATCATAGCAGCTGTTCTTGTTAATATAACTGGGTAAACCATTCTTAAGTTTCTGCTAACTAGCTTGTTAATAAAATATAGTATATTAGAGAAGATAAAGAGCTCAATTCAAGCATTAATATTAATACCTTACCAGGCCTTCTGCCAGGAACTTCAGGATTATGTATTAATAAATGCTATCCACTTCCAAACATTTTATTTACCACTTCATTTACACAAATGCCAAAACAGAGTTTACCATATGTGCTGTTCTATAACAGAGAGGCGCACTGGCATCACAATTTTTTTTGGTCATAAATACAACTGAAAATACAAAGCCAGATTAAAAATTAATTGTAATTTTAATTTTAAATGTTTTTCATTAAAGAGCTGTTACAGAGTTTCTGTCCTGTTGTGATAGACAGCAACCGGATCAAAGTTATCTTGCTATGAAATGCTTGCTGCAGAGGGGTTAAGGTCTTCCGTGTGCAACAGCAAGTAAAAAAATGAAGGAGATGAAAGCAGTATTGGTAGAAGGGAGAAACATCATTGCTTTACTACAAACAGAACATCACTTTTGCCAAACCCTCAAGTTTCATGGCCCCTACAGCCAGACAACAACCTGGCTCCTTTTAACTACTGCATTACATCATTTGGGTAGCCCATACTGCAGTGTTGCTTATCCCTGGCTATCAGTAATGCCTCCAGAGTAGACTGCCCTCCTCTTCTGCAGGACAGCTCTTTCTCTTAAAGATGTTCAAATTCTTATTGTAACGAACCATTACATAGCTTCAATTCAGAAATACGTATTCTAAAAACAAAGAAAAATGAAAACACTTATTGAAGCCGACATAGGTAACTAGAATGTCCATTTCAGTAAACAATAATACTTATACAATAAAAGATTACAAGAATAAAAAAAAAAAAGGAAAGGAAAGGGTTCCAATACCATTAATCATCAAGAAATGCAAAGATGTACAAGCATCTGTTTATCACAGAAACAGGCTGGTAAATTCTGATTCACTAGAATAAAGAGAGACTCAAAACAGATGAAATGCATTACCAGAACTGCAGTGATTTAAAATAATGGGGGAGGCTTGCTAAGGGGAAAAATAAATTAAAACCAAACCAAACGAAAACAACACAACCCACCCTACAGTGTTTTCAACAGCTTGATTTCCCTGAGGAAATGCTGCTGATCTGATTCAGGTCAGACCATCCTTCCTCAAGATTAGTGCAGTGCAGCACTGTATAATGCATATATTCACACATATGCACAGCCTTTTCCAAGCCTCATTGGAAGCAATGCTTTTATCTGCTATCCTTATAAACACTGATGATCAGGATTTAACCCTAAAGCTTACACTTGAATACAGAAACGTACAGAAACGTTCAAATCTGTGACCTACGCTGACAAGGCGCACTCCCCATACCTGCAAATAGAGGAGAAAGAGAAGCAGCGGCACCCTCCCTATCCGTGCACCTGGCACCCTTCTAATAAAAGAGCGGGGTGGGGGTGGGGGTGGATAAAAACAAACAAATAAGCTCGGCGGTGCCCGAGTTGCACAGCCGGGCAGAAAGGAACGCGGCCAGGACCGCCTCAGCGCTACAAGGCGCTGCCGCCTCCCCAGAGTCCTGTCAGCACCGGGAGGGCGGGAACCACCTTCCCCCCCCCTCCTCGGCCAGCCCCCAGGGCTGAGAGAGAATAAGGAGAAACTCCTGAAAAGTATCACGCCCTGGCGAGGGCCAGCTGGGCTGTCCCGACCCGCCACCCCTTTCCCAGCCCGCTGCGCCTGACAGGCAGCGCTGTGACAGGCGCGGCGAGAAAGATGGCCGCCGCGCCCCCCGTCCCCGGCAACTGCCCTCTGTTAAGGCGCGGACAGAGCCCGGCTGCTTCAGAGCACCGCTGTAGGTCGGTGGCTTGGCCGCCCCCCGGTCGGCACCGCGCCTGGCCTGGCCTCCTCCCCGCGGGAGCACTCACCATCGCAGCGTATGGCTCCGGATTCCACCTGCCGCCGCCGCCGCCTCAGCAGGGCTGCGGGAGGCGGGAACGAGCCGAGATCAGCTGTTACCGGGCTCGAGCATCCCCCCCCCCGCTCTCCCCGCCGAGCCCTCCTCAGCTTGGCGGACGCCCGTGGTGTGCTGAGGGGCGGACGGCCTCCCCTCACGGCGGCGGGGCCGGGGGGGGGTGTCCCTGCCCCGCTTGGCCGCCGCCTGCTCCCGCTGCGACCCTTCCCCGGAGGCGAGCTGCCCGCTCCCGCTGGGAGCCTCCCGGCCGCTCCTCCCCGGAGTTCTTTCCGAACGGTAGCCCGGGTCCCTAACGCCGCCATGACCCGTAGCCATCGCCCGGCCCCCCGAGGGTCTCCCGCGTCCCTCAGAGGGTCGGCGGCTCCCGGGATACCGGCAGGGGACGGGAGCCCCTGGAGCCGCGCGGGGAGGCGGCGGCAGGCTGGGGGCGGGCACCCCCGCCACCCCAGGGGCTCGTGGTGTTCCTGGGCCCGTTAATTCTCCCGTGATAGCCCCGTGGCTGTGAGCTCCGGGTTACTGCGTGCTGTGTGGAGATGGAAGAGGGTCCCGACTCCGGCCATCACGCTAGTTCTCCGTCACTCCTTCAGGCTCTGTCAGCTCTCGGGGAAACGTTAGGTGGAGCCCCGTCCCTTCGCCTCGGCGAGAGACCTGCGGGGAGGGATGCCAAGGCGGCCGTGGTGTTTTACTGCTCTGCTGCTGCTGCTGCGAGGACCGCCCCGGTAGGTTTTCCCTCTCAGGATGTTTAGTGGCAGAGCGGCAGGTTTGACTGCTTGCTTTGAAGAGGTAGTCGGGCTCGGTGCCATAACCCCTTATTAGTTACTTTTAAAAAGAGGTTAAATGACTGATCGGTTCCCTGTTGAAATGCGAAGATGACATCGCGTCCCTTTAAAAATAACTTGCTGTCATGAAAGACACTAAAGTAATAACAGCACTTCACATTTTTAATACAGACTTTCACCCGAAAAATGCCTTTTAGAAATATTAGGTAATTAAATTGTCAAGCGCAGAGTGAATGCATGAATGTCTTCTCTGAAAGCACCAACTTCTGGGATCAAACTAAAGGGAAATTTATGCAGTAGTACTTCCTAAGAATTGAAGATCAGAAAAGCAGACTATCAAATCAAACTATTAGGCAAGCGTATTATTACATATAAAGCACTATGGATGGAATAAATGGCCGTATCAGCCATACAGAATGAATGGTCCTTGTCAGAAACCACTTCCAGCCTCAGACGTGGAAAAATACTGCCCTGTTACTTTCAACAGAGCTTCTGCCCAAGGAGAACTTGCAGGATTTTACTCAATTAGATGAAGTTTAATACAATCAAATACATTTAAGATATCAAAATAACAACAACAAATTTATTTACTGAAAGAGTGGTGAAACATTGGAACAGGCTGCCCAGGGAAGTGGTTGAGTCCCCATCCCTGGAGGTATTTAAAAGACGTGTAGATGAGGCGCTTAGGGACATGGTTTAGTGGGCATGGGGGTGTTGGGTCGACGGTTGGACTCGATGATCTTAGAGGTCTTTTCCAACCTCAGTGATTCTATGATTCTAAGCACTCAGGAAGGAGCAGAGAGAGGGAATGTGATTAGGAAATTCTGGCCTGTGCTTTTTTTTTTTTTTAATTAAACAGCAATTTCAATGGTCATAAATGGCCAGCAGGAGTTCAGAATTACTGCTGCCTCAAAGGCATTACTAATTTTTTCAAACGAGGTATCAGTTGCACTGTACTCCTCAAAGCAATACTATAACAGAGGAAAGCTAAGTATGAGAGCTCCAGCCCTCCTTCGGCCAGATGCTTAGCAACGTCACACTGAATAGACTGTAAACCCAATGCTTTTGCTGCCTTGTCAGTACCTGCATTTGAAACAAAATAATCTATTTAACCAAAGTCCTTTACTTGGCCAAGAAGGAAAAAGGCTGAGAGCTTCTTGCCATTCAGCCCCTGTGACTTTACATGTGCTGTTTTATTCATCTGTTTTCCCTGAACAAGAGGAAATATTCACCAGATACTTCGCTAGCAAGCTTTTTCTACCCAAAGGCTCATTTTTCTTTTAGCATATCTTCCAGGGGTTGTGAAGCAGACATGAAATAGCTTCCTTTAATCAACCTGGTTGTGTCACAGCAGAGGAAAAGCACTGTTGTTTTGCTCTGAAGAACGGGGCGCACTCGTATGAACTTCCATACGCAGACTGAACTTCAGCTCTGTGCACAGTTCTCTGTCAACATGCAGAGTTCTTTCTGAAGACCCGATGGCTGATTACAAAACCTTTTCCTTGTGCCTGCGTGCATGCACACACATAATTTTAGGACTATTTTGCACAGCTGGTGCTCAGCCATGATCCTATAAATATCATTGAAATTAACTTTATTTTCCTCTGTCTTTTCCAATTTATGCCAACCTGTGCAGGAAAACAAACCTTATAAAACTGTTGAATAGTTTCCAAATTAACAGGCTCCTGGAAAAAAACCCTTCAGTGTTTGCTGGCTTGCCATCTTTATGGGCATTTTATTCTTTACACGACTTCCTTTCCATTTCAAAATAACAACCTTTACACAAAGTATCTTTCAGCCTATGCACTACCTGCAAAAATCTTACAGGTGCTAACTATTCCTTTTCCCACTTTTTTTTCACTAAGAGCACAGCCTGCTTTTGTATTTCTGGAGCAATTACTGTCCTTAATCTCTCCTCCGCAGCATTACCTTCAGCCATGGATGGGAAGAGTGCTGTACTAAACCCCTTCAGGTTTTAACTTCACTAAAATCAATCAATAGAGTCAACTAAATTGTGCCTGAAGAATGAAAGTTACGCCTATAGAAATAGGATAGAAAAGAATAGACTATTTCAGTTGGAAGGGACCTACAACCATCATCTAGTCCAACTGCCTGACCAAGTCAGGGCTGACCAAAAGTTAAAGCATGTTGTTAAGGGCATTGTCCAAATGCCTCTTAAATACTGACAGGCTTGGGGCACCGACCACCTCTCTAGGAAGCCTGGTCCAGTGTTTGACCACCCTCTTGGTAAAGAAATGCTTCCTAATAGCTCAGCCCAAGGGCTGTGTGCCATTCTGGACACGTTTTAAGGGCATAAGTGAAACTGAAGTGATGTATTATTCTTGTACCTGCCTTCTGCACCGACTGGAATTATTTTCATATGCTGTGATATGGCTTAGGAGACTCTCAAATGATTTCATGTAAGTGATTAATTGTTCTGTGTTTAGAGCAGTGTAAATAAGAGTAGACTGTAGCAGATTTTGGAGGTTTGGAAAATTTTTAAGAGAGAGGTTTGTAAAAGTGTAGCTGAGGCTTCATGAAAAGAAGCTGGTCCAAACTGTACCCAGTATTGCTTTACCGTTGTATTGGGGGTACAAAGAGCCAGGAGAAGCTGTGATGGAACAGGAGGAGCTGTTCCTGCTTTCAGTGTTTCTCAGAGTTTTACACCCATTTTCACTTGCCCTGTTTTGCTCTGGATTCACTCTTTTTCATACACGTGCATAGGTTTTTTGTACGTAGTGCCTGATGCACTTTGGTCTAGATTCTGCTTTCTATTCCATTTGGATAGATGTGGCTTGCTTTGTAGTGCATGGAGTACTTGGTTTTCCATGGCTGTAACTGAGCCGAATGGTCCCATTGGCTATACAAATTAATTTTTATAACATTCAGTGGTTTGGAGGATGGGTGTTATCAAAGGTTATTTTGTACATGGACTTGCGTAGGCAGGCAGGACCTTCTGTGGCTATGATCCAGCTTAGCCAAGCAGAAGGCAGCTCTGACCTGAAAGCCAGCTAGCCCGTTTGGTCTGGTTTTGAGCTAATAATGTCTGTCTTTCCTCAGGGAGTGGGTTAACTCAGGGGTGGCACTCCATTATCATTACTATATAACTTCTACACCGGTGTTGCCTGAAGCACTCAAGTCTGCCTTCACCTGCTTGTATATAGGATTTTCCCCAGAATAGTTCAAATTTGAACCCTGCCTGGATACGAATGGCACCACCTTAGCCAACAGCTTAGCTTGTTCTGTAAATCCAGGGTCTTATTTGTATGCTATTCAAATGCATTGACTAAAATATTTTCTCATTTGCAGTATTAGTACTGTTAAGACACCGCAGTTAACTGAGATCGATCTGTAGCCTATTTGTTTTATTTACCAATTGCACTTCTCTAAACCTACCATTAACACCTCTGAGGGGACCCTCTGAAGACAGCGGGTTTATGCATGTTTCAGTAGATTAACTATTTGGATCTGATTTCTAGTGATGATGCATGAGAAGAAAAAAAAAAAGCAACTTTATTACTAAGCCACTCTACAACAAAACCTTTTGCTGTTGTAAGATGCCTGATGAGGCAGCTGTTTCTTTACAACTGATGATTCACATAATTTTTGTACCACTAACAGGGACCAGTCCTGCAAATTTTTCATCAAGCAAGCAGCGGACCATTTGCCATGGCCTCAAAATACCACTGTGAATCTTCGGCTTTACAATATTTTGATATGAATAAAAGCCTGTGATAGATGCGCTTATGGCAGCAAAAAGGTACCTGACCAATACGGTGTTAGAAAATCTGTGAAACTGATGCCAGTAAACCTTGTAAAGAGTAGAAAAAGTCTAAAATTTGTGTTGATTTTCAGGGCTGTGGAAAGAAAATCCTACTAGTTGTGAGTTGAAGCTGTATGGTATAGTAGCCTTTGAAAGGCTATGAATAATTTCACTACAAACTTTTGGGATTTTCCAGGGTAGCACTGCTTTTAAAGCTGCAAGTTTCCTTAATCTGTTGGCATAGGTTTTTTTCACTTTGTAACCTCTCATCTCAAGCAGCCTGTGGGTTTGAACCCTTGACTGTCCCACTAAACTTAATTTCATCTTGAAATTCAGATAATCAAGGGTATGTAGTTATATATTAAGTGTGACTTTAGCTTTTCTTTTCCTCATAGGCTTTTTCTTAACAGCATGCAATTCCTTTAAAACTATTAATCAGAAAGCTGATGAGTTTGGTGTTTTTTTTTTTTATATTATGCATTGGCTATAGTCAAGCAATCTCTTCAGATTTTGCCTGCGCTTCAGACATCCTGGGTTCCTCTCACAAAATATTAGGCATTTAACAGAGATATCTGCATTGGAGGCCTTACTTAGCAATGAAGAGACAGGCACTTCAGGAGGGCATTTCAGCTGTGATTTGTTGTGACTGAATGACTAGTAGAGTATGCCACATGGTGTTATTTCTGCTCCTTCACTGGATGGTGTGCAAGAATATCCGGTATTGATACTAACACATGAGAGCAGCGCATACGATTTTCAGAAGTACTGTCTCTGTGCTGCCTTTATTCTGCTCTCCTTAAATCAGTGAGATTACTGTTGTCATTGGTTTGAAATCGTTGGGCCGAAAATGACTGTTTTTGAAAAGCCAACCTGTAAAAATGAGCATTTTGCAAAGACCAGTGTAAATTTGACATGGATCATGTGATTATTTGTGCTAGTGAAACACAGTTGCTTGTCTACTTACACCAAATGAACAAGAACATAACTGAACCAAGGTTGTTTAGAGTTGAGAGTTGGTCTCATAATAAGGCACCTGACTTTGGGAAATAAATGAGAGACATCATTGCTGGAAAATTACATAATCTCTTTGCCAGGAGGTCCATGCTTGTGAATGAAATTAATAATGCTTCCCTACCTTATCATAATTTGTCATTGCAATGCTTCTTATAATTAAGTATGATTCTTTTAAATTATATGATAATATTAAATATGGTGATATGGATGTAGAAGTAGTTATGTTTTATCAAAGATTCAAGTAAGTTTAGTCGTGGTGGTCATTCAATTCTGGTTGTAAAACAGAATGAAAAGGAAGGGAAAGTACAAGGAATGAAGTGTTTTTCTGCTTCAGGAAGCACACAGGCAGATTTTCTCCAGTGAATTAAATAAGGGCTACCACTCAGCTTTCTGGTAACTTTGCTACATTGAGAACATCTGTCAGATTGCACTGGAAAGGTCACATCTGTTTATCTGGGAGCAGGATATGTTTTGTAATTGATTGAAAAGAATGGCATAGGCCAAGTGGCAATGCAATAAGGCTGCCCCGAGCAAAGCCAATGCGGAAGTAAACACAATTTCAAGAAGCTCTATCAGGACGAGCAGTCTCGGTGAACCCACGTGTACAGGGTTTGAAGCCTCTAAGGAATCTCTGAATCTTTATTACTCAGGAAGCAAACAGATGAAGACTGAAAGCGGCCAGCTTGAGCCAGACCCGGCAGCCAGGTTCCTTCATTGGTAAAACCACTGCGAGCGCTTTCAAGTCTGGGATAGAGGAGTTGACACTTCAAAGCCCAGTTGGATCAGCTGCCTGGGGCATTCAAACTTCATCTCTGACTGCAGCCTGCCAAGGCAGATGTGCCCCTTGGAGGCAATGGATATCACAGGGCTGAGGCGCAGCGTGAAGCGGCTGGAGGAAGGGCACCCTCACCAAAGGGGGTGGCTGTGGAACAACCCTCCACAATAATCATATTAATCCAGGCTGATGAAGCAAATCCAGAGTTTCACCATCTTCCTCTCATACCACTACTATGGTAAGGCTTGTAATAATCAACTTTATGCACCTTTTTTTTTTGGAAAAGGTGACTCAATATAGCCCTCTTCAAGCAGGAGTGATCCAAGATAACTCTTAGAGCTACTGTGGGGAGGTGAAAAGCATTACTGCTACAATAACACCACTGTTAAATATTTCTGCTTATCTGAGTGATGATAGGATAGTTATAAGAGCTTTTTTTAATCCCTGGCCTGAGTGTGTTTCATAATCAAATGCTCCTTTAAAGCTGGGAAATTACATTAACATCAGAAAAAAGAAAAAGGAGGAATTTCTCTCTTAGGCATTGCCATATGTCTCTCCAGGTGGAAATACAACAGGGTGGAGTAAGGCAAGGATTGTGGAGGGACCCTGTTGTGCTTGGCTGTTGGAAAGCATATGGTGCAATAATATTCCAGCTCTGGCTGTGAATTTTCCTTCTCTTGACCTCTCTGGCAAATACGATCATTCTAATTTATATTCAACTATTCTGTTTGTGCCTAGGAATAGAGTGCTCCTTCCATTATCAAAACTACCTATTAGGTCAGGTCCCACTTCAGAGAGAACCCCAGAAGAAACAGAGAAGAGGTATGAAAAATTTCCTCACTAACTATCTGAACCACCTTTATAATGTAGAAGAGGTTATGGAGGCTTGGATTTCAATGGCATTAGTGGAGGCCTTACGATACTGGAATTCCAGGAGAAGGAATCTCTCCCCATCTTGAAGTGGTAGCTGCTCCAAAGAAAAACAGTGCTGGTCTTCAGCCAATTTTTGTGCCCCTGCAGTAATGCTGACCTGCAGTTGGCTTGGTCTCAGGGCTTCCTTCCTAGCCTTGGAGGTGACTGCATGGAAGGTACGGCATTTCAGAATTTATTATTTATTGTTTAACTTTCTCAGTGCACTCTTCAGGGCATGATGCTGCGGAATTGTTAGCAAAACCTGAGTTCCTATCATCCTGCTCTCCTGTGCTTGGCCAGGCATGTCTAGGACTAAACAGAGTGCTTCACATCTCCAGGGCCTTCATCTGTGTGGAATCCAGTGAAAAGCTTCAGATACCTGTGTAATCAGAGATTATAGCAAAAAGCAGAAGTGGTTATATTTGTTTCAGTATCATCTTTCAGTATCAGGTCAGCGTACAAAACAGTTTCTGAGTGAGGCTGTTGCTTGCAGCTTCTGAGGAAAAAGGCATAAATCTCTGGCACTTGGCAGTTTTTAAATAAGAAGCCCATACAGGGACATTTGCCTGTCATCATAAGCAGTTTAATGTCTGGCTTCTATTCTGAAGCTGGAGGGGGTTTTATGTCTCCTAAAACATATCATTATTATCTCTAGAGCTATTATCTCTAATGTAACTGTGGGTATTTGCATTGTCCGGTCCTTTTTAAAAATCCTATTAGGCTTTTGACCTCTGTGATTTCTATCTGCACAAAATCCCTTAGAGCAGAATTAACCCCCTGCAAAGTTCCCTGTAGATATACCATTGAAGGTATTTCTACACCGCAGGCTTTCTGCATTGTGGTGTCCAAACGGTTAGCAACCTGAAGCTGTGTTTGCCAGCGTGGCTGAAAGGAAGCTGTGGATGCATATTCGGGCAAGGCTGTAATCTGCCAGTTTTGCAGCATGGTTGTAGTACAGCTGTAAGTAACAGGGCTGAAATACTGAGTTGTTCACTATGTTCCTAAAACTAGCTGTGCCTCTCTCTCTCTTCTGCCTTGCCTTGCCTTGCCTTCTTATCTCCTTCTTGCCTGTTGCTCCCAGAAGCTGAAAATGCAAAGTAATGCAAACTAACTCAAACTCACGCGCAGTAGACGCAAAATAAATATTACAGATTCTGTTATAAAGTGGAGCCTGAGTTGCGCTCCCAAGCAGTAACTTGTGAGCATCACCCGATGTGACTCGGCAGTAGCACGCAGAGCATTCATCAGATTGTTGATCTGCCCTGCTGCAGTGCCGTTGTTGACACCTGTCTATACTGGTTGAATGAACTGGGAATCATCATCATTGCTGTGTTCTTATTCTAGACAAAATACTTTCTCTTACTTCACAAATGTTGAGCAGAGCAGAGTTGGCAACATTTATGGGAATGTCATTTGTGACATTAATAGCAAAACGGCAGCATCATCTTGCTTTCCCAGCAAGTGCATGCTCTCTTAGCACGCTCCATCTGCTGAGTGTAGAATTCTATTGTGTTTAGTATTTTAATGTTTTTTCTCTGTGGTCAGGGTACTGCTCCACAACCAGAGCAAAAGAAGGTAGCAAGGTTTTCTAATGGTAACAGTGGGCACTGCTATGTTGGTAACAATATCCCTTGGAAGCAGTAGGACCTCATCTTGTCCCTGTTCATAAGCCCCAGATCTCTTCAGTAGCCTGTGCGTGCATCTTTACAGCGTTTTCAACACTGATGTCTTTTGATCTGCTTTGCTTCTTTGAGGGATAGCTCTCTGTGATACTCTGGAGATACTTAGTCCGGACTTGCCATTTCTCCTTGATCCCCGGGATCTGATGAAAACATTGTTCTCCCTTTCCTTTTTACTGCCTTTTCTGTGGGAGGAAACAAAATTCTGAAAATTTCAGAAATGTCACCTTAAGGAGTTTATAATCCCTTCTGTCCATCTCCTGCTGGCCCACTGTTATCTGGTGGTAGTGGTGGTAATTAAAGGATGAAGTCATATTTCTATAGGTGTAAACACAGTAAGGAATAAAAGCACAGGGAGAAACATGTAGAAAAACTTCACAATTCTGATAAAATACAGCTCTTTCATGAGAAATCTTTAAAAACATTAGAATTTAGAAACATTCCCATAATGTTTCTGGACCCATTTGGGTCCAGAAGAGGGCCACAAAAATGATCAGGGGGATGGAACACCTCTCCTATGAGGAGAGGCTGAGAGAGTTGGGGTTGTTCAGCCTAGAGAAGAGAAGGCTTCGGGGAGACCTTATTGCAGCCTGTCAGTACTTCAAGGGGGCTTATAAAAAAGATGGTGGCAAACTTTTTAGCAGGGCCTGTAGCGACAGGACAAGGGGGAATGGCTTTAAACTAAAGGGGGATAGATTCAGACTAGATAGAAGGAAGAAATTTTTTATGCTGAGTGTGGTGAAACACTGGCCCAGGTTGCCCAGAGAGGGGGTGGATGCCCCATCCCTGGAAACATTCCAGGTCAGGATGGACGGGGCTCTGAGCGACCTGATCTAGTTGAAGATGTCCCTGTCCACGGCAGGGGGGTTGGACTAGATGACCTTTAGAGGTCCCTTCCAACCCAAACTATTCTATGATTCTATGAAACTGTAGGGCTCTGAGGTGAGTTTATTGAGGGGCCTCAGTCACTGGGAGCTCCTTATGACCACTGAGTCTTCATCGAGTGCATACTTGGGTGGCAGAGAAACATTTTATCCCTCCTATTCACTTTTCTCCCAGGGAATCCTGCAAATGTGTCTGTCTTGGGAGTTCCAGTCTACCAATGGGAAAATTTGGAGTATGGTGCGGTCATTAATTTCACTGTGTTAGAGTCCAGATTTAGTGGTGGTGTGTTTTAAACAGAATGAGTTGCCCAGAGCTTGGGGAAAGCACTTGCTAAGCGGGAATGTCACATAAACTGATAAGTTATGACAGGATTACAGAGATCGCAAATTGTACCAGAAATGGAGAAGTCCTGCCATGTGACTTCTTGCCCATCATCTTGTCTATGTGAGTGTATCTAACCAAGCTCGCACATTTAAAACTTCAAACCTGATTTGGGGTGTAAAATGTGATGGGGAGTTGATAAGACAGGGACATTGCTCCAGATGTCATCGGCAACCTGTTGTTATTGTTCAGTCTTACTGGAGATCTACCTGGAGGCTTTTAGTAGGAGCAGAAAGCTGCTTTGTGCTGTGTGTTAAACAAGCAGTAGCAGGCAGTCCTGGCCTCAATTAGCTATTAATCTAATAGCTCAGATTCTGCAAATTTTAACCTATTTTGTGTTACCACTGTACTCATGTGAGTGGCCTCAAACAGGTCAGTGTTTGAGTCAAGTTACTCATGAGATAGGACTAACCTGTAGGTAGTTAATCCTGTTTGCAGGATTAACCTGTAGATTCAGCGTTTAACTCGAAATTATACAGGAAAGAAGTCTTCTGCCCCTTTTTTTGCTTTTCAGTAGTCATACCTATAAAAAGTTGCTTGATTTGGAATTTTAGATTTAGAATCTTGTTCATATTTTAAGAGAAATAAACCTCTTCAAAGACAGTCTAAATGCTTCTTTTAGATACAAAAATAAAGCTTGATAGCAGAAATGCTCCTTAGAGAAGTTTTATTGACTCCAGGGGATTTCAGTGCCGCTGGAGCAACTGAAAGAGCTGTTTCCAGCAAAGGCAAGGATTTAGCTCAAGAAAGAGGCTTCCCCTGACACAAACAGCTGTTTCCTGTCACGTAAGAGAGAAAAACTACAAAAGAAATAGGTCATAAAGTACAGAGTGAATAAAACTGCTGCTTCCCTGCAAACATCCCTTACAAAGTCTTGAGCATAGGAGGGCTTTCCAGCTCATGATGCAAGAGCCAAGGCAGGGGGTGGGTTTCGTGGGCTGGGCTGAAATTTGACATCAGGAGGAAATTGAAACCCAGCATTGGTGGAAGCTGTCTGTGATGCAGAGGTGAAGGCTGGATCTGGCTTGACGCTTAGGGGAGGTGAAAGAGGGGGACAGCCAGCGGTTCAAAGAGCGAAAGAAGCAGGAGTCCATGAGTGGCAGTGGAGGAGAAACAGAGAAAGGGGCAATCTGGCATAACAGGAGGGCAGCCACAGCACGTGTAGAAGGTAAATAAGTAATCACAGTAAAATAAGGGGCAATTTGATTGGAAAACGTCTGGTTGCTGCTGCTCTCCTGGTCTGACTGGATTTCTTGCAGATGGTATGTGCTGTTCTCTTTACAGCACACTTCCGATACATTCGTGCAAACCTTTACAGGCAATCTAGCTCCATAGTGATCTGCATTAATCTAAAAGCCTTGTTAAAAATTGTGTATCAGCTCCAAACACAAAAGAATCAGTTTTCAAACGGTGATTTTTTTTTTTAAAGTAAAATACATTTGTGTGGAAGAAAACGAGAGTTCAGAGACAGGCATGGCACATCTGTAAGATGCATGTGTGTTATGGGAGGGGGGATTGCAAGCTAAAGATCACTTGCAATTAGCTGCTGAACTTCATGTGTGCTTTAGATTGCTTCCTTTAGATGTGTTAGCAAGGTGTTAACACCTGCACTGAACATAGTTACCAAAAAATCTTGGAGTATTTAACTAACTCTAATAGTGGTTTCATACGTTAAGAGAATGGTGTGGAATTATAGAAGTAGGAAATAAAGAGGGATCATAATGGAAACTGTGTGATGAAGTGTAAACAAATCAGAAGTCAAATTACATCCTATTAAATCTGACTCAGATATGATTTGCCTCAACGTGACTTCTCCGGGGTTGCAGGGTGTTTTTTCCTGTGTTACCTAAATAGTATTTGAGCACTATGCAGATGCTGCCAAGTTAATCAAGTGAATAGTCATTCGAGCACGAGCATGAGTTTTAGGGGTGAGTGATCAGGGCATTTGCTGAGGCTGCAGGTCATACGGGACCCCATTAAACTAAATAGCAGTGCAAATCATCCAGTGTGTGGATGGGAATGGGAGAAGAAAGGAACCTGTATCTTAGCATCTGACCCTACAAGTGTGACATTGGCTCTGCCCTTGAAGAAAGAGATTTAAGATCTTATTTTCTGCTTCCAAGTAAATCTCTTATCTAGGATCTAGTATCCACTATCCACCAATATGTTGAGAGATTGCAATAACGAATCTTCCTGTCACATCAGGGGAGGCTGCTAGCAGCACTGCACCTCTCTGACATTACACGCTCTAATTACATGCAAGGTTTTTAAGAGTGCTGAAACATCACAGAAAAGAGAAAAAGATAAAAGCCAAGATTTCAAAAAATGATGGACCAGGACTTCCAGGATAAACTCCGATAGAGGAAAATGCAGCTTGTTTCATTTTGCGCTTGTTTCATGGGCAAAAAAAGAGTACTTAGCTGTTCCTGCAGGAATGCAGAAACCACAAACGCAGGCTGCAGTAGTTGCGATTCATTGCTCTACAGAGGCAGGATGCATCACCCATGTCCTACTACAGCTTTGCTTTGAAGAACTAAATGACTCTCCAGCCACCCATTCAGCCCTGTGCTCAGCACCGTTTTGCACCCCGTCTCTGGGCAGAAGGCCAGGATGGTTATCTACATAACTACCTTCTCGAAAGACTTTTTCACAGATATATCAGAATGAGGTATTTGATCGAGTAATTGGGTGTAGTATTTTAAATTAACAGTAACCAAACAACTTGATGTTCGCTCAAAGATGATCCAAATTTTGTAATGGACAGGGCCAAAATAAGCTTGGTTTAGGATCAATGTACAGAAGCACCGAAACCTGTTTCTAGAATAATTCTAAGATTTCTAAAGCACATGAATATGTGAATGCATCGTGGTTTTGAAAGGCTGCAACTATTTTTGACTAAGGTATTTAAATACTACAGGTATTTTTGACCACCGGTGTTGGTTTCCTCCAGATCTAAATCTCTGCTTTTGCAGAGTGATTTTATTCTTGGCTGTATTCTATTTACTGTAATATTAACTTATTTTTAGAAGTCCACTTCATATTTCAGGCGCAAGCGTGTTATTTCTAAGGTATTGAAAAACAGCAGTGTTTTCCTGTCAGGGAAAGTGAGAAAATGGGAGTAGTCAGTATTTGCATTTATGTAGCATCTTCTCTCAAAGGATGTAGAAGGACTTTGAAAATACTAAGTTGCCCAAGATCCAGGGAATTTTCAGGAAAAGTTTGTGTGATATTTGCTGATCTATCACCGACTACACTGAATGTGATGAAGGAGATGCAGCCAGGAAACTCTGATCTCCAGGATTTACATGGGAAAGGAAACTTGGAAAAAATGGAAAACAGTCTCTCTCATTAAATAGGTCAGCTGTTCATGCTCTGAGCCATAGGCGTGATATACCCTGGATGATACCTGGGAGCCATGCATGAGGGAAGGGACAACCTTAAGTTGTTGCAAAGTTGCCAGAGAGCTTTTAGAGCTCAAGTCTAACTGTCTAGAGCTTTGACAATTGGATCAGTACAGCTTTGGTACCAGAGACAGTATTGGGGTAGGATTTAATTAGAATAATCCCTTTTTATTGAATTCTGGGAATGTCAGCTTGCTAATTTTACCTCTAGCGCCTTTTCAGGCCAGCTTTTCCTTAAAAGGTATTTTTCAAACTGGGATGTGGGAGGCTTATTAGGTCGCTGAAAGTGACAGAATACAGATGTAATCAATAGTTCATCACTGGGAAAGAGGGTGCCAGAGGCGGTGTTGCAGGTCAGGCGAATTGTTCTAATGGGACTCAGAGTCACAGACCAAGAAAATTACTTTTTATTGCATTTGCTCATCATCATCAGTTATATCCCTTAGCATTCATTTCTCAACTTTCCAATGATTCCCCAAAGAATTAGGATGCCTTACAAAACTCTCAAGAGTGTGATTCTTACTATTTGGGTATTAAGATGTGAAAAGGATTGTTGTAAAATATTTAAATTCATTGCTTATAATTGTCAATGCAGCCTCTGTTAGGAAAATTAGCTTTAATTAGTACAAGAAAAATAGCTTACTAAAAATCTCACCAGGTCTTATCAGCGAGGATGTAGACCCACTGAGGAGCTTTTAGCTCTCTTTTTCAAGAACAGAAAGAGAAGTACAACCTCTGAATTGAAATCTCACCCTACCGTCTTTGCCCTTTAATGCCAAGTTAGAAGAGCATCTTTCTGTGTGACAAGTTTAAACACTGACAGTACTTCTGCATTCTTAGCTACTTGTGTGCTTTTAGCAAAATGCCTCTTTTTGGACCTGTAACACTGGGCAGATCAGCGGTCCCAATTTGTGAACTCAGTTATATATATATATATATCCTGACTTGAGATCTGAGAAAGAAATAGCTGTTGGCCTGTTTTTACTGGCAATGTGAGAACTATGTGCTCAGTTACCAGTTCTGTTTTGCTGCTGCTTCTGTCAATATCCCATAAGTGATTTTACATGTCAAAATTGTGCGTGATCATCTTTGTTGGAGGGACTGTATGTTCCATGTGATCCTGGCAAGCATTCAGTGTTTTGTAGTTCCTGAACTATTAACTGCTCTCTCCGCTTTTAAAGCAATTTTTTATTTTTCAGTCATATTTATTTTACAGTTAATTTTAAAATTCTATTACTTTTACTATTTCAATTCTGATATATTTTTCAGTATCCTAGTAAGGGGCTTTTATCTATCAATATTCTTTCCTTGCTTGAGTCGTGTAGTTTATAACATTTCTAGAGTGCAACATTCTGTTCGGAAGAGAAAAGCAAGTATCATTCAATTTTAGTGGATGTCTATGTTTGTACTTATTGATGTAAAGATAACCATATATACATTAAGAACCTCCAGTTCAATGCATATCTAATTTTTGGAAATAAGACTACAACCAGTGGAATTTTCTTAGCATGGGCAGCTTCCTAGACCTGTCCCTGAAATTGATATACTTTCCAGTTAGACAGCTAATAATAAATGTATCAGTTTCAAAGAGCAGATTGAATCTATCAGATTCAAAAGCAGATAGATATCTATTCCCTTCACACCTCAGTAGATCTATTTTGCAAGAAGTTTGTATTCTTTATGATGAAACCCAAAAATATTGCGATGTTATATGTTGGAGCTTTTCCACAGCTATATCCACAGCTTTTAGTGTCCAATGCTCTGGAATTAAAATCACATCAAAACCAGGAATATTGTTTCTTGCGAAACATTTTGAGCTCAGCAAAGCTGGCATGGCTCCTACTGCTTTTCATCTAAGCTTTTGACATCTCTTAAGGCTTAGAACAGAATAAGAGGTATTATTAGTTAGGTAAATGAATCCCACCTGCAGTGCTTTTCATTATGTGACAAAAAAAAATGGTTTCAGTTAGGGGTGAAAGCAAATTGCTTGTGGTCCTAGACCTTGAAACTCGTTAGATTTTCTGGGTCACTAGCAAATTATTTCTCATATGATTTTTTTCACTGTTGATTAATTTTTGGCAGCACTACATAGATAGAGAGGAAAGAAAATCTGTCGTGAGACAAATCACTAAAGTTTTGTAGAATTTCAAAGCAAATTTATTAAGTAGACTTCTGGGAGCATTCATTCAAACTTTACAAGAGGTTGCTAGGGGAGACTGTGGAACCTCCATCCTTGGAGATACTCAGAACTTCACTGGAGAAGGCCCTGAGCAACCTGCCAGTTTCAGAGTAGGCCTTGCTCTGAGTGGGGGGTTGGACTAGAGGACCTCCAGAAGTTCCTTCCATCATAAATTAATCTGTGATTGTATGAGGTTTTGGCTCTATGAATGTAAGAGTTTGAATCCCAGTTTAGCCATGGAATCTCAGAGTTTGAGCTGAGTAGATGTGTCACCCTGATCTTAGTTCCCATTACGTGTTCAGAGAGTATTGGGCCAGTACTGATGCTCCCGGTCTGTTCTTCTGTGTTCACCATTCACTCCATAAAGCTTCTCCAACTTGATACCTCTCCTTTCTTCCAGGAGTTTTTAAGTGATGACGAAATTTTAAATGATGACACTTAAATTAAATGATGACCTTTAGATGAAAGCATCCCGTTTTCTTGGTTTCTCTCCCTACCAATAACAACTAGAATGCCTTTTACAGAGGAAAGAAATTAAAACAGAGATATAAGAAGGAAGGAAGGAAGGTGGTTTGGGTGGGTGACAATGTCATCTGTACGTTGGGTTTAATCCATGTTATGTGTTGTAGTCTTGGCTCTGCCACTTCCACATTACAGGGTCTTGAGCAAGTCACGCTATCTCTGGATGCCTTAACCTGCCCATGGCTTGGGGATGAAGCTTTCTACAGATAAATCTGTGCTGTGGGCATCAAGCCAGCTTGGAGGACATGGGCGTTCTCTTACCAGAGGACTGAGCTCAGTCCAGCCACCGGGCTACAAAGACAGAGGAAGGCTGAGGTGAATCCTGGCACGTAGCGATGGAGGAGGCTACAATGTATTTCCTACGGCCATATATATGCGTGTATATATAAGTATATCTGCTCTTCTGCATCATTGTGTAAACTCATGGTGCCTTATTTTGGTATTGAGCAGGAGTCAAAGTAGCTACAGAGGTGTCAAAAAGAAGTGAATGAGACCTTATTCACCTCTCAGTAATGTAAAGAACCAGAGTTCAAGAATGTTAATAGTAGTTTCTGCATCATCTTTGGTGAGCTTTGAATCAAGCTGGGATTAATCTTAGTTTTAGTTGTAAAGAAACTAGATCTCTAGTCTAAGCTAGTCGTTTAAACACTTTCTGTAGTCAGTGGGGAGAGAGAAGCACACCCAATGGCTGATTTGCCTGTCTGTCTACCTTAAAAAGCAATGAAACATTTCTGGAGATGCCTGTTTTCATCTGCTGGCTATAGCAGGAGTCTGCTGAACAGCTCTTTTAGAGATCTATCACTGAGAGTGCTAACATTCAATCAAATGAATTCTGCATTTTACGTACCGCGCACAGTTTCTGAGCAGGCCCATAGCAAGAGCCAGCGCACGTTTCCTCCAGAAGGGAAGCTGGATTTCATTTTTTTTAAATTTCAGTTCAGAAAACGCACAATATATATCCTTAATTAGATGTATATGTAATTAATGCTATCAAGATAGAGCATTAATCAGACTTTTTATTTGCCACTTCTAATATAATATGCTTTTTTTTTTTCTCTTTCTGTATAATGTGACAGCCAGAAAATTTAGTTTCTATTATTTGCAGTAAACAGAGCAAAGACCCACAGGTAAAGCACTCTAGTGCCTGAACTCTGGAAGTTGGATATGTAAAAAGAGGACATTTGGATCATGAACTTTAGGAGCTGGGTACATTTTTATGCAATTTTTTTTGTCAGAAGGTAATCTGATAGCCTGGTATATTATTTACAGTTAAGATATTTGAGTGAATGGACATTGCAGTACTATTTTGTGTTAAGAATTATCCATGTAAAGAAAAAACAGGGCTTGTAGTTCTCCTTAACCTACCTGTGGGACGTTCATTGGTTCCCAGGGAAACCATTAAGGTAGGATTTGAAGAGTACAAACGAGAAAATATGATAAAGCAGAGTTGGAGGCAGAATCCCTTATAAAAGCCTCTGAGAGTGAGTAAGTAGCCCTAAACATTAACTAGATCTGAGGTGGAGGTTCCCATTAGTGAATGAGGACCTAAGAACTGATCCGAAGAGTATGCAGGGTATTAAATTATACAAAGCAAAGTAATTTTAGAGATGTGACGTGGTGTTTTCAGCCTACATAATACTTTAATCCTCAGACCAACTATTCTAAAACCATCAGCTGTGGTTAATCGGGAATGCTTACAGCAGGGACTGAAATGGCCAGTTCACTCCTTTTTTTCCAATCAAATTTTTGCTCTCAACTACACTGCTGTCCTATGTACTTGTGGAGGTAGGAGTCAGTACACCATTTGGATCCTCCTTTGACTGCAAGCCATATGAAAAATTGTGTTTGATTTAAATAGTGAGACTCACTTCTTATGTAAGCTGGTTAGTTTTCCCTCTGGACATTCACTACTCTGTAATAAAAAAACCCCAATTTTTAAGTGTTTTAAAATGTGTTTTAAAATGTGTTTTCAATGTGTTTTTAAGAGATCTGGGCAGAGCTGAGTCATTGTTCCTAACCTAGTCCTGTATTGGAGCTGTTCCATAGGATGTGGGATTTTTCAGTCTGGCTGGTTCATGCCATTTAGCTGGTGCCTCTGACTTCCAGGTACCCTCCTAGCTTCTTACACTTACTCCCTCAGAGTTTTCCGTATGCAGGGCAGGAGGGATCAATCTGGGCTTCTAGCTTAACGCCTCCTGGGGACAAACAGGAAGGCAGGCACTGGTATGCATGTTGAGTGACACAATCTTATTATCACTGTCTTTAGCTACAGGGAAGCCACATCTCTTTGCAAGCTAACCTTGTGGTGAGGCTCACCATCCGTTCTGAGTCGGATTAACTCTTTCCTTGAGGCTGTAAGGAGCTGCTAAAGTGTCAAGATAGGCAGGGTCCTGCCTCTCTTTTCTCCCTCTAGCTTGGCTCTATTTTTGCTGTTTTTGCATGTGATAGTTGACTCTCCTGACTCTGAGAAAGAGCTGTTACCCTCTGACGTTAGGGCAACACTTGAGCAATACTTGAAGTCAATGGCTCTGGGTTGCTGTGTGAGGTCTTTACAAATCAGGCAACAAATGATGTGTCTGTTATCTTTGCTGGGAAGGAACAAAACCTAATAACGTGCCACTGCATAACCACACTGACTAAAAGTCATCTTCGAAAGGCTGGACTGAACAACTCTTCAGCTTGATACCAACTCCTGGTGTCGAAAGTTTGCCCAGCTGGAGCTTGCAGGTCTGGTTCTCTCTGTGCATGGATGATGTGAAGCCCGCTGCTGGCTGCCCTTACTCCTGTGCTGGTACATCCCTCTCTGACCATATTGAAAATTTCTGCTGCACACTGGCATGTTGTGAACTCCCTGGTGGATGGTGTGCAGTTCTCTGTGTGCAGTCATGCCACGTGGACATGCGAGAGCTGCACTGCAGCAGAGCTTTCCAGTGGGTGGGGTTCATAATCAGAGGGTTGTTCTAAAGGTTTTTAGTAATGGAAGTGTCACGGATGAATTCTTCATCCGCTCTCACTAGGTGGTATTTCATTTATCATCAGGGATCCTTGCTTTTCAAGAGTTCATTGCTTTTCAGTTCATGGCTGGAGACTTAAAAAATAAAATTCACATCTCGTTAGTTTATTGTGATTTTGAGAACTCATTCTCTGAAACCCATGGTTATTATTTTGCCTGAATCTCACACTGTAAAATGTAGAAGAGTTTGTGTCCTTCAGAGTGACCTTAAATGGCAGTAGCGCAAAGAAAGCAATCAGATGCCATTAGCAGCCTTCTGCTGGATTAATGGCCAGCAAAATCTGGTGAAGATGCCTGGAGCTTTCTAGCATCACTGTTGTGATTTTGTACATAATTGCCCAAGAGCAACTACACAACAGCCAGCAAAGCCTAGCTCAGCCACAGCATCATGCTGTCAGGCCTGTGCACCCGCACGTCCCTCCCCACCAGCTTTCCAGCTAAGGCAAATTGAGGCTAAGCGCCTCTCCCAAGGTTACACAGTGAGGCAGTAGCTCTCTTGCGGTTAAAATCCCCCATCTCTACATGGCTCTTAGGCTTTTTGTCCTGGCCACTTATATGACACGTCTTTATCCTCCTGCCTACTTGAACAGACTGGTTTTGTTGGAAAATCAGCCTGTGCTGTGCAAAAATAGAGAGACGTGATACGATGTTGTCCAAAGATTTCAGCAGGGCTTGCTTGAGAATGCCACAAGTCACTTACTCAGGCCATCATTTTGCAAACACTTTCAGCTGACAAAAGCCAGCACAGTTGCCAAAAGAGTCCATTCTTCTCACTCCTTCATCTCCAGCTTCCCTGCTTATGCTTCCTGTGTAGCATCCCCTCTCCTGTTTTTTGGGAGTGTTTGTGTGAATCTGGACTGGGAAGCTGATCCACGTGAAAACTAACCTTTTAAATTCTTTTTCTGCTGGGTTTATTCTAAACTGGATTACCTCTCTGATAGTCATGACACATCCGTGCAAACACTAATGCTGTACAAGGGAGGGAGCAGTGCAAGAGCAAAGACAGGTAGCTGAGAGCAGGACAGGTTTGCTTTTTCCATTGGTAATACCAGCTTAGGCCAGGTGGTAGTACTTGTAATACTGCAGCTTCATGTTATCTTCAGCCATTAAAAAATCACTCTGCCCCGGCACACCATGAACATGTCCATAAAATAATGTAGTCTGGAACAGCTAGTTGGAAATGTTTGAGAAAGTGGTATTTTTTTTTAATTAGGGCCTGTTAGACCAGATGCTGCATTCATTAAGCAACTGCACAGATGTAGGAGAGTCAAAGCAAACCCTTTCTGTAGCCAGAATGATATAATTTAGTCTCTTCCAGAGTCAGGAGATGCTGTGGTGCCTCAGGGTAGCGTGCAAGCGGTAACACAGTGCACAGACCAGGCTGAGGATGCAGAAAATGTGAGGGGAGGAGAAAAGGCCTTTGACAGCCTCCCCAAGCTGGGAGGCAGAGGTCAGAGAGGGGAAGGGAGCTGTTGTACTTTGGATGTTCGACTTGTCAGAATTTGTTTAGTGAAAAAACAGAAATGTTTCCCAAAGCTCCTTTTCTGGGCTCTGGGCACATCTGTTACATGTTCAGAAAAGGAGCTAAAATAACACAGGGGGAAAAAAGTTAACTCCCTAACATCAGACGTGGAGAAGGAGCGGTATCTACTTCTGGCTATCAAATTCTAACTGTGAGGGGGGGAAACTTCACCCTCTAGCCCACCCCAAAAGAGTTGGGCACAAAGAGGTTCCCAGTAGCATGTTCAGGAGGTTATGTTATCAGGGATCCTCTCGACAACGGGGTCTGAGCAGCTCCTGGGAATGCCTTATACCCAGCTCAGTGCCTGTTAGACTGGTGTAGCTCATCTTTAACGTGAGCAGGATTTTCAGGGGGCAATGCAGATTTTTAGCAGCGATAGCCTGGTTGGGACCAATAAAGATCCCAATTACCTTCCCTCTTACTTGTAACCAAGCAGCCATAAAAGACTGGAACCCAAGCAAAATGAGTCAGGACATGTGGGGTTTGAGGTACCGACAGAGCCTTTGACAAGGTCTGAAACAGGAATGGGAGTAGGGAAAACATGACAACGTCACTTGGAGCCAAGCAGAAACTCATCTGCACTAAAAAATATCGCCTAAATAACACACTCTCTCTTCTATGCTTGCTGCCAATTGTACTTGATTAATCAGGTTTGTGTGGGGGTGTTTTCCTTCACTCCATTCCTAACAGCATATTTTTCCATAAGTGATCTTAATCTTGTTGCAGATAATTCATTGCCTGCAAGATCACGGCTGCTCCAAAAAGTTGTAGTATTTTGCCTTCAAAAACTAATAAAATTCTCGTTGGAAAGCCATAAATACCTTTTGAAGACATCAGCCCCACAAAGGTATTTGTTCTTTTAACAGTAATCATTGTGTGTTTGCCCCCCTGCAAAAAAGTGGGGTGGGAGTTAGGCTGGTTTTGATCCTGTGGAGTAGACTGAAGTTTTCCTGCTGGAGTCTATTAGATAGTTTCAAACCAGGGAGCATTTACGTGCAATACACCTGTTTCCAATAGCTCCCCCACCTCCATAAAGACAGCTGCAGCAGAAAGTCCTATTCACTCTGGGGAAAACACATTTTATAATAGTTTCCCATCCGCCAGCCAGATGGGATCAAGCTGAGGCAGCTGCAGTCCAGGTCCCATGAGAAATACTACAAAAAGTGCAATTAAAATAATTAGTTAATGCCTTTTTTGGTAACAAATAGGGGAAAAAAGCTTGAAATAGCTATTCTACATATCAGTCCAATATGATACTGGACGCTTCCCAGGATTGCTCTAAGCTTTTCCTAGGGCTTTAAAAGAGCTTGTGGGTGTTTGGCCAGTTGCTGGATTAAGGATGTCTATTACTGATGGTAACAGGGGCAGGTTAAAGCCATTTGCGCAGTAGATTTTCCTGTGAGAACAACAAAAAAAGTGAGTCTGAATTGATAATAAAGTGATTTAGATTCTGCTTCCTCCCTTGGAAATCAAGATTGCCTCCCATTGATTTCAGCGTGTACTGGCTTAGGTTCTGATTAAGCAGTAATGCAGAATTTGCCCGATGATTCAACTTTATGGGGGATGCACAAATAAAAAATACATGGCCAAATACGTCCCTGGCACAACTCAGTGAAATGTGGCATTTACCCAATCGTTAGCTGCTTGTTGTTTGAGGGTTTCTCTGCTAACCTTCAAATGATGCAGCAAGTGAAGATTTCTTTTGTAGGCATTTTAATTCCTTTTCCTGAAGTGTTCATAGCAAATAAAGCAGTGTACCAGGAACTGTAGTCCCAGTAAGCTGTATTTGTTATTGCCATAGCAGGTGGTATTTAGTCTGCAGCCAAGTGAGATGACCAAAGGGAGAAATATAACCTAAAACCCAGGGCAGATTCTCTTAACAATCCTTAGCTTCCCTGATTTCACTCTCAGATTTCATCCAGGGGTCAAATTATGCAAACATGAGTATTTTTTCATTTTATATTCCTGTTGCCATTCTCTGCCATCCCTGTGGGGAAACCTGGAGGTCAGGCATCTTAGTGAAGGGCATGAAAATAAGGCAATGTTGAATAATAAATGCTTCAGGTCATGCAGGCTGTTCCTATCTCCTACCTTCCTGACATGATTACAGAATAGCCTAGCTGAGGAATTTTTGAGTGGCTCACACAGTGATTCTGGGATGTTAGTACGCAATCTGTGAAGTTGTCAATGCTCTTAGCCTGTGCATGGGTCATCAAAGGAGTCTTTGAATCTCAGTAAGCACTTTGCCATGTGGCAGGGACTTCCAAAAGCCACGTGCTATATAACTGGGCATTTCCTTTTAATAGTTTCAAATTATTTCATTTTTGTTGCTTTTTAAATTCTTTCAGTTCTAGGAGAAATGGTATTTTAAAGTATCCGATTTTCTTATATTGTCTGGAAATGTATCTCCCCCCCCTTTCCTCACCCCAGGCCATTTTTGAACGTTACTGGGAGGAAGAAATATCATGACTCCCCAGATTTGCCTTGTCTTCCTTTTGACTGTGAGAGGTGGTTAATAATAGAAGTGGGAAGAAGGGTTAGCAAAGGGGAGTGCTAGTCATGTGGACAGAACGCCAGCAGCAAAGCTGGCACATGTTGTTTCATTCCCATGAAAGTATGTTTTATTCATTTGCTGATGATCACCTACAGTAGCTATGAGAGAGAAGAAAGAGGACCAGATTATTACTGGAAATCTAGGTGAAATTCTGTAGCTTTGTCCCCCTTCACTGGCAGGTGACTGCAGGAAATGTGAGTTTCTGTGACAGTTTCACTGGAAATAATATAGGCACTTTCAGTGGATTAAATATTAAGGGGGAAACATTCATAGCTCACTTCCTTATGTTACTTACTTGGCATTAACTTCAACTTGTTTTCATGCGGTTTTCACACTTGGCCCTCTCACCAACGTTTAGGCATCCACCATGCAGATACCTGCAGCTGAACTGGTCATCCCAAGCTCCCATTACAGTAAGAAAGACAAAGGCATTTTTAGGATGTGATTCATTTGACATAGCTTAGAAATTTACTTTAGCATGAAAAGACCTGCTAGTCTCCATGGACTAAATCTCAGCTAACTGCATGGAGGGTTTTGGGAGGCTGTAGGCACATACATTTATGGTGGGAGTCAGGTACATCTATGTTTAGTGCTATTAATACCTAGATTTCCTGGTTGCCACTATAGCAGCGTTCCCATGAGCTGTGTGAGATGCTTGTCTGTCTTAACCAGATGGTCCTGGGGCATGTCAAGTGGTTCAGGATGGCAGCGCTTAGGGAACTGAATCCTGTGCCCAGTCGGGTGGATCCTGC
Organism: Aptenodytes patagonicus; assembly: GCF_965638725.1. Taxonomy (NCBI): domain Eukaryota; kingdom Metazoa; phylum Chordata; class Aves; order Sphenisciformes; family Spheniscidae; genus Aptenodytes; species Aptenodytes patagonicus. The sequence continues at coordinate 4,520,016 of NC_134981.1, forward strand.
TCTTGCAGTCCTCAGACTGACAAAGCCATATGTTAAAAGGCAGAAGAGTTTTTTGCCTTATGTGGTAAGTGGAAAGCTTCGTACAGTTGTCTGTGTTACTCCTGCAATACACCCGCAAGGCCAAGAAATGCTATCATTGCTAGTTCAGAAATGAGGGAAGAGATGCTGAGCAGGGTAAAGATACTCATCTGCATGGCATATGGAGTGTAAGGTGAGGTGACTAAGTGGCAGATGACTCCACAGCACCAGTTCAAGTGCTGGAAGCAGCCATGCTTTCGCAGAAGTGCCTTCCCAAGCCAGCTTGGAGATCTCAGCACTGCGGCGTAGCTCTGCCTGAAGTCATGAAGGAAGCCTGGTAAAACATGGAGCTGAGCCCTGTGGCGCCTGCGCAGGAGATCGGGCGCTACGTAACTCCCCGAGGGAGTTCCCGAGAGGTGGGAACTAGGCTATAAAAGGCACCACTCCAAGGTGCCACGTGTGCACCCGCCGCCGGAGGATCGACACGTCCGCCGTCGTCATCGCGGGACCCAAGGGTGGTGAAATATATCTTGCTCTCTCCTTCTTTCTTTCTTTTCTTCTCCTTCCTTTTCTTCTCATAAACGCCTCAATAGAATTCATACCATCTATTATTACACTTCCCAAGTTTAAGTTGCTTGTGCCCTAAATAAAGCGTTTAATTGATCGCCTGGTGTCGTTTCACCTTAATTTAGCCCAAGGGAATCACGAAACTGCTATGACCCCCTGAGTCACCCAGTCTGGGTCGTAACATTTTATTGGCGACGAGGATGGGATTCCCTTGTTGGTGCTAAAGCAATCCTTGGAATTACGCCTTTACAACGGCCCCCCTCTCTGAGAGGGATCATACACAAGGGGAGATAGTCCTCAGAGGACTGACAAGGGATCTGATCCCTATATTTGTATATTCATTATGGCCTCCCTGGGAGGTCCAATTGTAGGCTGCACCCTTCTCCTGGAGAAGTTAGGGGGCCATATCGCCCCATTTTCTCCCCTTGATATGACTTGGGCCCAAGTAAATTGGCACAATCCGAAAGATATAATGGAGGGAATTACTACGCTTATGAAGGCACTAGTGGTGTCCCAGGAAGCGAGGCACCTGATGCGAAAACAAATAGAAACCCTGCAGAGCCAGCTAACCACAGAGCGTAATCATACTCAGCAACTCCAAGCAGCTCTGGCAGATGTGTGGGACCGAGAAGAGACTTTACGGTCTGAGTTGAAGGAGAGGGGGCAGAAACCTCCTGATCAAGTAGATCTTAATCCGGTTCTGGATAATGAGCTGGAATTTGCACACTTCCACCGATGGCTGAGAAACAAAGCCCGACTACCTTTGCACCTGACTAAGGAATTGGAAATTATCTGAGCAACATTTGGCCCTGAGAATAAAAAAGCAGGCCAGTAATTAAGAGAAAAATTATCGAAAAGGGGGACGGTGGGGAAGCTACCACTGAGGAACGGGTGAACCGACTTCCTCCAAGAGTCCCAAAGACAAAGAAAGGCCTGTCATGGGCTGAGGGAATCAACATGAGAATTCCCTGAGATTTGACACATGGCATGCTCGTTGACCTCGAGAAGCTTGTTCGAGCATGAAAGGGAAAAGGAAAAAAGCTCTCTCTCTCTCTTCTCCCTCTCCTTCCTCCCCGTCCCGCCCAGCGAGGGGCCCAGTCCCTAGGTAACATGAGCCTGAAGGCCTGACTCGCCCCACCGGATTTGTTTATGCAGTTGTAAATTTTGGCACAACTCGCCCCACCTTAGTGGAAGTTGTATAACAAGAATATGTATATTTGGGCCAAATCTATATTTTGATCATCCTTTTGATCGTTCCCCATGGACTAGAGGAGGATCGAAAGGACAGCCATATTTGATTTTGTCTCTTTGGTTACACTTTGTTTGACATATATATATATATATGTGTGTGTGTGTGTTGCAGGTTGTGAACAAACCATCATGGGATCTATGTTCACAATTGTAGAAGAATTATTAGTGTTTGTGTTACCGGCTTGATTTTATTGGGAATGATCTGGTGACCATATTGAGAAAGATGAACGGGAAGGCCTGTTTTCTTTTTATCATTGTTGGGGTACTGGGATCATGGGGTGGTTTCCCCAGTTTGGCTTGGGAATTGATACAGAGGTTTGTACGTATTTGGAACGAGACGGACCAAGGGGTATGTGTTGCTCTCCCCGGTTCGGCAGCAGAAGGATTTAAATTTGCAATGATTAGTTTAAACCTTACAAAATGTTGGGAAGCAAGTTAAACAACTTTAACCAAACAGGGGAAAACAATACATTGGTTGATCTCAGGGGAACCTGATATCAACTCCTGGCCAGCTTTTCCTGGGAAGGTTTGTGGACTCAAACTTGTGTTCGATACAAAAATGACTCTTGTCAGGTTGTACTTGTTTGTAACAAGGGTGAACTTGGCTTTTGGCCTGCTGGGAGGAAGTTTAGGGTTTTATGTTAAAAAAGGACTGGATAGTTCTGCAAAAATAGCAAAATAGATAATGACTTTTTAACTGAATCCCTTACTTTTAATATTAACAACCTAATAAAACCAATGGGGTATGAAACACTTGGAGCTGATGACTGAAGTCGGCTTGGACTGACTTGGATATTGTTGAACTGTAACTTTTTTGTAGCTCTGTAACTTTTCACTAGCTGCTGGGAAGATAATACTTTTAACAGGAACATGTGAGTTCTGGAGCACAGACATGCCTTGATGGGAGAGTGGGGATGGCAAGGAAGGGCAACAGACATGAAATGCAGAGTTAATGGCTTTCCTGAATATTTTAGGGAAGGGTGATGTGCTGGTTACAGGCTGGTGAATTCAAGTATGTATTTAACATTCAAAGTCAAGCTCTGCTCTGTGTAGGGCCGGTCAGAGCTTGCAGGGTTTTACCAGGTGTGTGGCCCAGAGCAAGATATGTATTCCTGTTGGTGACCATCTAAACTAAGATCATGTGCCACAGCACAATGTTTATGGTGAAAGCACTGATTTTTGCAGTGCCAGCCAATTCCTCTGCTTCATCAACTGGAAGGAGCAATGCTGAGGAAAAAGGCATGCCCTTCCTTTGCCCAGAGCAGGTGCGTGCTGTATGTATAGATCTGAACTACAGCTTCTTTGGATTTCCAAGCCAAACCTGTAGTGGTATCCAAGGCGAGGGCGTAGCACCTGAACATGAGCTGTCAGAGGGGAATTGATGCCTGTGCCATAGTTCCCTGCTGCACTGAAAGGCCTTAAGTTCTCTATTGCTTTGTATTTGATACGGTGCATTTTTCCAGGTGGGAAAAGTGAACGGAAAAACTCTACCCAGGGCAGTGTATTGTGAGGGATGGCTCTAGGCCTGAAGGAAGAAAAGCAAGAGAAAGTGGGAGGCTAGAAAGCTGTAAAATAAAAAGGGGTAAGGGACAGTCTTCATACACCCTTTCCACCTTTCTTTTAATTTCCTTGTCTGCTAAACCTTAGAGCAAAAGCTTAGTTGGTTTATAATGACATTATGCAACAGTATAGCATACATCCTCCATAAGATCTTTGTCTTTGCCACAGTAAAAAAACCACAGAGAATTTAGTGTGATTATTGCCCCTTTTATTAAGCAAATATTTTGTCTGTGATTCCAACGGAGGCGAACTCACAGCATTGTTCTTCTTTGCCAGCTACTCTCATAGACTGCGAGGACCCACAAGACAGTACTAGTTATGATTTTTGTTACCACGTCAGGGAAGAGCTTTCCTCACCAATTAGCCAGCTTCTGGACCTGTGAAACTTTCAGTGTGAATCTGGCATCATGGTTCATTTTCTTAAGTGCTGCATGGCTTGCAAAAGAGGAATACTGATTTGACTGTTCCTGTGTCATCCACATCTGTGAAATGATAATGTTACAAAATAAGGATCCAAAATACAGATATAATATTTATTTTTAAACTAATTGTGAAAAAAAGCAACTATCTGATGTAGAATACCTTCACTGGTGACTTTTCACCGTTTAATGTCCCAAAATACTGAATCACAATTGAAAGTTAGATGCATTGAAGAATACGTTTATAGACTCTGAGCCCAAACAACCATGTTTTTACTGCGCTTGAGTCCCAGCTTTATCTTCCTCCTTTACCCAGGTCCAAAGCCTTACTCCCTCACTGCCACTAGCTATTTTGTTGCTGCTGGTTGCTCATGTGGTTCTTATTTATTGTCATTTGACAGAAACTAGAAATGCAGTTCAGAAAATGCTTTACCAAGAGTAATTTGTTCCCAGCAAGACCTTTTTAGCTACACAGTAACATGAAAGCATCAAATGCCAGGAGAACTTTTTAAAAATAAACTGCCCTGATGCTAAAATATGCTTTAATTGATTGAGAATTGCACTGAGCCTGACAAACTGAACAATTTATTATTATTTTTCCTTTCACGCTTCAGCTTCATGTGATTTAAAGTGACTGAATTACAGTTCCCACATACCTTCCTACCCACACTGCATGAAAAAAACCCCACGCACAAACTTCTTAGCTCCAGAGAAGCTGCTGGATACACCTGGAAGAAAATAAAAAAGCTGATTGAAAGTGAACTTTAAATAAAGGTGATGATGTTCTGGATGAATGTTCTGGAAAAAAGCCCTATTCTGGCTAAATGCCATGCTGTGCTTCCCTCTCCTCAGAGCAGAGCTCTCCTGGGGATGTCTCTCCCTGTCACAGGCATTTCTTTAATGCCTGCTTGCAGAGCACTGGATCATGTAGGCCAGATGCTGTCGTGACTCCCTGCGTTGGAGATTAACAATAGGCTGTGGATAAACTACCACTCTGTCTTCCCCATTTTAGGTTTTTAAAGAAAAAAGCACAACCGAGTGGCTGTACTCGGCTATTTAAATAAATAACCTGTTGCAGGCTCTCTAGCAAAAGGTCAACACCACCAACAAAGACTGCTGACAAATGTGCAGAACTTTCTGGCCGATGGAAGGGAGGCTGTACTGGCGGTCCTACGCTAGAGAGAAGTAAGCACTGGAAGTAGGTGGAATATACCAAATGTCATGGGGTCAGTTGTGGGGTTTCTTCTTGGCAGTACGTTGTGGAGGACGGAAGTCTGGTCAGACATTCATTAGTGATAACGAGTGATTCTTTTAAAAGTATGTCAGCCGTGCTCATGGCATGTTTGGGTGTACAAACAGGGAAAGTATGGATCACTGCCTTCGGCCTGGGGAGTGTTTTTAGGCTCAGGCCAGTGTAATGGGGCTCATGGGTCATGGGTAGCTGCAGTTTCCCCAAGGGCTATGCTTCGTTCGGGTTAGAACAACTCCCAAGCTAGCCCCAAGCTTTGGTTGAGTTTAAGAGCTCACTGTAAGTCCTCATCTGAATCGTAGCCCTGGACAATTCACTGCAGCCAAGAGCCAAACAAGGATTTTCATTTAACTCTCAAAATTTCAAGAGGAGGAAGATGCTTAAATACCCCTTTGGCTGCGGCCCTCAATCTCCGTTGCCATGTCAGCACTGACTGTGATAGTGCTGTGACATTTACGTTCACAGAGCCAGCAAAGCTCAAACTGCTGGTAGAGGTTAGGGGGTGATCCAGGCCCTGTCTACGGATGAGTTTCTTGGTCTGGGTGGCTGGCTGTCTCCTCGGGACTCCCAGACTTGTTTGTCAGCAAAATGGACCATCGTCGCCTTGGGTTTGCATCCTCATACGTGTTTGCAAGCTGAATAAGTTGCATGCTATCAAACATCACCTCTAAATTGCCATTCCTGCCCTCTGTCAAAAGAGCTAATAAATCCCTCTCTCACCTTTCCTTCTTGCCTGCTTAAATTATAAATTCTCATGGCAAGAACTGGCTCTGCTAATGCCCAGCTGCAGTCCTGCTCCAGGAGTGGTCTCCATTTGCTACCCTAATACAAATAAGCATGACCCAGGAATTCATGGCAGATCGCAGATCCAAGGGAAGGAATTTGAAAGGGTCGCCAGTTTTATTAATAGTAACCGCATGCAGGTCAGACCGGACACGGTGCAGAGCTTAAAAGCTGAATCCACGCTATCACAGGAGGGGTAGAAAGATGTGCCTAGTCACAGTATTGTAGGGATAGAGATTTCTTTCTTTAGGGTTGGTTGTCCAGATTTCCAGTGAGCACTTCCACAGTGCCAGAAGAGTGAAATAAAATGTATTTCAGGAAGAGTGGGAATTTTTGAAGACGGCAGAAGCCAGCTGGATCTTTTTTTATTTATAATTTTTGTCATGGACTGAACTAAGCATGGACTAGCACGGACTATTTAAAAAATCATGATGTGTCTGAAAATATATTGGCTTTGCCTAGAAGAGTAACTCAGGTAAACAGGTAGGCTACCCAAGTCAACACTTGTTGCCTACGGCGTATAGTTAGTAATGTAATCAGTGCTGTAGGAGGACATCATGAAGAATGGTTTGAAAGCTGATTGTCTGGACTGCTTGAAAGTGTGTGTGAATTGAAGCTGATGATTAATTCAAGAGGAATATACTTCATTCCTTTGAATGTAAAATCAATGCAGAACTGTGGTAAAAAGGCAAAGGTAACTTTTCTTAAATCATTTTCTATAATAGGTCTGTTCTACATCTTAATTATAAGCATAGTGTAAAATTTTTGAAGTACATAATTAGCTGATTATTCAGAGGAATATTTTCTTTTTTCCTATTTACCCCCATTCTGATTAGTACTACTCACTGGCACCGCAAAACATATTCCAAGATAAGATTCGTCGTCTCCGTGAATTACATCTAACATTATATGCCGTATTATAGGTTTTTTAAATATCTTAGATTAACATTTTTATTTTTGCTGTAAAAATGTGTTGTTAAAATAGTGAAATATTTATTAATTGGCTTTTTCAGCATTAGATAATGTGTGATCCTTATTCTGACCATGGGAAATATTTGTTCATTGTCGTTAATGCTAGAATATTTTCAGGGAAAAGAAATGTCAAAACTTTCAACTGTGTGCTGGTTTTGGCTGGGATAGAGTTAATTTTCTTCCCAGTAGCTGGTATAGGGTTGTGTTTTGGATTTGTGCTGGAAACAGTATTGATAACACAGGGATGTTTTCGTTCCTGCTGAGCAGTGCTGACACAGAGTCAAGGCCTTTTCTGCTCCTCACCCCACCCCACCAGCGAGCAGGCTGGGGGGGCACAAGAATCTGGGAGGGGACACGGCCGGGACAGCTGACCCCAGCTGACCAAAGGGATATCCCACACCGTATGGCGACTTGCTCAGCGTGTAATGCTGGGGGAAGAAGAAGGAAGGGGGGGACATTCAGAGTGATGGCGTTTGTCTTCCCAAGGCGTGATGGAGCCCTGCTTTCCTGGGGATGGCTGAACACCTGCCTGCCCATGGGGAGGAGTGAATGGATCCCTTGTTTTGCTTTGCTTGCGTGCGCGGCTTTTGCTTTACCGGTTAAACTGTCTTTATCTCAACCCATGAGTTTTCTCACTTTTACCCTTCCGATTCTCTCCCCCATCCCACCACGGGGGAGTAAGCAAGCAGCTGGGTGGTGCTTGGTTGCCAGCTGGGGTTAAACCGTGACAAACTGCCATTAAACTTGTAAAGTGAGTGCCACTGATTCCAGCACTTTCCAGGCTTTCATTAGAAGGTTTTAGGATTGGTTTTCATGAACTAGGTGGGAGTTATGACTTCCCTGGGATAGAGGCAGGATCATGTTCCTATTCTGAGAGCAAGTGTTGGCCATGGAAACCCTTTGACCCCTCTCAGTCCTGTTGATTTGGTGCTAAATCCAGGGCTCCCATGCAGTGCTCTGAAATCAAACTAATGCTTTTAACAGATGAGTCCTGTAAAAGTAATTTGGTCCTGTTTCTTTTTCCCTGCAGAGAAACTGAGCTTCCATCGTTCTCAGTTATTTGCAGGGTTGTTGTGAGCCTGTAAAGGATCATAACAATCACACTAAACTTCCAATATTTTCTAGAAGCCTGGAAATGCCGCTGGGGAAGCAAGGCTGCCCCTAGCATCCAGCCCAGCTTAGTTTTGCACTTTGCTATACGTTTTGGCAAGCCCTGCCATAAGGAACTGTGAATAGTAAATGTGCAGCTCTATAGCCATGGCAGCCTCTGCATTGGAGCTTCCTACCAGCGAGAGGAAGACCTCGCTTCTTTTCCATCAGAGATGGTGTCAGCAGTGTAAAAAAGGGATATTTCATTTCTTCTCCAGTGCCTATGTGACCCATAATTGGAAGGAAACTGGTCATGATTCAATAGATGATGTAATGTATATCCAGTGTACAGACCATATGCTATCTTCAGGACACTTCCTCCAATTCAGGCAGCTCCACAGGTAGGAGGCCTGGTGCCAATGTAGGCGTTGTCATCTCCTCGTGGTTTAGCCCAGCTCAGGAGGAAATAAATGTTTACAGCTTAACTGAATCCTTTCAGCTTCCTTTAATATCCCAGTTTAAGACATACGGATTTGTGGCAGTGATGGGGGACTAGACATTGTGTTAACCACTAGATTATGCTAATAAATTCATGTTTTATATCTTCAAAAGAATTGATATTGATAAGCATATGTTTATGAGTTTCATACTTAGCAGAACCTTCCAGACATATACCTAATGTGCCAGTGCTTTGCAAAATCAGGGATCTAGCAGTTGACATAGGCATCGTAGAAACTGTAAATAGACTTGATTTAATTTTAAGTTAGGGAAAGAAAAGATACTAGAATGAGATGTAAAAAGTGTTCTGCTAAAACCTTTTACAGCCCATAGTATTCTGCTGTGCTGTGTGTGAAGTTCTTTAATCTGCCTAACAGTCATGAAGAGGAGTGGAGAGTGGCTGAGCAGGCTGGGAGAGAAAAAATCCTGAAGGGGAATGTGAAGCATGTTTTGCTTTAGTCTGAACCTGTACAATACTGTGAATTTAACATGTTCAGTTATGTATACCGTAATTTAAACAACCAACAGACAGATCCTGCTAACCGAGGCACTGAACACCCTTGCTTTCAGCTGAAATTAGAGTGCATAATCAGTCAAACACTGATTCAAATGACAGGTTCAGTGAAAGGTACTTAAGGAAATTCCTAATCAGACCTGCCCATCAGAATTGAATTTTTCTGTTTCATTTGCATTAAAAAATAAACTGCAGCTTAGAAATAAGGGCTGCATATTGTCCTTTCAGCAGAGAGAGAGATGTGCTTGTTCCCTGCACAAGAGAAGTAGAGTCTGACTCCTACCACGTTTTGTCCTTTTGCTAATTCAGCTTTCCTTGTGTGGAGCTTCAGAAACATGGTCTTGGTGGTTAGCCAAGATTTCTTTGTCTTTGAGATTCAATTTTAACTTCTTTTTTTTTTTAATTCAGTTCTGCTTCATTTGGACTTAAGAGCAAACGATGAGCTCCCATTGGAGGGTATCACTGTCTGGAGCATATTCATGTCTGTGTTAGAGGGCTCAGAGTCTCACTGCTCAGCCTGGAGGAGTTTCTTGTGATAGATTCTCTCTGGTGATATTTATCAAGCAGGTCACATACAACAAATAAAGGGCAGCAATGTGTAAGATGGGCTGCTTCTGGCAGCTTCATATTATGATAGGCTATGAGCAGTTCCATTTTGCCACTGTTGCTTTAGCCTCTGAAGTCTATACTCCAAGAAAAAATATAGGAATACCCTGTCTGAGCTTGTGCATATCGTGCAGCTTATCCATCTCTCTCTCACCATCTCATAAGAGGTATTTTGAGTAGCTGATACTAGTTAAGTGATACTTGATCCTCTGGCGATGGAAGAGATCTTATTTACTGGGTTCCTGTGCTCTGGCATGATGCTGACTGGAGTATAGCGTGATGTGGCCTGGAGTCCCTGTATGTTACCAGTGTCATTGTAGCTACACTGCCCGTTGCAGGGTCAATGCCTACGTGACTAGCAGTCAGTGCTGTACACAGCACTTGAGGCCCAGTCATGCCCAGCAAATCTGTGTTTGCAACACAACTTACTGTAATGTCCTTTTCCCCAAGCCCTTCTCAAAATCTGGAGGGGCTCTTTTGTTGGTCGTTGCTTGCTTAAGTGCACGGTGCAAAATCATTTAAAAAAATGTAAATTGTTCTCTGCAGAGGCCTGATGCTTTCAAGGAGGCCTGTAGCTGACAAGCCAAACTCTCAAAGCATCCCTGGGGAGGAGTGCTGGCATTGCTCGTTCAGCCCTTCTGCATGCACCATGTGACTATTTTCACTCACGACAAATATTGCAGGCAACCTTGAGCATCCTTTGAAAATTTGTCGAGAGACATCCTATTTCTTTATGCTTGCACAGAGCTGCTCTGCTTCCAGTTCTGCAGTGTTATTGTAGTACTGGGCTGAAGGCAGCAAACATTTCTTTTACATATGACATCAGGAACGGTGTCTGTGCAAGATCTGGCACAGAAAGCCCTCTCCACTTGTAAAATATATCTTCGTCCTTTGCCTTTTGCTTTAGGTGTGCAGCTCTCCTGCACATAGGCCTCTCAGGTGCTGTATCTTCTGGCCAGCTCTGGTATAGAAGAGAAGGATGAGAGGGCACAGAAAATCAAAGACTGACTGAGAGTATATGGTGCTTCTGGGCTGTCTACTGCAGCTCAGGCTGACCATCAGTCCAGGAGAAAGAATAGCTGCGAGGCGTATGAGTTTGGTGCACTACAGCACAGATATCTCAAGAAAAAATCACTTTGAATGGAGGGGAATAGAGTAAGAAAGGCTGAAAGTGTGTTTTCACCAAAACCTAGGTGGTACTAAAATCTGCAAAACTGGCATCACACCCATAGAAGGTCATAAGTAGCCAAATTCTGCTCTCTGATACTTTGCTGTTATTGTAAAATAACTCCTGGAGCAAATGAGACAAATTTCTTGGAGAGGATTTTCAAAGCTATCAGTAAAAATCCAATAAATCAAAGCATTAAGTACCTTTTCCTTCATATCTGCCCTTGCTGGCCTTACCTCTCAGCTTCCCCATACAAATCTGCCTGTCTAGTATCTTGTGGGGTCCCAGCCTGGGATTTCTGATGGCCAGACTGCTTTTCCTGTTACTGAGAAGGGTATGTGGTTAGATCCATCTAAATGGTACGGTTCCTATATGGAAACACTCTCTTATTATATGGGCTTACGTGAACTGGTTGTTAAAAGAAACATATTTGGCCCTAGAGCTGATGACTTTGACAAGAGGGAATCAAACTGCTTTTGCTATTTAATTTGCAGTCCCCTGGTATGTGCATTATTCCCAGTACAGTACAAATGGGTGCATCCAACTCAGTTATTTTTCTAACCAAAATACTGTTTTTCTTCCCCCGGTTGAGGAAGACCCTGAACCACAAAATAGTGGGAGAGCATTTCCAAGGAAGTATCTGTATGTCCTTGTCCTCTTCTAGTTTTCACTGTGTATCCATCACTGGCCACTGTCAGGGACAAGGCACTGGGCTGGATAATCTTTGATCTGACCCGGGATCACCACTCTTTTTATATGCACAGGTGATAATTGAAGCATTTAGCAGGGTTCACAAATGCATGTGTGGGAGCTTTGGAAGGGACTGAAGAAGGACGTGTCAGAGGCTGGATCCCTACACCTTCTCTGCAAAGGCAAGGGTGTCTGAAGGGCTGGTCTCCCCTGGGGTTCCAGCCTGCAGGAGTTCAGGGCGACCAGGTTCCTACCTTAAACACTTCTGATACTTTTGTTGCTTAAAATTAGGTAAGGCAAAGACTGCTTTAGCCCTTGATTGTCTTTCCTGAATTGCCATAGGTCATGCTGAAGACTAGCCCTGGCAACAGGAACTGGGTTGAAAGGGTTGCACAAAGTTACCTTTGGCCCTTCTTCCCATGCAGCACCAATTACAGCTGAGACAAAGTCCAGAAACAGTCCGTTTGCTGCTTCGCACATCTGGGCTGCTGGCACACTAGAATATTTAGCATACACTGATTTAACTGCTGGAAAATTTATTCACACAAAAATCTTGCCATTCTCTTAGACAAAGGATTTTTTTTCTACATTTTGTTGTCAAAATCCTTTTCCCGTCTGCTATGGGGGCAAACCAACCTCCTAACCAGGACGTTTCATTCATGGATAAAGCTTTTATTGGAACTTACTGTAACAAGCTAAGGGTTGGGGGCAGATTTTTCTCCCAGTGAAATCAGCAACAAAACTCCCATTGATCTCCCTGTGGGCTGAGTTGAGCCTCTCCTGACAATGGGGAGATTTTTAGAGGAGTTATGATGGCCGTGGACAAGGTCTTGTTGCTTTGCCCTTTCAAAAGAGAACTGTTTCTGGTGGAGGAACAATCAGAATATTTGTCTCTTTAAATGAATGGTTCTTAGAGCCTGCACTGAGAGGCAGTCTCCCTCTCTGCGGCTGTGAGGCTACTCAGAGCCTCCAATAAATCAGCATGCAGGAACCGAGAGCTCTGTCCTTGAAGAGATGCACAGTGACCTTGCTTATGCTTACTCTGGAGGAATAACCAGGGGAAATATAGGAGCCCAAATAGTGAGTGGTCTATGACTAAAGGCACTGCATTCTGCATGCAAATGCTACGGTACCAAAGGCACGGTACGGACGGCACGCTGCTACACAAAATGCAGCTTTCCTGCTAGTCTGACCAGATTGCTGCTGTTGTTTTTTGCAGGGGACTGAATGAAATCCTCATGATTGTTACATGCTTGTTCAATAATAGCACACCCCAGTCACGTCTCCTTGCAAGCACATTTCGTTGGAATCACTGAGCAGAAGCAAAGAAGAGCTGACGACTATGTGTTTCCAACGCGGGTTGCCGGAGCCCTGTGTTTGCCATTGGCTGCAGTTTTCTGGTTTATTTGCAGCTTCCCCCATCTGGAATATGAAAATGGGATTGAAGTAGATAATTGCTAGCAGCGGGTTTTCAAGAGAGGCTTAGAGGGAACAGAATGCTTCTTGCACAGCACAGGCTGCCTGCGCTGAAAGAGCTCTGAGAGATGATTTTAGATGTTACCCACGTCTGAATCTCCTGGAAACTTTACCGTGGAAGCAAGCCATTGCACACAATCCTGGAGCTAACATCCAAAAGGGGCAAGGAAGGGGCAGCAGGGCCGAACAATGGAATACCTTGTCCTTGGATTGCTCAGAGAAAAGCCAGCGAGCGTTCCCCTCCGCTTCCCAGCAAAAAGGGCATGAAGGTGACAATGAACTGAATTTTACCCAGCAGAGCTTCAGTGGCTTTTCGTAAGGATGGGATACACTGACCCTTCGTCAAGCAGGGATTTGCTGGGAAACAGAACTTTGTTCTTCATATTCATCTGCGCCTTTGCCGTGGTCACCTTGCTGCAGCAGATCCTCTATGGGAGAAACTATCTCAAAAGGTAAGGGGGGATTTGAGGGAACAGGAAAAGTTGTCTGATGGGGCTGAATGGAGACAGAGATCCAGCCATACCATTATACCGGTTCAAACCACTTCTTGGTGGTGTGCTGACAATATTAATCTCTTGTCAATCTGGGAAGATGCATCCGGCATCTGTAATGTCTGTTAGATTATTAATAAAGGAGAATGTTAGGCAGAATATAACAATTTGTGTGTTTCTTAGATTGTGTTCTAGTCCTCAGCTGTTGTAAAAATCTGGGTCTTACTTAACTTAAGCTAGACTGACTTGTACCATCTGAGCATTTGCCCCGGTCAGACCCTGCCAGATAGGCTTTTCACCCTATGTAAGTTCCAGCTGAAATAGCTTGAGAGGTTGAATTAAGGCAGCATGCTCGTTGCCTAAACTTTAATGTCTTTAGAAACAAACATGCCGATGCAATTCCTAAAATCAAAGTGGCTATATTAGTGTTCCAAATAACAGAGAGAGCACTTTATTTTTTCACTGCTGTATTCTCATGAATTACTGCTGAGACTGCTTTGTTGTAGAGCACATCAGTCCTTGATCTGAAAATGGTACTTCTCTTTTTTACAGCAAACACCAGTGGGGATCTTCAAGTGTTTAACCTTGACCCATGCAGAGTTTATTTTGCTTAAATCTAGTTTGAGGTGTTACAGCTTGTATGATTTTATAAAGGGGAATATTTCTCTTACATGCTTTGAGGTAAGCGGGTTTCAGTAGTGTAGGCAGCTGCTGTGGAATTTTTTATTGGAATTTAGCTGCATTTTGCCAGAAGAGATCAATGGTTTGGTTCTTTCCTGGTTTGCAACTCATGTGGTTGTTTGCCTTGTGCCAAGAGCAAGCAAAATGTTGACAAATCAGCAAATGTTTCTTGCTGGGGGGGAACAGCAAGCATAATATTAATACGTATAGACAGGAGTGTTGTAGTTTATCCACAGAGCAATTTGTGTGCCTTGCTTAGCAGTGAGGCCTTGGCTGGGGGACTCTGTCTGGTTTTGGGCACCTCATTTCCAGCAAGATGTGACTCAGTTGGAAGGAGCCAAAGGAAAGCAGCAAGAATAAGCAGAGGTGTAGAACACCTGTGTTTGGCTTGGAGAAAATTGAGGGGAGATATGACAACTGTCTTGACACACCCAGACTATTTCTGCCAAGAGGAAGGTAATAAACACATCCCTGTGAAGACTCACGAGGTGACAAGAAGTCATGGGCTTAAGTTGCAGCAGGAAAAACTTGGCTTTAACCGTGAAGGGAAACTTTTAAAGAATAAGGCTACCTGAGGAGGTATAAAATCTCCATCTTTGGGGGCTTCAGGAACCTGTTAGGTAGACAAGGGTAGTACCGAGCTGCCTTGGTGTTGAGAGGATGACTTTATGACCAGTTCAGGTCTCATCTTGCCTTATTTTCTCAGTTTCTCCTATTTGTGCTAGAGGCCTTGCAGCCCTACCAATACTTGCTTTTCTAACTTGAAATGACTGCAACAGGATTACAGCAATGAAAAGTAAATCCAAAGTATAGATTGAAATGAAAAATAGCAAAGTAAAGATAAAATGGTGAGAAGATGCAACTAAAACTCTTCCACTGAGTGATGTCTGTGGCCAGTCTCTGTCCTGCCTCGTGCCCAGGGAGCCTCTCCTGTCATCAGCGGGCTGCAGGGAATGCAAAAAAGGGTGATGTCCAATTCCCAGGCTTGCTAGGAGAAAGTCTGATTCTGAGCACTCTGCCATCAAAGGGGCTCAAGCAGGGAGATGTGCGTACGTTTTGACACTTTGACTAGAAAATACTGTTTATTTAATTTTTTTATTCCAGCTTGTAATGATTTGTTTCTTTTCCTTTTTTTTTTATCACATGAAAGAGTCTCAAAGAGGGTTCCCCCCGACTCAGTGCAGAGAAAAAGCACTTTGACTCCTTTCTGCTGGGAAGTGGTAGTTCCCATCTTTCATGGAAATAAAAAAGCAGGATGTGGCAGTCTCAGGCTGTCAGTTATTAATGATAGAAAGGTGATTTAGCTTACATCGTTACCATAATATTATCATGAAGGTACTTTTTCACTTTTTCTTTCCCTCTCTCACTCTCATGCCCTGTAGTATGTTATGGTGACCATTCCTGGGCAGTTTGATTGCCAGTCCGCTCCGTGCAGGGGTAGCTGTAACCTTTAATTAGTCTTTTCTTTCACAAACCTCCGGTGTTAAGTCCCCTGTTAGAAGCTGATGCCGGCTGTGAGGTTCCTTGGACACGTTACAGCTTGCACCTCCAGGGACCACGGTGGAGCTGGTGGTTTTGGAGAGCATCCTTGCAGAGGGGAAGTGGGATATTTATAGCTTTGGTGCCGCTTGCCAAGCTGGAGCCTGGGGACGCTGCCTAAACCTAAAGCCATTTACTCACTAGGATTCAACATACTGCTTGTTTTATGATAGCCTTTGCTTGCATCCCAACATCTGCAACAGTAACAGGCCTCTGGGCCTCTTCCCAAGGCAGTGGGAAAAAATTCCCTAGTGTATTCAGAGAAACCTGAAAATTGCCCTAAAGTACTATTCCAGTAAATGTACAATGCTTTTAAGCCTAAATATAACACAGGGCTAGCGTTTGTCTCTGCAAGAAGATGGTGGAAATGGGTAAAGGCCAGCAAGGCAGGGGGAATCTGACCTAAAACAAGCAGCTTGGGCACAACGGAGGGGACAGCATAGACTAGAGACTGGTCCCAATAAGTGGTGTGGACAAAGGCACCCTTTTCTGGGAGAAAGATGGGAAAGTTAGCTCTATGGCTGTAAGCTGTGCCATGCCACTTGCCCTTACAAGCAGGGAATGGGCTGGTTTTATTGCCATAAAAACCCGCCTGAAGCTCTCCATGGAGGGTGCCATGGAGGCTCGTGGTCCTGCGTTTGCTCACGGCCATGCTCCCAAAGCCTGGCTGTGGGGATGGCAGGACTGCAGGCGGGAGAGCATGCTCCAGGAAATAAACTCTGCTCGGTGAAATTTGATAAGGGGCCCAGCCTCTGGTCAAGTCCTCTCTTTCCCCTTAATGAGATATTAATGAGTTCCTGGCATTGCTGGAAGAAGGGGAGAATATAGAGATTGAATTTCTAGGTATTCACACAATTTTCACCCACCATATAATGTTCTCTGCTCCTTCCCCTGTTGTTTTGTACCGTGTCACTGGAAAGCAGAATCCTGCCCACCTTTTTTTTCCCTTTTTCAGTTTTACCCCAAGTGGGATGGATGTGGGTGCTCTCAGCAAGGCCAGTGCCTCATCCCCGTAGTAGCAGCTAAAGTCCTAACGAGAGAGTTAAACTGCAAGCTGGAAAATGACATCGGGAAACTCTGGTCTCTGTAGCTTCTGATCCTGAGTAAAAAGGATGATGAAATGAGATATAATTAAGGGACTTTAATACGGATCTCTGGGGTGATTATTTTTATTTTAGGATTAATGTGATGATTAAAAATCCACTGCATTGATCTGCTAAAGTAGGTTAAACGCTGTGGACTTCTGCTTAAATCCAGAGCTGCTGCTTGCTTTTGTATTGACTCATCTTTCCAATGTTCGGCTTTCAGCTGAATTTTCTTTTGAATCAGATGCTCAGCTGAGGGCTGGCCTTTTTTTGTGAGCTTTTGTTTGGCCAGCAGGGAATAATCCTGGATTACATCAGGAAACTGCCAGTACAGTAAAAAATGTTGAAACGGTCCCTGTCTTCATCTCCCAACCTGTAGCATGGGAGAGATCAATAGGACGGTCCTTGCCTGCTTTGGCAAGGGAAAAATATCAGAGCAATACTTTGCTATATACCAATATTCTATTGACAGGGAATTCACTAAATACTGTTCTTTTAACAGCCTGATTTCTGCACAGGGTGAGAGTCAGCTGAAGAAGGGAATCTGCTCCTTTAAAACTTTTGTTTTTTTCAGCCGAGTGAGGAGAACACATTTTCAAAGCTATTAAAGGCTTTAAACAAAGATTACCCTGGGGTCTGTCAGAGCGGGCACTACAATAACTCAGAGAATCACACAGCAGGAAACAGCAAACCTTCCCATGCAGGCAGCCTGCATTATTTGAAAGCTTTACATCTCTTAAATGAGAATAAAACATCACTCCTATGTGTGTGTACCCTATAATTAATATCAGACTTGAGGTTATACCACCATTTTGGTATTTCTGAAGCAGCTTTTATCCAACAGTTGCAAATCAATCCCCAGACATCTTTACCCCTTTCCTTACCCGCATAAGAAAGATAGCTTATGATCATTTTTTGCACAGCATGGGCAAATAAGGAATAAACTCACAGAGAATAAACCTAGACTACACCTTGAGAGATCTTTTAGTCTGTACCATGCTATAAAACAAGATCATATCTTACTTATACCAGCGACAGCAGTAGTTGTGATGTGGGTACAGAGGCTGCATGTGGCCTGAGTTGTATTTTGTCCTAGGCTGGGCTCTTGAGGAACTACAGCCAGCTCATGTCAGTTGAGAGCTCCTGCCCCATACCTGGCATGTGCTCCTCTGGCCTGTTCATAACACCCTGTGAAGATGTTAACCGTAACCTAAGACCATCTATTCCAGTGTTAAAAGTCTCTTTCCATTTAAATATTTTTCCCAAGAGACGTAAGCTGAAGGTCACCTAGTGAGTCATCTCTCAACACACAGCTCTGTGCCCCCTCCATTTCTAACCAGAGTGAAATATTATCCCAGCGAAATGACATGCGACCCGTGAGTCACCTTGCTGAATCCCTGATGGGGCTGCAGAGCAGGTCTTGGTTTCGGTCGGTTTTCTTCAGAGGAGAAGAGCACTGGAAACTTCAGGAGACAGCAAAGTCTTGAAGCTATATACACCAATATGTGTATGTATGGCATATGGCCATCACCTTAAAGTGACCAGATCTAGTCTAGCATAATAGGAGAAGCTGAGAATCCAGCCATGCTGTTCTTGCTACAGGGTATTCCCAAGTGCATTTCAAGGGGATGGGAACTGGGGAGCTGGCATCCCCATCGTGCCTAACTAACCTTACAAAGACAAGGAGCTGAACCAGCTGCCCGACAGGTCAGAGGAGCACTGGAGCCTGTGCTGGGGGAGAGATGGCAATGGGATGGAGGGGGCAGAACAGACAGGCAGCTGGTAGATTAACTCAGCTGCCTGCAAAGTCATCCCCCACTGGTCATCCCATTCCCTTTCTCATTGCTGCTGTTGGTTGCTTTATGTAATGCTCCTGTCTCCCCACATCAAATAAAAGGGGAGAGCTCACAAGCACGTGGCATGTGAATTAAAGCTCTGCAAAACTTTGCAAACAATCACAGCTCCATCACAGGCTGCAACAGAGACTTTTATTGTGAAAAGTGTCCCAAAGCCAAATTCTTACCTTCTGCTACTTGGAGTTGTTTTCTGACTCATAACTTTCATTTGCTTTTAAAGGAAAGCATCAAGTGGCTGAAGTTTTAGTACCAGAGCATGAAGGTATGTTATTTCCTCTCGTGAGCTCCCTGGCAGTGCTCTCTATGGCTCTGGTGTAGAAAACAGGCAGGGTTTGAATCCCTGCTCCCTCTAGACTTGTTTTATTTCTAGCATTGCTGAGTTGCACCTCTGCTGTTAAGATGGCAAAAACACTTGCTGATCTAGTCTGTGAATTGCCAGTCCTTCTCCATTTCCCAGATGACAGTAAATTAAGGTAATGGAAGTCAGTTATTTCAATATTTTACATGTGCAAATTGCATTATCCTGAGTGTGTCATTCCCCGGTGTGTTACACCACGGTCCTTCCTGAGCTCAAACCCTGGGCGATGTGAGTCACTACAGAGTGACCTACAGACGCTTGCCCCTTTCGCTGTGGCTGTGGCCACCCGGCAGTCCCTAATCCAATTCCCACAAGTCCACCCTGCACAGGAGTCGTTGGTTTGCCTAGGGTTTGAATCATGTTGGGCTGTAGGAGCTCTTCAGAAGCTTCTTGCCCTGGAGTGGTGAATTATAGGTGTCCCGTTTACCAGCCAAAAGGTGGCCATTACCCTCGCTGATTAGTACAGAGACAATTAAATCCTAATTCATGTAATACCCAGTAGCAGCTTGCTTCAGTCTCTAACTTTGTTCTGTGGGGATCTAGGCCTACTTCTGTCCATGCAAACAGCTCTTTTTGAATATTTGGCTGAATATCTAGGCTGACTCCGCTTTCTGCACTTTACACAGATCTGTTGCCTCTGTATGACAAAGTAATGGTTGAGTTTTGCCAACGCCCAGCATTCAACAGCTGTGAATCAAAGCCCTTTCATCCAAAGTGGTTTAAACCCTGTGGCATTTCTTTCAAAAACATCTCTGTTATAATCTGCCATCAACATGTTTTATGTCGTTTTGAAAAAATTAGCTGCATGCCCTCTACATGTATGGGCAGGTACAAAGTTCAGTCTTATCTATGTTTGTAGACAGCCAAATCCAGAAGCCAGTCTTCTTGTTGTGAGTGGGGCTACACCCATGTCCCCCACAACCCCAGCTGTGAGCGATCACATCCGTGACCGCTGACCTCTGTGGCCAGTGTTGCAGACCTCCTGGTAATTGTCTTTTATTTTTGACCTCATTGGAGCTTCCTGATCGTTCTTACACTTGCTGAATTTGGTTCAGACATAATCGCTGTGTAAAGCTTTGTATTTTCTTACTTTTGCTGTGCCTCATTCTTACCCTTGATTGCTTTTTAATTTCATTTCTCATTTTTTAATTCAAGTGTATTCATTGCTCAGCAGTCCATGCCTCCCTCAGGCAAACTGCGGACTTAACCTCTCATTTCTTTGAGGCATCCTTGGCCTCCCGTTGCTTGCATCCATTTTGCTTTTTCATCAGCCCCACAGATAGTCACTGTCCTTCCATGTCCTCTTTATTTAGTTAGTTTTACGCTTTAGTTCTCATGATGAAAACCTTAAAAGCAATCTCTGTCACTGATGGTTTCATCTCACTTTCCATAAGAACAAATATAACCAAGGCTAGGCTTTTCACAGTCCCAGCTGAAAATCTTGGGCAGTCAACAGTTTGGAGGGCTTGCACAAATGGTAGGAGGAGATTGCGCCCTCCACTTCTATGCGTGGAGAGAGGGAATATTGCCTACTCCCGTGGCTGATACTGCATACAGAGACATTGACTCTAAATGGCATTTTGCTCATTGTCTTCAGCATGAGTCCTCGGTGCAATTGGGACTCTGTGTGTATGATTACACAGAAGAATATAGTGCAGTGTAGGGACACTTGACCTGGTGCTAAATATATTAGTTTTGGAAACATGAGATGCAAAGCAATTAGCTCACTCAGATCTCTAATGCTATGATGAGATTGCTTGTGGTACCCATGCTGCGTCAAGTATCTTTGCACTGAGCTACTGTCTCAAATGTCAGAATTTGCTGGTATCTTAAAATACTTGGGATTTCCTGTGAGCCTCTGTGCTTGGGGCTTGATTGGCCTTTTTTCTTGAAAAGTTCACAACCTGCCTCAATGTCAATTCATTCTGTTGTGGGCCTTGTGCTGTGCCTAATTATTACAAATAATAATATTTTAATTATGAATAATTATTACAAATAGAATTGATACAGATTATCTATTACTCCTTGGATGTTTATCTTCCAGCCACAGATGAGAAAAGGAAAGATTGTATTGTTTTGAAAGGCATCCTTTGATGACCTTGATGTCTTAGTCAACACTTTGTCCCATTTAAGCAGACTAGTTGAATGTTGGTGTTGAGTCTATTTTATCTTTCTTGGGAAGTGATTTTAGATCAGGTTTTTTAGACATTGCATGTGAATATCTGATACAAGGTTTAACCCAAATGTGAAATGTGCTACATGAAACAAAACCTTTTTTCTGTATAATAGTGGTTATAATCCAGAAGCTTCCCACCCATGTTTCCAATTTTGCTCTTTGTGCTAGTCAAAATATACTCCTCCACCACTTTATTACTACAATTTCCCTTTAATGTGTAGAGCCAAGCTTGTCCCTGCTATAATACTGTATGGCCAAGCGTGTGGTGTAACCAGACGTGCCCATTTCCCACATCCTCCATCCATATTTTGCTTTTCCTGGGACCCATATTATTTCATTTCTTCCTTTTGTTGTGAATATACCATTCCTGCTCTCCCACATACTTTCATACATTTTCAAAGCCTTTTCTAAGGGTTTTCTCCCAATAAGATAGCAAGCAATCAGCTCAGCAGTCACCCACTGTCAGTCAACTTGCAAAGCCATAGGTCATTAGGGCAAAGATTGGTCTCTTAATGCAATGAGCAGAAGTAGGTATGTGTATGTATCCAGACTAAAACTTGCATTTTGCTAATTTTACTGGAGAAATAAGTATTTTTCTAAACTGGACTGGTCAGATTCAGCTCTGCTTCCACTGAATGCAAACCTGAGTTTTAGTATGGACTCACATAAGAAGGAGAGCATCCTGCTCAAGTACACGACTTGGCCCCAGAAATGTTTTATTTCTTTGTGCTGTACCTGGTAGGGTTATGCCCATGGACTCTCCACTGAAAGAGGCCGATGCACGTGTGGTATTTTTCTGGCATTATAGCACAGGTGAATTGGACCTGGACTGCTACAGGCAGATTTACGTTTCTTTCTTTCATCTGTGCTGTGTCTTTCTAGATTGCTGTGCCTTGAATATTTATTTCAAAATGGATTGGAGTGTTTGAGGTGATATTAAATTATTCAAGTAAGCATTTGCCTTTCTCTTGTCATCTAACTTCATTGTCTTCAGGGACTGAGTCTGTCCCTTTTGTCAGGAAAGGGGAGTTTTTGGACACAGAAGCTAGTCTGTCTTGACTCTGCTGGGTTGGGTTTGATCTCAGCATCTCATTGTTACCTAGGGGATGCTTTACCCCTTTCAAGCCCCTCTGATGTCTTTTCAAGTGCAGTGTAAATAAACTTGCTGTTTCTGGCCTGCATGAAAAAAACCTGGATCCTTGTTTTTTCTCCAAAACTCCTCTTATTGTTATCTCTGTGGGCTCCTATGCTTGTCTTCATTTGTGCAGCAGTCTGTCACATGGGAGACTTCCTGATATTCCCCTTTCTTACCCAACCGCCTCTTACTCTCTGATCCAGTTTAGTGAGTGCTTTCAATCACTCTCATCTGCAGGTCATTCATGCATACCACTGTTTTTGTTTTATTTTCCATACACCCTGTGGACACAGTGAGTCGTATTTGCCTTATTTTGCAGAAAGAAGGAACTTCAGCAAGATTAACCATCTGACTTCCCTATACCTCTGTGGCATCCCTGTTAGTAGGCTAGGGGCATCACTTTCCATTTTCAAAGAGAGTAGCGTGATCATTTAACACTGAAGTCTTAGTTCCTCCTCTCAAGGGCACAAGAATTATGAAACAGGGAAACTGAGGTACAGTGAAAGTAAGTGATTTTCCACTGACTTTGGGAAGCCTATACATAGCCTGGACTGTCTGTTTGTCAGGGCAGGGACTGTATATGGCTTCTGTGTTTGGGTAGTTTGTAACAGTGTAGTGCAGCACCATGACCAGGCCTGTAGAAATATGATTATAAAATTTTTAATGATGTATACAGAATTAATGTATATACTATTAGCTTATAACTTAAACAGGAGCTGGAGTCACAAAAGCTGGGCTTGCTGTCACCTCCTAATGGCCTCTTTGCTAGGGAGAATCCATATAGAGAAGGAATATGAGAACTGCTAGAAAGAAAGAGCAGGAAAAGTGAAGACAAATAAGAGAGGGACCTCAGAAAGAAAATGAAGTAATTTGCCTTGCTCTTGGGGACATTTGTATCTTCCTTTCGCGCCTTCAAAGAAGGAGTCTACAGACTCCTCTGCTTCCCCTTGCTTGACCATCTGTGGTAGGCCAGCAAGCTGAGTCAGATTTTGGCTTAGCTTCACCAATATAAAATGACATTGGTTTCTGTCTGTTTTTGCTTGCTTTTGGGTTTAGTCTGCCTCTGGTAGATGCAGGATGGGGGTAGTGGTAGCTGTCACCTTGAAAGATGAGTGGAAATAGCCTACTGGCTGCGATTAAATGAGATGAGCTGGTGTTTTTTGGGGAATGGGTTGGCACTGGAGTGGCAGGTGCTCTTCCATGCCCTCTGCTCGCACCACCTGCATGATGTCCCTGTTGCCACTCAGTCCTTGTTACCCGTAGGTGCTGATCACTCTGTTACTCAGCCACTTGCAGCAAACTGCTCTTATGCCTTGAAAGCATGTAGATCTCTCCTGAAAAAATTCTGCTGCATTCATGGTCATGGCCTGCTCTCTGGTTAGAGCCCAGACAGGACCGCCAGCTGTGCTTAAAGTCTTTTGGGTCTTCTCCATTTATTAGCAGTAGAATAGCTCCCTTTTAAAAGCCTTGCCTTCTTGTCTGAGCTGAATTTTCACCTTGCCTTCGCACTTTAGAAAGGTAATGAGACACCCCTGAGGTGGGATCTCAGTGTGACGGCAGCACAGATACGAAGCTTCTTGCTGGAATCTATCCACTTGTTCATTCTCACCTTATCGTTCAAAAACCTCATAATTGTTTGGCATCCTCTGCTATTAAAACTTCTGCTTGTGCAGGAGTTGTTTCTTGTTTGGATTGCGGCAACAGGCTTTTTGCTTTGCTTCCTGCTGCTTCTTGACAGCCGGTCTTGACAAACCCTTCAGAATTGCTGCTGCTTTGTTAATTTTCTGTTTTTTTCACCCCCTCCTGCTATTCTTACATTACGCCGGTGTTTATTTGACCACATACTGATTCAACATTTACAGTTACCAATTAGGATCAAAATATGCTTTGACACTTACCTGAAGCTCAAGGTCTTTATTGCTGAGACATCCAACTTAATGGAGTTTTTCTAACGCAAGGCACAACATTGCTCATACTCTTATTTGTTAGGGGTAAGTCCCGTGATTAATGACGTCCATAAACCTTGATGAGAAATTTGCTCACAGTGAATGGGCAAAACATAGCATCTCTGCACTAAGAGTGTTTCTGGTTATTACATCTTTTATAAAGTCTTCCCTTGTCATCATCAGCACCACACACTGGGGAAACGTACTAATTTTAGAAGGAAATAACATTAGGGCAAATTGAGCAAATGGTGGAGTTCCACCATTGGTAATCATGGATAATGATCCCAGGCCTAAAATTAGCTTTTCTTTTTCTTTAAACCCTTTGACATGAACTGTCTAAATTACATAGGAGACCTCTATGTCTAAGTCATTTCCTCTGCTTTCCTTCCCTTCTTTTAATCTTTCCTTACCCTCTTTGTTCTGCTGCTTTTCCTCTTCCTTTTCTGTGTTCCCATCCTGCAGGTGCTTTTCTATTGCAATTCTGATTCACAGAAGCTTAATTTACCTCTTCTTTGTTTACCTGTTAAAAGGTAGTTAGTGCTGAGAGGGAACGTGTTAGAATTTGACTACCTTAATATGCCAAAGAAATGTACTGATGGAGCCGTTCATGTCTCTGTTCTATTTTCTCAGGCTGTTTGCAAATTTGGCCAGACAGCTTGTGTGAACACTTACGACTCACAACTGAGAGGATTAGAAAATTTTGTATTTTTAAAATTGAAATCTCCCAACTCAAGGTTGATTGCAATCAATGGTAGAACTCTCAGTAATCTTGTTAGGAACAGAATTAATTCAGGTCAGTGTTTTTAAATGTCTCGTCCTTGATTTCTACTCAGTCCTAATGCTACAAACCATTATTCATGGGAGTTGTTCTTACTAGGAGGAGGAGGTTTATTGTACCATCACTCCAGAAAATGCAGTGCAGCAGCTTGGTCTCAGTCTTGCAGATTCACAGTGAGACACACAGTCCTACGAGTTGTGTAATGTTTCTTCAGTGGTGTGTTTTGTGTATATCTAAGTCTATGTGTTGTTAACCTCTTGAGTACCTGTTCGTTGGAAGAAGAGCGCTGTGTGGTCCCCTTTTCCTGTCTGGTTCAGGGTCGGGCACTTAGCTTGCTCCTGACCCTAAGCTCAGCTCACAACTTTGTACTTCGTCCTTACCATGCAGAAGTGTCACACCCAGACCCTTGCCTGCCCTTGTTAGATATTTTTGTACCTCAATTAGATCCCCCTTTCTGCCATTTCAAAGCTAAGTATTTTAAGCTGTTCATCATAAGACATATCTACCATTCCTCAGTGTTAGTCTTCCTGATCTCCTCTTGGATCTTACCCAAAATGTGCATGTCCTCCTTTAAACTTGGTGCCTCAGCTGCAGGACACGCTGTTCCCCAAAAAAGGCTTGATGAGAGGAAGGCATTAAGAAGTGGTTCTATAATTTCTTTTGCTTTATGGACAGATTCCTCCCCTCCGCCTTTGAGCGTTTACTTAGCTTTCCTTCCAGCTGTTACATGTGGAGTGAAGATGTACAAAGGGAAAGGACTTTACTGAATGTTTTAATTCTTCATTTCATCTGCCTGAATATTGGCTATGCTTTAGGAGAGTTTACCTCTGAAGGACACACCAACACCAGCTGTTTATCTAGATTAATGCTCTCTGTTTCAGTTTGCAAGTAAATATCTACGCCCAAAATATCTAATTTAAATCCAATTAAAAAGTACAATTCCAACTTGGTTTTCGCACACTTCTACTCTCTCTCCCCATGTGTCATTTAGTGCTGCCCTTAGCAATTAAAACATATTTTTAAGGTCATATATTTAGATGCAGTTGACAAAGACATACACATTCAAAAGAAACATGTTTCCATACCAGTTACAGTGTGGCAAAAAAAAAGTGTTAGACTGTGGTACATGGGAGAGAATCACAAGTGTTTATTTCAACAAGCCTAAAAGTGAAGGTGTCTTAGTAAAAGTGAGAATTTTCTCATATTTTCTTCACACCAATATTCTACTCGGAAGTCGTACCTTGGGCAGCCTCAGCTGATTGAAAACTGTCAGAGCAGCATAGAAGGTATGGGACTCCCTGACAAGCCATAGCACTGCATTACCCTATAGCCATGATAGCATAACCTATACACCCTTTGATGTGATTCTCCAAATTGATCATCAAAGTAGCTCTCTCCAAGCTGAATGTAAGATGTAAGTGTGCGATATCACCTCATTTTGCTTATGGCAATCAGGATGGTCTCTTCCACTTGTTCTGATTTTTTGGAAAACAGGAGAATCGCATCGATGTATTTAATTAAGAAGTAATCAGAACGGGTCTCCTATGAGCAAAAATTTGGCTTCTATATTTGAAATGTTCCCATTTTTATACTTAAAAAGTTTTTCTTTGAAAAAGCAAAATTTGTCCACTGGAGAACATGCAAGAAATGAAAATGCATTTGAGAGATTCAGAGGAAGCTTTTTCAATATTTTCATAGTGCTTTTCTCCCACCTTTTGTGGTGGGAGGCAGCTTGGGAGGGGAGGGGGCAGTTTAGGAGGCTAGCTCTTTCCTCAGTTCAGAGTGTTGAAATGGCTCCCTACCTTCTTCAGAATTCCTTCTCCCTCAAAATGCCTTTACCAAAAAGTCTGTTTTCAATTAAAAAAACCCCAGCAAACAGAAAGATTAAAAGGCGCAAGACATACAAGAATAGGCTTCTTAAATTCTTTCAAAATATCTTGGGTTTAGGTCAGAAAAAACGTTTGTGGTGACATGCACTGCACTTCGCTCGGGTGGTGGGATCCTTCTGTCATGCGTGCCCACACTACAAGCAACTCCGGGCTCCCTGTACTGCTGATGGGGGAAGAGTTTGGGGGATGGATCAGTTCACCCTAGGGTGAAGGCCAGCCTTTGATCAGGTGAATCGTTCCCTAAACTAGCTGTACTAAGCCAATCTCTATTGATTTTTAAGAACGAAGACAATTAGCTCATGTGGAAATGTCTGCACTGCAGATACTTGAAGTGAGTTAGACAAGGTTGTCTTAAAACAACTATGACAACAAGAAGTTATGTGCACACATTTCCACAATGCAGAACAAATAAACTCCTACTATAGGTCTTTGGAGCTGTTTAGAGCTACTCCCCTTCTCTGCTGCAGGAAGCAAAGAGGCCTTATTTTAACGCCCCGTGTTGTTCCTTCTTAATTTCCTATGCTTATTACTGCTGCCAATTAGACTAGAGGATGGATGTGGTCTGAGAGATTCTCCAGTCCTTGTCATAAGTCTGTTGACCAAGAAAACTAGCGGGGTCCTGGATGCCCTTTCTTTCGGGCAAAGCAGGCTGGCAGATTGCTTGCTGGCTGTCCCCGCACAGCCCAGGCGGGAAGTTAACTTTCAGTATTGGCAGCACCAAATGTTCACAACTCAGCTGCCAGGTTCTGAAATCATGAAATTGGGTTAAAATGGAGAAGATTAAAAATAACAATCTGCGAGATTCTTTTTCGTTGACTTCTGAGCTAAGGGAAGGATCTGACTTGTGTTGTGAAATGTTTCTTCAGACCCAGCTTTTTTAAATACATGTGAGATTTCTACCCAGCTATAGGTGGAGTTTCCAGAAGACTGCAGGCATCATGGGTCTTGGAATGAATTTGTGAAAGTTTGGAAAACAGGGAGTTGTGATGATTGTGATATGCTTTGGCTTAAAAAATGTCGTCTTCTCAAATAGGGAAAAGAAGCAATATAGTGTGACTTCTCTAAGTCATGAAATGACAAATCCTTTGCTAGCATGGCCAACAAATCAGACGAAGGACCCAATGCCCACCACATTTAACAACTACTGTAGATGTAAAATTGAAGTTTGGAGGGTTTACTTCTTCGGCCCTGCAGTTTTCCACATGAGTCTCCAGCTTTTTGCACTTGCGTCTCTGGGAATGAAATTTCCACCTTGCTCCACACATATGTATGTTGTTTGTGGCCTTCCAATTTGGTTGGGGAGTCTGGTGTTGTTTTCAGCCAAGGACTTGAAGAGTCATGGGAAGTGAAAATTAATTGTTTCCACTAGTAAGATGATGTCTTGTGGTTCTTCGTATCTTTTTATTGTTTTTGATGAATGTGTCATAGTCACATTTCTGTGTTAAGAAAAAGGACATGAGAACTCATGCTGATAGACTTAACCTAATACATGATATCAAATATCAACTGCCTCGTTTTCTTGCTAGAGGGCTGCAGTTTAGCTGGCAGAATGGAGAGGAATTGGCAAATTGGACCGGCACCTTTAATTTCACGGATGGCGGAGCAGTGAAGAGTGGCAGTGACACAGGCATCAGGTACCAACACCCGAGGGAATGACTACAGAGATCTCTCTCTCTTTGTATGAACCACAAATGTGAGCACAGGCTGTATGAAAAATGAGATTTGCAGTTTGCTTTGGCTGCTCGGTACTGCTCCCCATGGCACAGAAGATGCCAGGGATGCCCAAGTGCTGTGCTGTTTTACCCCTTCAAGGCCTTGGGGCCATTTTGGAATATGCCATAAGCATCCATGCAGTACACAGGAGGATGACTTCTGTGTCCTGGCCTCTCCTGTTTCCATTCTCCCACCAATGCTATCTGTCAATATGTGGCAGTGCGGGAGAGTGGGACTTGGGTGGGCAATGTCCCAACATGACAGTATTGATGCATGCAAAGCACACTGGAGAATCTGGCCCAAGGCTTTCTTTATAATAGAATATGTATTCTAAGAAAACACAGTTTAATTTGAAATCTTTCCAGGGCCTAGTCGGGGAAAAGTATTTCCCTCATTTACACTATTTTGAAAATGTAAGAAGCACTGATGTGCCACTGCACATTTTGTACTTATTAATTTGTAGTAGGATCCTTTTGACTGACATGTATCTGAAGGGTCATGACGAGCCATGTGCGTAGTCAGGAAACTGGCTGCAGTCGTGCCTAAAGAGCTCCGTGGCTATTGCAGGCCATCTGCATAAATCCGGGTACAGGCATAGGGCGAATATGTGGGGTATCTTCCTGGAACCTCAGCTGCAGTGGTTAAAAATCCTGAGTCATGTGTAGTATCAAGTTCAATAAGTAGCAGGGTAATCTTAGGAAGACTGTAGGTTAAATTAAGACAATTAAAAGAAGCTTACATTTAATAGCTACGTATAAATAAAACTCTCTTCGGATAAATTACATATTTTGTTTAAACTATCATCACAGTATATTTTGGTAACCATGCGCCCCTACAGCTGTGGAGCTGATAGCATTTCAAAGGCAAGCGGAAGTACAGAGTCTGACCTGCCAAAAATCATCCAGTCTCACTGAACCACAGCAATGCTGCAATTACCGTTATGGCTCTTCACTGTAAGGTGATCCTGTATGAGTGCTACCCGCCGCTCGGCTGGTTTAACTGGTCAAGGTTCTTTATAAAAAGAACCAGCTTAAGCTGCAGTTTTTCGCTCAGAGCAAGGGAAAAATGGTTCATTCTATGTGTGCATGTATGTATGTATGTATGTGTGTGTGTGTATCTGTCTGTCTGTCTATCTCTACTTTTGTTGCCTTTTTTGTGTATGCATCTATAGTCTGTATATGCAAAGTCTTCAGTTTAGGCACTTGGCATATAAAAGAACTGAATGTGGCACAAAGACAGATATCTTCTTGAAGACATGAGGGAATTAATAAATATAGATTTCCCCCTCTAGGCACCCTTGACAGAGACAATTGAACCATCATTGATTGCAGGACGGGGAACCAAAACCCTTGACTGCAAAATACATACTAGTTGTGAAGCACTGAACGACAGTACTATTCTCAATCTGTTTAGCCCCTTCAAAGATAACGGGGTTCAGGATGATGCAAGTG
The DNA here is from genome assembly GCF_965638725.1 of Aptenodytes patagonicus. Classification (NCBI taxonomy): domain Eukaryota; kingdom Metazoa; phylum Chordata; class Aves; order Sphenisciformes; family Spheniscidae; genus Aptenodytes; species Aptenodytes patagonicus. The sequence goes on from NC_134981.1 coordinate 4,549,974, forward strand.
TTTTTTATACAAACAGGCTCAAACTGCACAAGTTAGGTATAAATTTCAAAGGTTGTAATATCAATAAAAGATGCAAATTTCAAAGTCTGTGTCATGTTAATGAATGTGGAGCTGAAAGATGAGGATTTTGAGTTAGGGATAAGTCTAGCTGCAACATATATTGCACATAAGTGTGTTATGGACATTATTTATCCATTTGTCTAGTGTCTGAAAGCTGAGAATACAGCAAAATAAAAAAGAACTGTATAAATGTGGAGGTGAGACTGGAGGTGAGACTGTGTGGTGAATAACTGCAGACCTATGTCATAAATTGTTCACTGTTTACCTTTGATCACCTTTCTTACTGTGTTATCATTAGACATTATCACCTCCTCGTGAAAGGTTTGGTGTTTAAAGATATTAATTGAAATAAATATTAATAGGCTTTTCATTAGCTTATATCATTTATGTATCTATGTGTATATAGATACATGTTTATTCATACATATGTGGTATCAACCCATGTATATTCTATAACTACTCTTTATCTTTTAATCATGTAACTTAATACATGGTGTAAAGACGTTGACAACTCATTCTGTAGGAGTGATTTATTAGATGAAAATGAAGGACTTCCAAAGCAAAGGCACACTGAGAGACTAAGTGCATTAGAATTGCAAGACAGCCAGGCTTCACGAGAGTAGTGGCCATATCAAAACCAATGAACAGTGAAGATTAAACATTGCATGGAAAGGATCAGGTAGGACAGAAACGAAGAATGTCATGTTATCTGATTTCAGTAGAAACTGATTCAGACCTTAACTAACGTATGAAGTTAAAGCATGGCTTGCAATTGGAATGTTTTTTACTGTCCAGGGGAGTTCATTACACAGTTTCGGAAAATGAGCCCTACTCTGATTGCAGACAGCTCCGCTGTGCTGGTGTAACCAAGCTAACCAAGGCTTTTCATCCCAGTGTGTAAGACACTTCTTCAGATTGCGTAGAACCAGTCCATGGAGATAAAAGCTAATATCATGAGCTCGGCTCAGTATGTGGTACAACTGAGAGTGTGGATCGTGTTTGTGGCATCTGATATTGCTGTAGGTAGATGCCCGACAGAGATCTCTATTTGCTGGGGCTTTTTGGGCGCCAAAAGCTTCATTTCGATGCATATTGCATTGCTGCAGGTCTTCTAGGTAGCAAAGAAGTTGTGAATACTTGCAAGGAGCAAAAGTGAAACACTCAACAACTCCCCAAAGCCAGAGGGATGTGTACTTTCAACTGAAGGAGGATTAGATGGGCTGCAGGCTCTTTGAAACCCTCACTCAGATGCAATGTCAACCAATTGTCAAATACTGGCTTATTTTTGGTTCTTACATATCAGCCATTGCTCAGATTTCTACATTCTGCTTTTTGTCTTGTGCTAAGTATTCTAAATCTTACAACAACCTTGTGGGGAATTGGTAAAGGGTTCTATCTGATGCTGGTTATGAGAAGTAATATATGAGACGACTTCCTGGAGCCCTGTTTCCTCTGTTCTCCTTTTAATATGTTTTGCAACTTACTGGGGTTGTGAGTCTTCATGCTTAAAGCATTTTTCATTGCCAAGAAGCTGCCTTAATGACGTGATGATCTATCTGCCATATTAGCTGGATTATGGTGTTCTCTGCTACCTTCAGTCCATCTGAGCTGAAAATAAGGTTCAAAGTAGGACTTAGGTGGTGAGACCACAGAAGCCTTTGATGGGCGAGAGGAGACGTGAGCTTTATACTTTTGGGCCTGTCAATTTTTACACTGAATTCTCCAGTATGACAAATCTGGAGCTTTGTCCCCAGTGGCTACAAAATAGAAAGTATAATCAATTGGATTCCTCAAATACACATTTTACAAGAATGAATGTAAGGGCTTGAGACATCAGAGGTCATTGGCCAGGACAGCAGCTGAGGATGTTCCTTAAGTCATAGTGCTGAACTTCTCATACAAAGATACTAAAATCTTGAGAAGCACAAGGAAAAAAAAAAAAAAAAGCCATTGCTTGCAATGATTGATAAACTAAAATATGTTTTTGGAGATGTTATCGATGTGTAAGTGTTGTCATGTGTTTTGTTATGCCTCCGAGGTGGTCATATGGTTAACAACATCAGCAGCTTATTTCAATCAGAGTGATGGGAATGGGCTTGATTAAAACAGCCAAACAGCAGTTTACTAAAAATTGGAAGAGTTCTGAAATGACATGAGTAAAATAGGACTCCCTGCAGCATACCCCACTGCTGCTTGTCAGGAGCGAGTGTTGTTTTGATACAGTGACTGTGAAAGAAAAGAAACACCAAAGTGTCCCTGAAACTAGAATTCAATATACTCTCCAATAAATCATTCTGGGGGTGACACGTTGTACAGTGGGAAAACTTCTAAACGAAGGTGCGTGGCAGTCTGTGTGAGAGAAGACCCAGGAAGCACAGGGGGTAGTGGTGTTGATTCAGAAGTACGGTCTGCAAGGCGGGCTTATCCCAGGTGGGTGAACGAACTGCAGGAGGTAGCCTGGACTTTGCTGTGTCATTTAAGGCTCTTTCTGCTGTAGCTCCTGCTGTTACACCCACAGCTGTTGCAGTAGAGCTGTATTGGGTAGCATATTAGACTGAAATTTTGGAGAGACTTGGCTCCCAAATAAATGGACAGGTGAGAAGGGAACAACGTGGCATTGGCTGGAGTGGATGTTTGGTCAATTCACACTGCTGATGTGGCACTGGACAGCAGAGCCAAGCAATCCCAAATGGTCTGTGTGTTGAGACATGAAGACAGGAGATCAAAATCAGAACGGCAGTGAGCAGCCAGTGCCGGTTTGCCAGGAGCTTTCATAGTCGTGATGAAAAACATATCCTCGGGGTATCACAGCTATCATCTTAACTCTACAGATGTGTAAGCTGTCTGTGAAGTCATGGGACCAGATCAAATAAGGAATCCAGAAAAGGAGCACCTCTGAGATATGACATGCGCTTTTCTAAGGTTACTTGGGAGGTACACAGAGCTATCAATGAACTGCTTTTGAAGGACAGAAATATAAAAGCCACTCCTCTTCTGTGGAAGATCAAACTTACGAATTTAGGGCTGGTTCGTGGAAGCACTTTTGGTTTTTTTGAAGTAAAAATCTTTAATTCGGAAGATAGGCAGGGTATCTTAGGAAAGTACCCTTGTCTTGGTGGATGGACGTTTCTGATGCCATCTATTATCAAAACCCAGAAAAAACTTGTGACACTGTAAGGAGACAAATCTAGCCAAACATTTCGAAATATCCTAGGTGGAAGATCAGGAGGTTCATGAGTTAATATCTTTTAACCTCAGTTACATGAATCTCTTGGGAAGCATGAGTCCCTGTACAAGAATTCCAGCTCCTGACTTCTGTTTGTTTATTCTGGTTCTTCTAGAAAGAAAACCAGCCTTGAACTAAAGATGCCATTTCTATCTTCAGCTTGCAGGCATCGGATACAATTTTTCCTTCCTTGCTATGCTGTATTGAAAAACCTCCTGCTACTAGCAGTTGCTTCCTTGTGCAGTGTCTCCCTACTCAGTCGCCATATGTTTAGATTAAGCTTCCTACGCCTCTCATACTTTTTGGAACCCAAATCATTTCTGCAGGTCATTTCGTAACTCTTGCCAGTATCTCAAACCCTCAGACTTGAAATATTAGAATGGGGTGCAGTAATTCAGAAGAGCTGCTACCACATAATGTATACAAAGATGTATGACCATTTTCTCTTGCTTATATTTTCTTTTTTTTTTATATGACACAGTTTATAATGACACATTTTGTTCCCAGCTACAGCCACATACTGAAAGTTCATGATCAGTTAGACATCTACTACATCTAGTGGCATTAGATATGAAGGTGGTAAAAGATTTAAACCAGTTAATGCCGGTGACATTGGCATCAGCAGGTGGTAGCCAGGAGGAATGTGAACCATCTTTTTTTATATTTGTTTTCCCCAAGGAGAAGGTAGTCAAATAGTTTCACCAACCCATATAGGAGAAGACTATTGCTTCTCCAGCCTCCTCCTTCATGCCCACAGCACCTTCTCTCTCAGTTCAGTCTTTCAAGCACCATCCTGTTGTGGACAAGTCAACTCAGGCTCTCAAATGGCAGAAACAACACATGCAGCAATGTGATTTTTTGTGCCACAGCCCTAGTGAAGTGTAAATTAATCTAAGGGCATCAAACACTTCTGCTTCACTTGCCAATTCTCAGAGCAGGGGTGTCTCATTTAACATCAGTACGTCCACAGGTGTTTTCTTTTGCAAGGTGTAGTATGAAAGGTCATTATGATTTCCACCAACTTCAGAGGCTGCTCTTGTTCGTGGTGGTAATCGTGTAGTCTAGGCAGTGTCTATGAGAGCAGAGCCCAAGGTCCCCATTCCTACCTGCCACGGACTTACCTGTCAATCAGCCTCTACATCGGCTTTATCTGCTAAACAGGGATCGTGCCTTCCGAACGGGGTCAAAGTAATCTTAGGAGAATATGCCGTGCGAAGTGGTAGGATGCACTCTTTGAGGGAACAAGATCACTGTATTGTTGTCAGGCCCTTAAACCTTTTGACCAAATCTTGTAGTTTTTGATGTTGTCCCATAGAAATATTAATAGAAGCAAAAGCTACCAGGATTTGGTGGCTCACTCCCAATGGACTCTCTGATGAAGTCAACACCTAGTTTGCTCTGCTCTGGATGAGTTTTCCAGAGCCCCTATAGCCATGATATGTTCCACCTCAACAGTATTTTTGCTACATGTGTATGAAGATCCCATGCCAGCCCTGCCAGATGAACGTGAGTACCTGTGTGCTTTGGGGAGTGCGATCTGGCACACTTGCAATGTTCCTGAGTAGGGAAGGTGAATCTAGATCCAAGGTTGGCCATGGATCTGCCCATACTGATGAGTGCAGGCACTACTAATTGGACAGTTCTCTTAGTAAGTATTTAGTAGAAGCCTGCAAGGCTTGGTTCATTTATTCTCATTTCTTAGTCACTGGATAATGTAGAATTTTGGAAGATCTTTGTTTTTCCTGCAGGGTTGGTGCAGGAAATCCGTCCTGCGATACTCTGCTCTCTTGCAGCGTAAGTGCTGCAGCCTCACTGCAAACAGTGCAGTGCAGGAATGAGCGAAATGGGAAGGTGGCTCGTGCAGGAGAAAATGGTCTTGTTTGAAAGAATGCCTGACAATTACACTCAATTCTATTTTAAAACCTTTGTGCAATGTATCAGACAAATCAGTGCCTCAATCCAAGAGTCACCTGAAGGCAGGATTGAAGTCTCAGGCTTTTTAATTCATGTAGCATGATCAAGAAAAGCTTACTGTTGATCAAAGCAGGAGCAGCCCAACTGCAGATGATCAAAGACCTAGGAGTTAGCTGGTGTACTGGGAAACCAGTACACCAGAAATCTGCCTCTCCCTAGCAAGCTCAGTAAGCTGCTCAGCTGGAGGTGAGGTTGCAATGGGAGACATGAAGGTTAGAAAAGAAGAAAGTCTCAGTTAGTCAAAAATGGAAAATTACAGAGTGAATAGCATCTCATTTCTGGGCATTCAGTACTGACAGCCATAAAAAAAGAGTCCTCTCTGAGCACTTGCAGCTTTTGTGGTGTTCAGATACAGGATTTGATCTGGAAAAATGTTGTAGATTTGAAAGCTACAATTGACTTGAATGGACATAGAGCAGTGAGTCGTGTGTAGTGCCTGGTACCCTGGGAAAATGCAGTCCTGCGTGCAACTGTGCTGTTTGTTGTGATCTGGTTGTAGTTGTGTTCCCTATTGTAAAGAACCATGAATTCTCGTGTTGGTTTTCCCGTAGGCTTGCGACCTTTGAGGGGTAAAAATTATTTAGATTTCAGCAGGGGAAGCGAAGGCAATGCAGGGAGAGGACATTCTGGCGGTGACATATCAACTCTGTTTTATGGATATGAAACATGACTGTCATTCTTGTAAAGCTGAAACACAGCCCTTTTCCGTAGGAAAAAGAGTAGCATAGTCAGGTTTGTCACTTGTCACTAATCAAGAGCATAAATCAAAATAAACTGCACTACACCCTTGCTTCTTAGCTGGATATCAGACTGAGGAAGATGATGGGGAGGACAGTTTCCATTTGTGCTAATTAAGCTTTCTGACAGGCAAATGCATCTTCATTCACAGGGAACTACATGGTTTAGAGTGGGAGTTAATAGGCAGAAGCAGCACTCAGAGCCCAGGGAGGGGTTGAGACTGATGCTTCCTCTGGGAGGGTGCGGGGCAGCTGGTCTCCAAACTCTCCCAGCAGGACCAGACCCTGCCGAGCGGAGGAGCTGGGTTTAAAGGACATCCGCGGGGGTTGAAGGAACCCATGTTCCTTGTGCTAGAGCCTGGTGTTGTGCAGAAGCTGTATTCTGGGAAAGTACAATGTGAAGCACTTTTGCGGGAAGGGGTTGGCCGGTGCTCCAGGGAGCTGCCTCTACTAATTTGCCTCGGTGTCTGTAGCAGGAGGGGGATTGCTGTGAAGCAAATAAATAGCATGAACACTCCTGGGAGAAAGAGAGGAAACTTTCTTTTTTTAGTCTATTGACCAGATACTGTCTTGCAAATTCCTTAATGCTGTTGTAGCATCATTAATGCTTGCATCCTAAGTGCTGCAGCATCAGTAGCATTAACACTAAGGAGGCTTAGTGTCTGGCTGTCTGCTTCAGATGTGGTTCAGGGCTTATGAATGACAGCCCAGATGATGATTATTCAGTGGCTCAGGCACACTGAGTTAATTTCAATCGAGCTCACCCCGTGGCCAGTAGCATCTTCTCCCCACTTGGTGCAGAAGTGACACCGCCGTTGGTGTCACCTGCCTTTGCTGCAGGAGGCACGTGTCCCATTGGCAGTGTGTCATCCAGCCTGTTTCACGGGTCCTCCCTCTGCACTTCCACGAAGAGCCAAATGGTGAATTTGACACTCCCAGTGACTCTGCTGGAAAAGCTGGAGCTATTGTGAGAGTTAGAGACTTGCAGGACAGCCCTGTGCTTGTCGAAGCTGTAAGCTAATGGAATAACTCTCCTACAAATGCAATGCTGCCTCATGGATTTCCTTTCAGATCCAGAAGTGGTTTATTTTTTACTTAATCCTTTCCTCCTTACCCTTCTGCCTCTTTGGTAACACATCCTTTTTCATTTCTGTTTTTTGTTTGTGGATTTGGGTAAACAGGCAATGATCAAAGGGAATCTCTGGGACTCAGGAAGTTTCACCTCTGTTACATAAAATGACATCTTTGTCTCCAGTGCCGTGGGCTGAAGCCAGCTTTCCCCCACTGTGGCATTCCCACGTGATAGCATGTGCTGTTTGACATCTGAGCTGCAGTTCTCTAACTTAGCAGCAGAGCCAGAAGTGTGCAGGAAAGATAAAAATACATGTTAATCTAGATTTTTGCCATTCTTATCTGTCCTGAGGCACATACAAGGTACTGAAACCCAGTGTTAGATGAAAGGCGAGGATGAGGCTGATAGCCATTGCTATCCCCCTTACGCCCAAAGAGGTAGGAGTGGTGTGTAACGTGCTGAGTGTTGCGTGGGGTTGTACACCTGCCTCTAGCTATTGTGTAGGACATGCACATTCAGGGTCCCAGCCTTGTCTGACTCAAAGAACCAAAGTAAAGAATGGATACCGCAAAATACAGTAAGAAAAGTTAGTATTGCAGGAGGACGAAAAAGTTGTCTGGACTGGTAGCCAGAGGGGACTCCTTCACCCCTATAAAATTCTGTGGCCAGCAAGAAGTCCTATGGTGTTGGCTCCACAGAGAGAAATTTCAGTTTAGTTTTGGAAACTTACCTGGAGTACATCCACACAGGGCTTTGGCCTGGTGCAACCAGGTGAGCTCTTTATCCAGTTTCAGTTGGAGCAGCTTTCAAAATACACAAGTTGCTCAGCTCGAGCTCAACAAGGCAAGCATGCAGGAGATGTGCCAGTGCAATGGATTTCAGCTACTCCTTAGTAAAGGCTGAATGTCCAGGTGAACAATTGAGTTGGAAGGAGAGCCCAAGCCTTTTGATGAGAGACCAGATGAAGGTTCATGTTACATGAACTTCATCTCCCTTCTGGAGGCTGAGAAAGTCTTTTCCCAGATTTGTCACTGATTATGGAGCGCTTTAAATACATAATTTCCTCTACAAAACTCATAAAAATATAATTGTTGCCTTGAAGACTATGCAAACACATTTCCAAAGTCACATTTTTTAAAGATTGCTGAGCTATTGTTTGTTTCTGACAGTAATCAGTTTACTTCTTTATTAGGAATTTATGATGTTCTCCTGCCACCTTCTAGGCATGGCCTTCTTCCTTCAAGTCTCCAGCTTTGTGTCTCTCACTGGATCACAGAAATGATTGGTTTGGCATTTGACAAAGCTGAAGCGGTGAAAACCTCAGGGAGGGGTGAAGGAGACACATCCTAAAGCAACATTTGACAGGATAGAAACATTCCCAGTTGGTAGCAGATTGCTTTGGGAAACTCTTGGGCTTTTTCCAGTCGCATACTATAGTCCCTTTCTCCCTTCTATAGGTTTCTCTCTTCCCCGCTTTATCAGATTGATTTCTGGATGTACCTACAAGGCAAAATTCAGAAGCTGTTTTTAGTTGCTTCTGGCCTTTGGAGGCCCTGTTGGAGATACCTGGAGATGTTGTTTTCCAGACACTCTTCCTTCCTACAGTTCCCCTGGGAGGTGTGAACACTTAGCACTTCTCCAGAACAGATCAGTTTTGGATCCCCCAAAATTTTTATATTAATAAACATGAACTACTAAGGAAACTAACAAGGCTTTCCTTCTTAAGTATTATATATTCAGACCTGAACAGACATTCAGGTCAAACATGAATTTTGATGTTATTTTAAAATGACACAAAACCAAAATATTACATTTCCAACGATGGTTTAAATAAAGCTCTTCCAGGAATCTTGTGTTTTTCTTTCATATTGAAAATTCAAAAGATAGTTTGGAGTTACAGCCTCATGAGTTCTGAGATTGTAAAGGATCCATCAAAATAACTTGCTCTAGCCTTGGTCATAATACCTATTCCTTCCAGGTTGTCTCCCTGTATTTCTTCATTATGCTCATAACTGCTGTATGGGTATGCGCAGTTCTTAGGTATTAGATTTTAATACAGACTTCTAATGATAAGTGGCGAAACTGATACAGAGCTTGGTTTAAACCCTAAATCTTTTCTGTCATTTCAATACAGTCTCACTGAATTCACTGGACAGCCTGGGCTTTCTCTGGCCTCTAAACATGAGTAGCTACCATTGTGTTTTGTTTTCCCTTCACTCCAGTCTGATGGTTAAGGTAGAGGAATTTAACCAAAAAAGTAAATATTTATGTCTATATTTTAATTAAGAATAGCACTGTCATTTGTGCTGTGTCTGAGCATTCAAATCCTTTTGTTCTCAAAACCATCTCAAATGTTTTGAGAAGAAAATCCCAGCTTCCCTTCCTGTCTGAATATACCAAAAGAGTAAATCCCAACGAAAAGCTCAATTGCGTAGAGGTATGCAACAGTCTCCACAGACAAGATGCAACCTCCAGCACTTTGCTTTCTGCCTAAGAGCAAAATTTAAGGAACTGATTTTTAAACTCTCAGCGCATTCAGACACCCAAAGGATGGGAACAGCGTCCCTTAAGTGATCAGTGCTTTTCCCCTGACCTTCAGTGGCAGCTGCCATGTGCTGACTGCTGGAAAAGGTAGCTGGTCCTTGTTGGTGCCTACAAGACAGATGAACTCTTGTAGAGATGGACAAAGTGGACATGGGTGGCTGTTCTACAATCAGCAGTGACATCTGTGTTTTCCTGTGAAGTAATAACCTGCCTATGGGCCAGACAGTGTAGTCTCAAGTCAGGCAGAAATCATAAATGACAACTTTAAGCAGATTTCTGTTGATGTGTAAGACAAGTATTCCAGTCTAAGGCTTATTTATAATCTTTTTTCTTGTCCTTCTTCAGGTATTTTGAGTTTTATGAAGGGCCTTTGGAGTACAACTCTACTAAATGCCTGGAATTACGGCAGGACATCATTGAGGTGAAGGTTTTGTCTATGTAAGTATGAATGTATGTTTGCTAAAAGGTAACTTCTCAGGCAGGATGAAAATGATAACTTACAATAAGATTGTCAAAGATGCAAGGCTTAAGAGATCCCATCAACAGGGATCTCATCAGGGATTCCTGAGGTTCTCTTATATGTGCAAATAGTCACATGTGAATTTGATCTGAGGTCCGTTTGAAAAAACTGGAGGCATTTCATGTACATTGAGGCATTTTGGTCAGGCCCAGTATCATTGGTTAGAATGAAATACAGTGTAATATTATTTGTAATGTTATATTCCAGGCCCTCTACTGAGGGTAATTGAAGAGTAAGAATAGCCAGACGGACTCATAGCGAGTGTCTATCTAGCCTAAGGCTCTGTCATTGACAGTGGCCAGCAGTGAAGGCTAAGAAATGAAGGAAAAAGGTGAGCCCTTCCTGATAACAAATAATGACTGGCATGGGGACTTGCTGAGTGGTAGGTGGTGACTAGACTAGTCAGAGTGGACAACAGACCTCTCTGTTAATTTGTTTAGATCTTTTCTGAGCCCATTTGTACTTTTGACCTCCACAATTTCCTGCAGCAGTGAGTTTCATAAGTTAATAACACTCACTAAGAAGTAGGAAAATGTGATTCTGAGAAATAATAAAATATCTATATTTTGTCTTTTGTGGTCCTATATGTACATCAGAAAACTAATGAGTTGAATGAGATGTATCCATGAAGCCATAGAGGTGGAATCAGGCAAAAAAGTGAGGTTGCCAGGGGAGCTCATTGGACAGAGCAAAGCAGGGTATTTTTGTGTCGCCCTTTTGCATTTTCAGCATTGCACTGAATTTAGCTGCTTAGATTATGCCTAATCCCTTACCATATCTAAACCCAGTGGTTTAGTAATCTTACTGACAATCCACAAGGCTTATTAAGGTCTGTAAAGCGCACTGAGAATCTCAATTGAAAGTGCAGCTATACAAGCTCATAGCATTAAGCAATCAAGGCTACAGCAAATACAATTTGTTGCTCCAGGTCAGCATGAATTTTGAGCATGTCTCCCTCGCTGACTTTGTGCACGGAAAAATGTAGGTTATGTCCTTCTCTTGTGTATTTGGTACTGGATGAAGGATACACAAGTAACAACTTTGCACTGCTTGCTGACTTGCAGTGCTTAAAAATAAAAAGAAGGGGTGAGAATGTGACACTTCTGCCAATGTTCTGCTGAAGACAGGGAGTTTTGAACTGCTTCTCTGCATACTTATCAGATGGTACAGAGAATTACTCGTTTCTCTTCATCTTATCCAATGGCACATAGAAGGTAGTGGACTCCTGCTCAGCTGGATGGAGTTAGCCTTACTTTTACGATAGATGCCATTTGTCATTAAGTTCTTTTACTATGCTGGGTTCTTCTGATGTGCTTGCTTCTAACGTGCTACATTTCCTAAGTCAGCCCTTACTGTAATGGAAGATTTCCAAGTTAATGTGCTCTGGTGGGCTACAGAAAGTACAATATGACCTAATTCCTTCCTGTAACTTCCGCAGCCTGGGAAATCCTAAGTTCTACTCACTTTAAATATATAATTATCTTAAAAGTCTTTGCTTTATTCAAACATTCAAAGCCCTCAAGCCTGAAGAGAACTCATTAAGACCTATCAGTCTTGAAGAAATCTCAGACTTCAAAATTTCCCAGCCAGATTATGACATTTCTCCCTAGCTCTAGGTATTTGCAAGGCCTTCATTATCTCTGTTGTCCAAATACAGAAGAATATGTATGAACTCTAAGGTAGAAGTGGTTGGAATGATATCACCAAAAATGTGTCATCCTGTATCAGCCTAGTGGAAGTAGGGATGTCATTTTTTGATAGAACTAAAACTGTATTTATTAACAGAGAGGGAGGGAGAGATCCTTATGTAAAGAGCTTTTCATGTCCTCTTACCGTCACAGATGCTTATCCCTACACGTGTGCTACTGCAGTTTATAAAATGGATTTACCAACAGTGCTGTTCTGTAGGATCTCACGGATTAAGATAACCTCACCCAAATATAATGGCTGTTGGCCAAATTATCTGAAGTATCCTCTTTTCCAGTACCCCCTCTGCTGGGCCCTTCTGCTAGGTGCAACTTTTCCCCCCAAAGCCACTGTAGTTGCCAGACACTCATTAGCTTCCCAGCAGACTGTGGACAGACTTTGGTACAGTAGATGCTTCTTGCTTGATATTGCATTTTTTATCCTGAAGAAATGGAGAATGCCTATCAGGGAATAGAAAGCAGTCCCAAACTTCTGAAGAGCTCCATCAGTACCTGTGTATACATGGCTTAGAGTTGCTATGTCTGAGCAGAAAAAGAAATAAAAACGATAAATTTTGCACTGGATAGACTGGCTGGTTTGCCCTATCAAAAGCCTACTGCATGGTACCCTGGCTGCAGCTGTTTTAGGAAATGAAGCCCTTGTAATAAAGTGAATTTTCATTTTCTTTCTTTTTATCTTTTAGGGTGAAACAAACGGAATTGTTTGACAGATGGAAGAGCCTACAGATGTGCAAATGGGAGATGAATGTCACAGAAGCTAATTTATTCAAGTAAGAATGGTCCACATTAATGAGACTGAGTAAGATTTACTTTAGTTTGAGTTTAGTTTCCTATAGAGAGATCAAACCTTCATATGGATAGCAAGAGTAAGCATTATAACACTGTTACTGTTGGAGTACCATCCTTTTGAATAAATATGGACTTTTTTTTTACTTTAAAAAAGTCAACAGCAAGAGTGAAAGAGAGCTCTTCTGGCACGTGGGACAGTCTTCCCAGGAAAGGCAGGGAATTTGGTATGGGAAAGACTTTTCCAGGTATGATTCAGGCAGACATGAGGATGGAGCCAAGACTTAATGGCTACACCTAATACATCAACCTAACTCTCTGGTGGTGTAAAATGGTAATATCATTGGTGACACTGCAAATTTGGCCTACAAAATACTCAAACCGGATTTTTTCTGTGATGTATTAGGTACTGCCAGACTCTGTTTATCACTTCCTTTTTTTTAATGGCTTCTCAACTATTACTCCCTGACTATCTAGATATTTTTTCTGGTCTTCGGAGACCTCTGCAGTTTGTTTCTGTAGTACTCGGTCTTTCTTCATGTGACTTCCTCTTTGCTGAAGGTCATCCGTGGTCCTTTCAAGATACAACTTTTGAAATTGGTCTTGTGAAGGCAATAGTAGAATGAAGCCAAAACAATATTTTAATGTTGTATCAATATACATCAATGTACATATATTCAAGGGCCATATTTGAGTAGGTCTAGAGAAACCACATTAATTCAGAGTAAGTGGAATATAGACTGGTTAAGTCTGTAAGTCACTGGCATGATTCAGAGCTGTTGCTTAGAATAAGGCCCCACAACTTTCTCCCAAATTGGCTTGCATGATTGCAGGAAATAGCTGTCACGAGTTAATGAGACAATGTGAGAATGCATGTGCTGAGTTAGTCATTAATGTCTTTAAAAATAACTAATTGTTAGTCCCGGGCTCATAGCAGTTTTTCCAGCACGAGCTCCACACAGACATAAGTTTTTTCAGGGTTTTTTTAGTATATTTTTTTCTGGAAATTACTTGATGGGCAATTACCAGAGCCCATTTTGAAGACAGGATCCATTCAGGATGAGAGAGACTGCTAGGAGTAAGAGAACTAATGATTGTGCCCAGAGTGCAAGGAGCACATTGCAGTATGGAGGCCAGCCCAGAGGTGGGAGCAATAAGAAAGGACTATCTAAAGATCATCAGGAGGACCATCACTCTCTCTCAGGCCACCAACACCAGCATATTAAGCAAAGAACCCCTCTCCATCCTAGAGAGTGCCTTGAGAGAAAGAAGAGATGAAAGACTCCTATCGCTGGCTATACCTGCCTGCCTGATATATCGCTGCTTAAGAAACTCCCACTGGCACCTAGATGTAACCTAACCTTTGTTAGCTGGTTCCAGGAACAATAATCATGCTAGTCACAAAAAAAAAAGTTCAAAGTCTGTTTCATTTTTGTCTTATGGGACAGAGACTTCAGTGTGTGAATGTGTGGGGAAACTAGTCCCTTAAAAGCAGACCAAAGTCTCTGAGGTTGGAGGGTAGGCTAGTAGGAGGCTAAAAGGTGGTGGTCTAACAACACTGAGTTGTGGGCTTTTGAACTTTGCCAGTTCTGGACCATCAAGCGGGATGGGGAGAATCCAGCAAAAGTTAAATGGCAGCAGGGAGGGAGGGAGCACAAAAATCACACTAGCTTTTGTATCTGGAGACTAAGGAAAACAATTTCCTTGACAGTCTTCCTCCATCAGATACGAAACATTTACACTAAGGAACATGCCTCTGGAAAACCAATTGGACATTAGATTAAAGAACAACATCTCTTTCAATTCCTTAATCCAGAACTAATGAAGAGTTTTTTCATATCTCAAATATCACAATTCAATCCCACTACCTGCTTGTAATTATTTAATGATTTTGTTATTAGAAATTATTTATTGACTTATTCAGTCTCAATTGCTACCTTGATCTGATCACCATATTGTGTCATTCTGCATGAGTCAAGTCTATAACAGTAATTGGGCATCACTGAAATGTTTGTATAATTCTGTATTTGCTTTCTGGTGCTTGTAATAAAGCCCATAAAGAAGACTGGCTTATTCTTCCAACTCATAATGAGGCCACATACCCGAGAGGCAAGGTATTTAATCTAGGTTATTTGAGAGCCATTTGGCTTTGTCTTCATGTTTGTGCATTTGCCATGACATGTATTTTTCATTAAAGTGTAAGATGCATTGACTGAGAAACGAACCAGCTCTGGAGTAAGAGTAAGCTGAAGTCAGGGCTTTCAGTTCCACCAGTAAAAGGAGAAAAGCATTCAGGGAAAGATGGGAGCTAAGAAATGGACCCCTATTTGGAAAGCTGCTTTTCCTATTTAAATGTCATATGAAACTTATGGTAAGGGGATCAGAGCTGAATGTTTTTTCTCTCATGCCGTGAATCCCATTCTTGAGATTTCAAAACTATTCTTGTTTGCATTGGAATACCTGCCATTTTGTCCCAGCGACCAAGAAAATTTTGGCCGTTTGTCTGAGATTTTGGAGTTGTAGCCATGACCAGTCTGCCTGGCACCCATCCGTCAGGGCCACATCATCTTCCTGATGCACATATGCAAGGTCAAAGGCAAAACTAAGACCTTTAAAAGGTTTTTTTTGTAATCAAAGTCTGCCGTGCTCCACAGTAGTCTGGTAAGCGGGGTAGTGTCTTTAGGTATTGCTGTGTTTAAGTCCCTGCCCTGCCCAGCTTCCTCATCCCCAGCTGAATACTTTAACCCCTGCATTTCCTACCCAGTGATGAATAAATACTTTACAAAAAGTGGAAGACCTCTAAAGCAGGGAGGGACTAATTCATCAGGATGCTTTCCCCAGGATATTGGGGGCAGAAGCTCAGCTTTGGGGTCTGGAGCAGGGCAGAATCTGCACATGCATTTCCTGCAGCCTAGAAGAGACAGGTACAGGGATCTCATTTCTTCTGTTTTTTGTTTGGGTTTTTTTTACCTAATTTCCTCAATCAAGGAAAATTTCACTGAATCTGAAATTTTCTAAAGGAAAACCCAGCAAACCACCATTTTACCCTCCTACAGCTAAAAAGTTTCTTTTTGCTGAAAAATACCTTGTTAGGAGTGATAGTAATTGCAAATCCTAAAGCATGCTATCAGCTCCTTGGTCTTATTTCTCTCTTTTTCATTTTACAGGTCTACTTTGTCGAGGTGTTGCAATGCCCCTGCCTTTCTGTTCACCACCCAGAAAAATACTCCCTTGGGAACTAAACTGAAATATGAAGTGGATACTAGTGGAATCTTCCATATCAACCAAGAAATCTTCAAAATGTTTCCAAAGGTGCCTCATGCCTCTGTCCGTTTGCAGAATCAACTTCACCCTACTTGCTGCATTAGATGCTATCCTATAGCCAAGCATTTAGCAGTTGGCTGTTTGACATTTCTACAAACTTCATTGCATATATTTTGAAAATGTTTATTTTTGTTATGATATTTTAGCTGATTATCCTATGTTCTAGTCGTCATCTGCTCTAGTATACAATATATATATATTTTCCTGCAGAATATTACTGACCTAGCAGCAAAGTGGCTAATGAAATAAGAAAGCTGAGTAAAAGAGGCGCTTACTGATCAGAACTTTTTGAAAGTACAATATTCACATACAATAAATCCAACATTTTGGGTGGGTCTGCTTATTTAGGGGCATGGTTATTTTATAATTCATATTCACAGTGACTAAGTATTTTTATACTGATTTCTGTTTGCAGCTTATCTCTGAACAGGCTGCACAATTTTAAAATGTATTCATCATAATGATTATTCAAAACCTTTTCAGCAAATAATCCTTGACCTGAGGGTCATTCAAAGTTATAACCAGTGGCCAATTCCCATTGCACACAGTGACTGATGTGCAGAAATGGGCTTATGTGACTACTGATTTATCATGGAGCACACCTTATGAATTTAAAATGGCATATTTGGAGGGGATAACTGAAATTTATCCCTTTCAGAAAGTCAGAAAAATATGCAAGTTAAGTACTTAGATTTTTGTCATTAACGTTGTCCTTCAGGGCCTAGCCACTTTTAATCCATTTGCTTTCGGAGCACTACTAAGAGGTAGGGCAGTGCTGTTACCTAAATGTGCACATGGGGAACTGGGGCAGAGCAGGGGAAAGGCTCAGATCCAGGAAAGCACTTTGGCATCTGGAGACTTGCGAAAAATGAGTACATCTAAGTCCAGGTGTATTATCCTCAAAACCCTGCCTGATTGCGCGGATGAATGGATGAAAGACTAGATGCCTACGCTTTTGCTAGGGGTGTCCTATAGCTGCTGTTATATTTATCCAGGTATGCCTTGAGGATGCTTTGCCGGCTCTATCCCATGCCAAAGTGCCTTTGGGATTCACTGGGCAGCACCTATGTGGCCAAAGCCACCCTCTGCCTAGGAGCAGGGCTGCAGCATGGCAAGCGTAGGAGATAAAGGGCTGAAAGCCTGGGAGCACGACTGTAAGAGCCTTGTGCTGAGTGCGGACACCTGGCTTCTGATCTCCCTTTCAGGACTGCCGAGGCATTTTGTGTTAAGAAATCTCTGGATAAAGCACAGACAAGTCTATATTGCCACTCTGTTAGACAGCTGCTGCTTTTCTCAGACAGGTGTAATTGCATGCCCTTTTGCCTTTTTGCTTATGAATACTATGGAAAGATCCTGGGAATAATCACCTAGAAATGTCATGTCGCTATCGCATCTCTCTAGTTTGCGGTATGAAATTATTGATAAAATATGTATGTACCAAAACGAGCACTCTCATGCTTATATAAACACATCTCTACATATTCATAAGGTGTAGCGCGGCTCAGTTCTGTGCCCCAGCCCTCTCACCCTAACGGCCCAGTTCTGTTCTGGGAGATGTGATTTTCACCTTCTCCTGCTTTGGTGGCAGCAGCTGCATGTCTGCATGTGAAGACAGAATTTTGCCCGAAGATTGCAGAAAGGTGCATCCTACACGAGTCCAGAAAGGTGCCTGACCAAAGGCTCTAGGCACTCCTGGTAGTACAAGTGCTAATTAATGATCATTAACACTATTAGTACAATTAGTGGTAGCAAGCGCTAAAATTTGGGCTAGGTTCTGATAAATAGCTGTAATGTGCTGTCTGACTTAAAGAGACTTCTTGGGCTTTACTAGCTGCTCTGGAACTATGTGTGCAGACTTCTCAAAAGCAGGACATCAGAGCCTGAGGAGCAAGCAGTTTGCAGGCAGCTCAGAAGGCAATGCCTGGGGAACGCTAATTTTATGGTTCATGCCCTCATGTGGAAATCAGAAGGGAAAGCAAGTTTCTAAAATGACTTCTTCCGTTATTAAGTCTGGACAAAACCGTGTTACTGCTTTTTTTCCCTCTGAGTTAGTTGCCCATACTATCTCTAATTGCACAGAAAACGATCCCATCCGTTTAGGTACACCATGGGAATATTGCGGGCCAGAACCAGTGTCAACCTCCTATGATTAGTGCATCTGCAGCAAGATGCAGCTGCACCAAAAAAAAGGAAAAAGTAAAAAAGGGACTTGTTGCGGCCATGTTTCGGGATATTTAACTGTTTCCTTGCTGTGATGTTGCAGGATATGCCGTACCACCGCTCCCAGTTTAAGAAATGTGCAGTGGTCGGGAACGGAGGAATTCTGAAGAACAGCAGATGTGGCCGGGAGATTGACAGTGCAGACTTCGTGTTTCGGTAATCACCACAGCACCATTTTTCTTTTTGCCTGTTTTAATGACAAATAAAGGATTGCAAAGCTGTTCTCTCTCACATGGAAACACAGGATTTGCCAACCTGGCCATATCAAGCCTGCTTCTTGCACAAAAAGTGACGTTTCGAAAAAAACACCTCACTGTATAATATTTATTTAAAAATTATGCTTTGAGGAATTATTTCTCCCTAACTCCATGTGGTTAATCATTGACTCACTGACAAAGTTTGACATCCTCGTTCAGGATGTCCCCTGTTACTCAGGTTGTGGGTTTATCCTTCCGTGGACATTAGTCCAGGAGCAGTGTCCTGTGAATGTGGCCGTAATTTTCTGGGGCAGTTCTGAACCAGAGGTACAACCTCTATTGTGTGACAAGCGGCTTGGCCAGATGTTAATAGCTCCACGCTGTACAGCTCACGTGCCTCAGAGGTGTGTTTCTGAAGTAGTGCAGAGCTCAAGTGCTGGATAATACGTGTCACAGTAATCAGTACTGTAGACTCCAGGGTGTGCAGAGATGCCTGAATAACTTTGAAGGTTGAGTGTCTTCATATTGTGCTCCCCACCATATGTGGAATTATCCAGGTTTTGCATAGACTGGGACATCCCACGACTTGTGTCCCTGGGTAATGGAATTCAGCAGCACTTTTATCATCTTAATATATATGGGAAAGACTTCTTTATTATTGTATTGGGTTTGCATGTCAAGGTTTTGGTAGCGGGAAGGCTACAGGGGTGGCTTCTGTGAGAAGGTGCTAGAAGCTTCCCCTGTGTCCAATAGAGCCGATGCCAGCCGGCTCCAAGATGGACCCGCGGCTGGCCAAGGCTGAGCCCATCAGCGATGGTGGTAGCACCTCTGTGATAACGTATTTAAGAAGGGGGGAAAAAAAATGCAGAAGTTGCAGCCAGAGAGAGGAGTGAGAATATGTGAGAGAAACAACTCTGCAGACGCCAAGGTCAGTGACGAAGGAGGGAGAGGAGGTGCTCCAGGCGCCAGAGCAGAGATTCCCCTGCAGCCCGTGGTGAAGACCATGATGAGGCAGACTGTTCCCCTGCAGCCCATGGAGGTCCACGGTGGAGCAGGTATCCACCTGCAGCCCGTGGAGGACCCCACGCCGGAGCAGGTGGATGCCTGAAGGAGGCTGTGACCCGGTGGGAAGCCCGCACTGGAGCAGGCTTCTGGCCGGACCTGTGGACTCATGGAGAGAGGAGCCCACGCTGGAGCAGGTTTGGTGGCAGGACTTGTGACTCTGTGGGGGACCCACACTGGAGCAGTCTGTTCTTGAAGGACTGCACCCCATGGAAGGGACGCACGCTGGAGCAGTTTGTGAAGAACTGCAGCCTGTGGGAGGGACCCACGTTGGAGAAGTTCATGGAGGATTGTCTCCCATGGGAGGGACCCCACGCTGGAGCAGGGAAAGAGTGTGAGGAGTCCTCCCCCTGCGGAGAAAGGAGCGGCAGAGACAACGTGTGATGAACAGTCCGCAACCCCTGTTCCCCGTCCCCCTGCGCCGCTTGGGGGGAGGAGGTAGAGAATTCGTGAGTGAAGTTGAGCCCAGGAAGAAGGGAGGGGTGGGAGGAAGGTGTTTTAAGATTTAGTTTTTATTTCTCATTACCCTACTCTGATAAAAGATTAATTTTCCCCAAGTCGGGTCTGTTTTGCCTGTGATGGTAATTGGTGAATGATCTTTCCCTGTCCTTAGCTCGACCCACAAGCCTTTCGTTATATTTTCCCTCCCCTGTCCAGCTGAGGAGGGGAGGGATAGAGCGGCTGCAGTGGACATCTGGCATCCAGCCAGGGTCAAGCCACCACAATTATTCATATGCATGACTAATCCCTCTCTAAATCCTGTTAAGCTCTTTTCCCAGGTCATGGCATATGACAGCTAGCTCAGAGATTCATGACCTGTTCTGTAGAAAAGAAAGATCTTTTTAGTTCTGTTGGCCTATTTTCTGATCTTAGGTACGGTCCTGTCAGTTTAGAATAACTGTGCATAAATCAATGAATTTCTCTGATTGCATACCAGCAAAAATTAGGTCAGATTTTGGCTCATTGCATTCTTAATTTGATTTGGCATCAAATGAGAAATAAAATTTTACCGATCCTACCTTCACTATTCATTATTTTCAGACCCCTTGTGTCTGCCTCTTGTGCCCATTTTATAGAAAACTATTGCCTTATTTTAATCTGTGAAACACTCCAGGCTTCACATAATTTGCCTCTTAAAAGCCTAGTGTACCCTATATATATTAAATAGTTATTGTAGATTCCCTTCTATTGTGCTGGATCACAGCTATCAGTATAGTTGAAATGAAAGGTACATGTTAGGACGAGAGAAGATGGCCTCAAGGTGCACCAGGGGAGGTTTAGATTGGACGTGAGGAAAAATGTCTTTACTGGAAGAGTGGTTAAACATTGGCACAGGCTGCCCAGGGAAGTGGTTGAGTCCCCATCCCTGGAGGTATTTAAAAGACGTGTAGATGAGGCGCTTAGGGACGTGGTTTAGTGGGCATGGTGGTGTTGGGTCAACGGTTGGACTCGATGATCTTAGAGGTCTTTTCCAACCTTAATGATTCTATGATTTTATGTTACACATGGAGGTGACAAACTGTTGAGTGGAAGTGGAAATACGGGCAGCAAATGTCATCATTTAGGTATAAGAACTTGCAGTGGAGGTCCCTCTCTACCACTGTTGCTCTTTCTTGAACTGTACCACAACTGCATAAAAAGAGCAGATCAGATCACTACAGAACTTAGAAATTGCTTTTGGTACCAGTAATTAATTAAGTAGAGGCTTAAGTAGAACTGAAATATGAATAAGTACATCAGTACTCGTGCAAAAAAACCCCCTGGCTCACCACCTCCAAAACATGTGGACCAGCATTATGCACAAAGACATGCTAGTGTTTAACAGCTTAAGGTCTGCTGACATCAATTTTAAAGTAAAGCTTGTGTTTAAGGTCAGGTCTGAACGAATCCACTTTCCAGTCTGACACCAGTTCACCAAACTGTCAGGAATCACCATCTTGGTCACCGACAAAACAATCCTTTAAAATATTTCAAGAACTGCCTATGGAGCACTGCTAACATTCAGTGAAACATTCAGGACGCCTGGGAAAATCTTTTATTGTCAGGAAGCTTGTGGCCAGCAGGATGCAACCAAGATTTTTCTATGAAATAAATTCTGATAGCAATTAATTATATTACAGTAGACTATATAAAATACACACACACACACACACACACACACGAATTGCATTTACTAGTTGTTATTGTCTATCTCCATCTACTGGCCAGAGTGGAGATCTGTGATGAAACATTGGGTGCATTTATAGATGGGACTACTCTCTGCAGGGATGAATTTTTGGAGTTCTATGACAAAACTACAGTTTATGCGGATCGTATCGTTTTTGTAAGGAATTACCACTTTCAACAAATTCACTCTTTCTTAATCCTGGTGGGAGTTTACTGTTTGAAAATATTGAAGCTGAATATTTGAAAACCTTTTTCAAATATAATCTAATGAGCACAGTGCCCAGTGCTAGGTGGAACTGGGGATGCTAGAGGACTTCAGAAGGACTTTGCGTGACCTAGCAGAGAAAAGTGCTGGAAATAACATTGCCTATGAGAAGGATGAGGTGGCTAAAAAAATTTCTCTGCCCTGATAAAGAGGGACTCTCTGGGAGGTACATGTGAACCTCCTGAGTCTGAGAAGGACTTTGAAGGATTTTTGTGCGTCCCTCTGCTCCCCCACTTGCCCTCTCCCTGTGACTGAGAAATTATGATGGTAGCTGAACTGCAGTATTGTGAAAACACTGAGCACCGCTTACCCTAAATACCTACACCGTTTTCTCCTATTCAGCCCTGATCTTCAAAAATACAGAGGTGTTTGGGAATTAGGCACAGCAGTATTTTTGAGATGTGGGGATCTTAACAGTGAAGGCTTTTACTGTGGCTTGTAGATCGCTTCAAACAGTTTTCAAAATGTCAGCAAATATCTAACGCTAGCTTAAACTGAGTGTAAAACTAGTTGCAAGGCCACTTATGTTGCCTCTGATAATGCGTGCTGAAGCTTTTTTTTAGCTAGGTTTCCTATGGAAGCAAAGCTGGTGTGATAGCTTGTGTGTATGTGTGCGTGTTTCAGTAACTTCAGCATCTCTTGAGGGATGCCCTAAATTTTTTGTGATGATGAATCTAGGTCAAGGCCAAGGTGAGTGGAGGTTGGGCAAAGTCAAGGTTTGCAAATCTTCACAAGTTTGCTCCTAATAGCTTTGACATCCTCTGGTGAATCTGTAGAGTCAGAATTGCTGCTCTTACACTGCGCTGGGAGATACTTATAAAGGGAAAAGGAAGGGCAGCAGATTGTTTTGGATTAATTAGGACTGGACTGATTTGTCTCTTGTGGAGCATTTCCCCTAAATTCTCTTGGGTATAAAACAAAGCATGTTAAAGGCAATGTTATAGATATAGTTTATCTATTAATCATTGAATACAGCTCAGCTGCTGTTGAGGAAGTCTTTGATGTTATAGGCTGATTGTCCTTGGGGCTTCATCCCATTTCTTGTCCTAAACTGCAGAAGTAAATAATTGAACTGCTATTAAGGAAGCAAAATGAGCGAGCATTGGCTACATCTGCAAAAAGGGGTCATGTCTCACAGACTTGGGGAAGAAGAGAGGTCTTCATATAGCCCCTAAGAACTTCTTACTTTAATGCACAGTTTTGGCATCACCATGTTTTGATACAATTTTAAATTCTCAATCTGTTTCTAGATTTGTTGCTTAGGAGAGATGCTTAAATAAATTCTACTTTCTAGTCCTGAAAAGGTGCAAGGAATTTTTTAACTTTCTTACTAATTTCTTTCCTTTATAGATGCAATTTGCCTCCTATATCTGAGAAATACTTCACGGACGTTGGGGTAAAGACGGATGTCGTGACTGTCAATCCCAGTATAATTACTGAGAGGTCGTTTCTGGTTTTTGTATTTTCATCTCTATTGCTTTTCCAAATCTACCTTTCACTTAATTCTAACTGTTACAGAGAACTTTTTTCCCAATATTACTTTAAACTGACACTATGAATCATATATTTCATTCTGAATTGAAGTTATTCAGTATATGGAAGCAGTAACAACTTACAGAAATGTGTAAAACACTTAGACCTGCACATTGGTGATACAAAGTGGGAAGCTGATGAGCTAAAATTATAACAGCAGAGCCATCCTTCCCCCTGGAAGTCTTGTGCCGTGCTTGCAAGCCCCAGGCAAATGTCTCAGAAACATTCAGGGTGGAAGCAACCGGATCCCACCCTAAATGCTTAAATAAAGTAGCACACATTCTCATATGTTTTTAAAAAATGCCAGTTAAACTTTGTAGCCAGGATTGACTGGATGATTTTAATTTTAAATTTGTTAATACCTTAATGCCACCTTGCTGACAGGTTTGGGACCATGGGGCTCATGACTGCTTTCCTTTAGACATTTTAGACATTTGCTCTGCTTTGGTATTTGCCACTTTTTTATACAGTTCTGCACTGCATAATGCACTATACAGCTGTCCACACCTTGGAAAAATGACATACTTCTCATAATAAAATGAGAAGTGAGACATGATCGGAAATGTCTACAAAGTTTTTCCACTGTTTGATGAATGTATTGCCAAAAGAGAGGAGAACATGTATTTTTTTATACCCTGCATTTTTGCCCTACATATCATACATGCTTTATCTACAAATCTAAATATATTCCCCTTGTTAACGGAAACATCATTTCAATTATCTCTGTGTCAGAAATGTTTCATTAAAAGCCCATTGGAGGTTTCTTGTCTGCTGGGCCCACACGGAGTCTGCGCTGTTCTGACCATCACTCGCATCCTTTTCTCTTTAGATTTCATAAGCTGGAAAAATGGAGGAAACCCTTCTATGACGTGCTCCAGGTCTACGAGAACGCTTCCGTGCTGCTGCCAGCTTTCTACAACACTCGCAACACGGACGTCTCAATCCGGGTCAAATATGTCCTGGATGATTTTGAATCTCAGCAAGCTGTTTATTATTTTCATCCCCAGTATCTCATCAACGTCTCACGCTACTGGCTCGGCCAAGGGGTGCGGGCCAAGCGGATTAGCACTGGACTGATCCTGGTGACTGCTGCCCTGGAGCTCTGCGAAGAAGTCCACCTTTTTGGCTTTTGGGCCTTCCCCATGAACCCCTCAGGGATTTTTATAACTCACCACTACTATGACAATGTGAAACCTCGCCCTGGTTTTCACGCTATGCCCTCAGAAATCTTCAACTTCCTCCACATGCACAGCAAGGGGATCCTGCGGGTTCATACAGGGACCTGTAGCTGCTGTTGACAGGGACACTCCTTCCTCTGACGCAAAAGTGTAACAGGAACTCGATGCCTGTGTATGGTGTAGGAGGTTTTATTACACCCTGAGATTATGCAATAATTGTTTGATATAAATTTCCTCAAGGTATTGCATCCCATAAGATCTAGGATACCAGCATCTTTCCTGCTAGCAGAGTTGGGTCCGTAACAGCGTGGGAGAAGCAAAACTCCTCTGTCCCAGGGTATGCACTGCCCTGGAAAGCAAGTCAGATAAGAAGCACATTTCCAATAGATTTAGTGATAAACAGAGCACATTAATATAGTTATCATTTCACTATGAAGAAAAGCACCAAACTTTTGAGGAGAATCAGTGGTGGAGAATTTTAGCAGAGACTGTATGACTTTACGTAGGTTTCTGAATCGAGTACCTTGGGGCATTGCCAGATTTTATTGAAAGCACTGTTCTCTGGCATTTGGGCTTTTGAAAATACTCTTTAGCATTATAGTTTTAAGGGGAAGTATATAACTTGAGGTCTTTGTTCTGTAATGTCACAAAGTATTGGTGAAAAATAGCGGATAGATGTGATAGGAATAAACAAGATCACTTTGTGAAATTTTTCAGCCAGGATAGAAGAGAGTGTTAAACTCCCATTCACAGCGACAGGTAACTGTGTTGATCATTGTGTGCGATTGTTTTAGAGCTTCTTTCTTCTTCTTGTGTCTTATATTTCTGGTCTCCTCTGCTGATCATCTTTTCTTTCTCATTGTCTGTAATGCTTTCCTTCTAGCTAACGCACGAGCACTGTGTGTACTTCCTCCTACAGTGACCATCTCAGCTTCAGATTGGAGTCCTTATTGAAGAAACATGCTCCTTCACACTTCTGCAAGCTTTTCTTGGGCTGAATAGCAAGGAGATTACGTAGTTACATTTTCTGAGTTGATTTTTCGGTTCAAATATCACAGCATAAGATAGAAAAAGGCATTTCTTCTTTGATTTTTATTAAAGACTTTGTAAGAGTATCTGAATGTTGATTCACTGTTGTGCAGGTCAAGTTAAATACTGTCAGGCATCTGTGATAAGTACTGGCGGGAAATGAAGTTAAAATACAGTGAAGGTACTTTGTGGCTTGGATTATGATACTTATTTTAAAATTACGCATCTCAAGATGTCAGATGTCTTAACGTGGCATTTTTGTATGTTGAGAATGTTATTAGGATAGTAAAAGGGCTGGTGTATTCTTTAAAAAGTTACCAACGTTAACTCTGTCAGTTATGCCAAGCTTAATTTTTCACCTGATACAGTTAGACTGGCAAAATCCTGATGCAGAAAAGATGCCACGTATTGCTGGAGTTTATTTTGGCTGCTGAACCGTGGTGTAGTAGGCTGCTGGTGTGTGCCCTTTCATACTGGTATGACTGCGTGCACAGGAGGGTGAGGTTTGCTGTTTCAGCTGTGCTGGCATAGTTAAATGAACAGAGTTTCCTCGTATAAGTTCTTAGTCTGAAGCACTTGGGCTGTTGTCCAGTGCCTTGTCTTGTCTTGATTAGATTACAACATCTTTGATCAAGGATTTGGAGTTTAAAGTGCTAGTTCTATATGAGGGATACTTTCTTTTTTGGGGGGAGAGGGTTTGAATCCAAATCTGGACTGGGATTTTGATTTTGTAATGCATGAGCGCACAAAGCTTCTTTTAAAATCCTCTGTGCTGTGCTGAAAGCTGTGAAAGTTGCTCACGCTACAGATAAAATGATCAGAAAGGACGTGAAGCACGATGGTCACCATTTCAAAAGTCCCTACTGACCAGCAGTGACCTGGACGGTATGTGAGAGTGTATTTCCTTAGCTTTACACTAGACTCCAGAGGTCTGATTACTTTAAAAGCAACCCATATCCTTGATAAAGGTGTCAGAGCTCACTTGGGAAATACCAGCCAGGGGTAGGTGAAGGACCTGTGCTTAAGCTTTATATATGTGTGGTGTTGTGCTTTTGTTCTTAGAGTTATACCGTGTGTTAGTGAGCACCGCCTCGTATTGGCTAGCTGTGAAATATGCAGCACACTAAGAATGAACTTGTAGATGAAATGGTTTCCTTGATTTAATATGCAAAAGAGATCTTTGTCTTTGCTGTGTTTTGTAAATTTATGTGCAAAGGGCTTTGATAATGAAGTGCTGTAACGAAAGTGCTATTTAGAGAGCAATGTGACCCTGTGGGTTGGCCATCTTGCTGTGCATTAAGCTTTATGATAACAGTAATGACGCTGAAGCTGGTACCTAGAGCCCTTACTCCTTATTCTGCCTGAGTATGGGACTAGTCATGACTTCAGTATTGCTTTGCTGCTGCTACTTTGCTAAGGTTACCTTCTTTAGTAAGGCATTTTTCTTTACTATGGTGATTGAAGTGAACAAAAGCAACCGAAAGGAGTCTGATACGTTGCGAGAGATACTTCAAAAAAGATGGGAAAGCACTTGAGAAGCATCCATATGTTGGAAAGAAATGGTGCAAATCCCTCTTTTTTATTGCAAAAATCCTTTTGGACTTTTTGGACAGACAAAAGGATAAGCAAAACTGTAATTACAGTTAACCTGTAATTACAGGGTCATAGACATTTCCTTTCCTTTGTTTGCTTCATGTAAATGAGCAATGTAAATTCACCTAGGCTATACTGTAATAAGTGCAGTTTTACTGTGTTTAGATTTTGATCGGTTATAAATCTATAGCTACTATATTTTTTTAATGATTTTAAAATGTGTGTGCAAGATACTCGCACGTATGCACCAAAGGCCCAGTCTTGCCACATTTATCTGAAAAGAGCTCCCATTCAAGTGGATGGGTATTTTATTTGTGTAGGGACTGCAGAAACAGGCCCAGACAAGTCTGCGAAGGTGTACATAGGTGTATAGTTAGATATAAGGAGTGATGCAAGCCAGAAAGATACTTAAAGAAATATGTATATAATAATCCTTGAGATGAAATGCATGTTGCAACGTGTTTACTTTCTGATTAATTTTTCAGGTGTGGCTCAAAAAAATGATTGAAAAACTATGGCATTTGTCAGAAATGCCATATGCAGAAGCTTTCAGATATTTTTTGGCTTCCTTGCCTTGCACTGGACACTGGAAAATGAGATTCCTGCTGCCGTACCGCGGCATCTGTGGTGCCGAGTGGAAATGGCGTGGTGGCAGCTTGCAGGAGCAGGGTCTGAGGATGGACCCTACCTGCTGCTCTGTTCTCCATGGATAGCAAATAAATACTGCCCAGGAGATTTTAGCTATGCGGAGGTCACTACCTGTGCAATGTCACTGTGGTGAGCCAGCATTGACCAACCTGAGCTTCTGCCCGTCCTGCTTAAACGGACGAAAAGAAGGGCTGTTGCAGAAAGAAGGACCCTCCTTGTTTTCTGCCATCATTCTTTTGTGTATTGCGCATAAGAAAATAACTCTTTTGACATCAAGAATGTGTCTTGAGTTTGAGGCTATTTTGTTTTCCCTTCTCCCACGTGGTCAAAGCTCCAAATGTCCAATCTTAACCTTCTTTGAACAGTGGGATACCTGAGTGATAAGAAGTGACTGTCAGGAAGCCGGATGTGTTTGCTGCACACTGTTATGGCAAGTAAAGGGCATGCATAGCATGTCGTGCTTTCCCACAGGAAAGGCTGCAGGCCCCAGAGAAATCCCTTGATACAAAAATCTGATCTGTCCAAGAAGAAACGCTGTCAGCTGTCTGGTACCACATCCTGAGCTCCGGCTTTAATCCCGGCTCTGTTGCTGAGGATATGAAATCTGAGACAGGGAGAGAGAAAATTATAATATTATGGTTTAATCACCAACTCATATTATTTAGGAGAATCGCTTAAGAAGTTCCTGAGATCTGCATACACTGGCAATGCAAATTCAGCCGGAAAAACATAACTAGGACTGCTTCTCCTTTATTGTCAGGTCAACAGAGGAGCTTATGAATCTGCCAGTGCTTTCGTCAAAGGGAAGGAAGTATTTAGTTGAAATAGTTTAGCCGCTTGCTTTTGATTTATGAAATCCAACTTTGCTGTTGGACAGAATGGATTAAATGGTGATAGGGCCATTATAATATTTTAGCATATTTTCTGTGATTGCAACGGAGTTGTCAAAGCCAGCTCATGAATTGCAAAGGGAGAGCCATGCCATGGCAGCTCCTCCTGCTGCGATCTCGGGGAGGAGATGCACCATAGCGAGTAGGTCCGTGATCGCCTGGAAAAGTGATGTAAAGGGAATATGGGAGATGATTGCAACCACCACTCTGGTCCAGAGCCTTTACCACTGTGGAGTAACATGGTAGTGATGATAGGTGAAGCTTCACAGCTTGCAAGGGCCAGGAGTAGCTCCCCTAGTCCCTGACAAAAGCTGCCCCCATGCAGGCTCGACTGATGATAAATTGAAGGTGATGTTCACGCGGGATGGTTAGATGTAGTAGACAGAAGGAAATCAACTCTAAGAACAGTCCACTCTGGGGGGGTGTCAGTGAATCGGTAGAAATGTTGCTCAGACCTTGAAGGCAAAACCAGTGGTGGTGCTGCAGCTACGTGGGTGGACTGCCCGTGCTCGGCTTTACATGGCAGGAAGGAGCAATCTCCGGTTTGCCTGTGAGGGAAACCGGGGTGGATAAAACACTGAGACATTGAGCGGGAGGGAATCTGTCCTTTTTAATCTTCTGAGGTCTGGTGGCTTGTTAGCAAAGCTCTGATTGTAGAGAGCATGAGCTTGGGTAGTGAAAACAGAGAGCTCTGAAATGGTCCTTTCCCCCATCTCGCTTGCGTCCAAGCGTGCAGAGAACTTTGGAGCTTTTACACGTATATGAAGAAGGAAACATAGCAAAATTCGGCAATCCCTAAGGGCCAAATTCCCTGGGAAATTCTGGAGTGAGCTGAGGGTTTAGGAATAAAGAGTCAGTATTTATGCTTAGGGCCTTTTCCAAACTCTAGTGAAGTCTGGGGGAAGTTCGGTGTACTTCAGAGCAAGCCTCCAGAAACGGGCCCCGATCATGGGCAGGAAGAGCAGCCTCTTGTTTCTTACTCACTTGATTTCAGATACATTTTTTAAAATATTGTAGATACGGTGCAGTAGCAATACTGTGTTTTTAATGGTGTGCATAAAGAATAAGCTTATCTGGAAGCAGAAGTGTTGTGATGGTTGCTCTCCCTTCCAGATTTTGGCACTTTTCATCTTTTCAAACTCATCTATGCAAAGCATTTCATCGTGGTAGTGTAAATCGCCATATCAAATCACAAATGAACCCTCTGTACCTAACTGTATGTATGCGAATCGCATGCCTTCAGAAAAGAGGTGTTTTTCTGCTTGCTTTAAAATACCAGTGTGGAATTCATCAGTGATACGAATGTGTTCAAGGCAGGATTCAGCCCGTTCCCTTTGAAGCCAGCACAACGTTCGCATTTGGCTTCAATAGAAAAAACCATCGGGTCCGATGTTTGTAAGTCAAGCCAATAACCTGCATCTCCCAAAAACCCCTCCCAGACTATTATCATTTTATGTCTTATTATCATCCTGTCTAATGTGGGCAAGGCTGCTGGGCATCCCTGTGTTGTCTGCATGGTATTCAAAATCAACAAGCAATTGTACTTAAGTGCTTTTTTAAATAAACTTAAGGGAAATCCAAATGTACGCTAGGCGTTAGAGTGAGAGAGCTTGAGTCCCAGGCCGTCGGCACCTCCAACGCTCCCTGAAGCCCTGAGCATCTGAGAAACATCAGAACTGTGGGACTGGGCCATAGTGGGAAACTTAAAGAAAAGCAAATCTGCCTCAGCGCTTCAAGGATTGAAAGCTGTAACTACGTTACCGACATGTCTGACTTTCCCTTTAGAAGCCATAAATATTCTCAGTGTTTGATCTTTGGGTAAGTTGATGTGTGTTTTTTAACTGTACTAATCCTGTAAAATGTGTTAGCATGTAAAATGGTGACAAATTAAGCCAGCAAAATCAGATACTGTCTTGGTTAGTTCTCGAAATTTCTGTTCTACTTGACACTGTCTGATGGACCAAGACACTGAAGTATCTCCAATGCTCCATAGGGCTTATGAGGACTCTGGTTATTACCTGTTTTAGCAGTGGGGAGCAAGCAGAATTGAATTAATCCCTGTTTGTTAACCTTGTGTTGGCCAAATGGTACACGCTTACGTGTGACACTAGAGCCTGTGCCCTTAGAGACGAGGAAAACTGCCTGTACCTGCTCCGTCTGGGACAGGACATGGTGAATTTTGCTTCATTTCTGGGTCCTCCTTATCGTCAACCATGAAGTCCCTGATCAAACCTCTGCGTTCAGCCCTTGTAAATTGTATTGAACAGCTGCTGCCTGTTGAATATGTCCCCTGTTTTCACCTGGTGGAAAACAAGTGCTTAGTTTGGAAATACCGGAGCAAAACTGTGCATCTTCACGCCAGGGGAGCTTGGGCTATTACGAATATAAAGCTTATTTCATGTTTGTTATTTCTGTAAGGCGGTGACGGTGGGGGTGGAGAAATCCAAGCGGAGTCATGGTAGTTTCACGCTGATGTTCATCCCTCGTGTCCATTGACTCACCTTTCTTTTTTCAACCTTCCACCCTGTAATTTTTGATTATTGTTTCTGTAGGTGTATTATGGTTGTAATAGAAAGCCTATCAATTGATGTAAGCCATAACTAAAACAGTAATCAGGGTATTTTTTTGGTCTGTGTCACTGTGTTTGAAAGATGATTTAATTCTATTGAATAAACCACTTTAACAGTTTTATGGGAAAGGCAAGCTTTGGGCCACTTTTTCTGCCTTCAAACTCATTTTGTATTTTCTGCTGTTCTGTGTCTCTGAACAGAGGGAGTTGGAAGCTCGGCTGATAGAAATTGGTTCACGTAACTAGAGAATACCACTGTAGAATTATACGATAACATCATATATGTATACAGATATGTAAAAGTATATATATAGGGCTATATGATGATATAAATTGACAATTTATCACTGGACGTTCAATGTTACATTCTGGATTGTAGCCTACAATATATATGGGCACAGGAAGGTAATTTATTACTAGAAGCAGCAATCTGTATGCAGACAAGCTTTGAAAAGCTTCTGCAATCCATGGGTTTTGCCTACTTACACCTTCCCAACAGTCTGTCTTTTACTGTCCTCGCCTTTTACACAAACTCATCTTCCTCGGGTCTGGTCTCTCTTACGTAGCTGCAGTCTTACAAGCTTACACTTCTGTCAATATTCTCAGCATCAGGAGAATTAAAACATAAATATAAAAATATTTGTGGGAATACAGAATAGCAGATGAAACAACCATATATTTTTTTAAATTGGGTATTTTCCCGTGGCATTCTATTGTCCCTAGATTATAAACTGAAATAGGAGTAGGTAATAGAAATAATACGATCCTGATATTAGCATTGGTATAAGGAAAATGTAAATGACTTTGAAGATGCAGAGCTCTGGTGAATGCTGGAGGAATCAGTTCTCATTCTTGCTACCATTAAAACTGATGGATGTACTTCCTTCCCCCAGCTGCTTGTGATTATTGTTAGTGATTATTCAATCAAGAAGAGGAAACATGTGGAGAGGGAAAAATGAATAGACAAATTGACGCTGGATGATATAATTGCTGTCTATCACATTGCAAATTGCTCAGCTAAGCAAGCAATCAAAGAATGGCTCATTTCCTAAAGACTGCAGCATCCGTCATTTTCCTTCGTGGCGTTTGCAGCCTTTCCTCTGAGAAAGTCTCGATAAAAAGCCGTAGTGAATTACAGAGATGTTTCACCACAGTCTGTCTCTGACAGTGCCCAGGAGTGGGTACTTAGGGAAAGAGCAGAAGAAATAGGGAACGTAATAAATGGCCCTTCTGCTGGTATTCCCTCAAATTGGTATTGCCAGTTTGTATTTTTGGCCTCAGCAACGCTGCGTGATACCAAGTGTCAAGATTTTAGCTCTGCGCTCCCGTGACGAAGTGATTCCTTTTGCTTTTGTGAGCTGCTCCTTTCTCCCAAGGGCACCCAGCAATATGTCTTTGGGTTGTGGGACCTGCGCGGTGGAGCCAGGGCAGATACTGACCTCCCTTCTTCCACCACAGGCATCACAGGCATCACCTCTTGGAATAAAAGCTTTATGAATATCTATTTATCCTTTTTTTCCTTTTTCTTTCCAACCAGCTCTAGAGCTGTGATGAG
This sequence comes from Aptenodytes patagonicus, assembly GCF_965638725.1. Lineage (NCBI taxonomy): Eukaryota > Metazoa > Chordata > Aves > Sphenisciformes > Spheniscidae > Aptenodytes > Aptenodytes patagonicus. The sequence continues at coordinate 4,582,828 of NC_134981.1, forward strand.
CACTGCTAAGCAGAATCTACTCCCGGGCGGTGAAGTGCTAGCTGTCAGGTAATTTTTATCACTTAGTTGTTTTCTTGCTCTAAGGCTTCAGTCATCTCTAAGCCCTCCCAGTGGATCTGGATAGAGGAATAAACCATTTAAATCCATAAAGGAGCTATTGTCCATCACAGAGAGGGAAAATATTCCATTAAGTGCGTATAACTGCTGCCACGGGCACCTTTTCAGGTGGAGAAAACGCCCTGGTTACAAGGATGTCAATGCCAAAGCTTCCTACGTGTAGAAACTCAGACCCCACTAATTTTTTTCTACACTTGAGAACTATTGGTTTAGCAAGTTCAGGTCTTAACCAGGAGTTGGGAGCATGAGTATTTTGTTGAAGGTGGGATGTAGAAAATAGATGGCTATGTAGACCTCAGAGACAATAACACAGACCACAAATCCTACCACTGAATCAACAGAAATGCTACAGGAGGGTGTCTCACTAGGTGTTTGATAGCAACTGTGGTAGCCCTAAGTAGACGTCTGTAGGTAGAAAGGCAGAGATGCAAAACAGAACTCTGAAATATTTAACAAAATAATCCTTTTCTTGCTCTGCTTTTGAACGAGTGATGTACACGTCCCCCAGTACACTCATTATTCTTATCACCTAAGCCTACAGTGTTACCCAGTACACCGGCACTGTCTTAATTTCTCTTGGAGGTGTCGGATATCGTTTCACAAACCTGCAAAACCAGTGGGCAGTTATTTCAGCTCGTCATCGCCGGCTTTGTTTTGCATTTCATTACAACTCGTGGAGGTGAAATCGGAGGTCCAGAACACCTCGCCTGCTCTTTTCTGCCCAAAGCTGTAGAAAAACACCGTGGCACTAATGTCCTCCCTCCCTGCTGACAGCATCCCTCCAGGTGCTCACCCCTCTCTGCCTGCATCCTCCAGCGCCTTGGGGCCGATGGGGATGCCCGCTCCATCCCTTGCCTGCAACCCCTCTTCCCCTGGCAGCACCTGGCAGGGACTTGTCAGAAAGACAACGAGGGCTTGGCGGTGGAAAAGGTTTCTTGGGGAGCCACCGAATTCTCTGTCACTGGTGGGTCAGAAATCAGGTTGTACAGAGGTCCTTGCTGTTGGGGTGGCTGGTCCTGCAGGGGAAGGACAAGGGGCTCTTGGACCCTGTCCATCCCGGTTCCTGTGATTCGGTGCTGCCTTTTGAGACCTCGGGACATGCTGATATATGAAGGGTCTCTCAGACGCAAGGTTTGCTGCCAGGCCAGGTTTAACCGGCCTGATAGAGAACGATAAAATTCACCAACAAAAATAAGCTTTCTCTGGGCTTCTGTGCACCTTTGGAGAGAAAAAAGGACTTAAATCCACTGTTTCCCTTTCACAGGACATCTTTTGTTTATTTTTGCAAGGAATAGATCTTGTCAGCTGTACTAACAGCCAGGGCTGTCACACTGTCAGTTTTAGCAGTCCTGCCTTGCTGGACTTATAGCCAGTTTTTGGAAAACAAAGTTCATCCTTTTCCCAGACAAGGTGAATGAAATACCGTCGAGGCATCTGAGCTGATGCCTGGAGCTTCATGGGAGCGTTTTCGTCTCATTGCCTGTTTGCTTAGCGGCACTTGATGAAACTGCAGGCTGCAGTCAGGTCAGGCAGGCAAATGCCTTTCAGGCAGTGGAAGTTAATCTTGGTAACATCTGTGTTTCTAGGCACGTTATTTCCCTTGAGAAGTGCTGAGGCACTGAGGGAGTCTGATAATTTTGCAAATAATTTGCAATCTTTGCTGCTCAGTGCAAGTGACATCAGGCAATAAAATAAAATACTTGAGTCCCCAATGCCGTGCTCTTTGGATGTTTCCGTGAGCATGTGGAGAGGATGATAAATATGGAATATGTGTCCCTTTCCCTTGAAAAGATTAAAGTCAAAAAAGCATTTTTGACTTCCCGTATAGGTGTTTCATGAAGTACCTTGTACTGAGAATGTTTTTTTTTGTTGTTTCAGAAGTGTCTCCTCAATCATGTCTTTAATAAATCTCTCAGAAACTTTGCTTCACATGGCAACATTTGGGAAAGGTTATGCAACAGTGATGGATTTCAGTATCGCACTACGTGGAAAACTGATTGAGTAGGCTCTTTGAAAGATGGTGAGAATGAAAATTAACCACCATCAGATATTTCTCTTTCTCCTTTACGGAGTGTCAGTTTCTTACACAGAACTGGTGCTATCCTAGCAACCAGAGGAGATGGTCTCCTTTTCCCCTCCAGTTCTGATGGTCCAAGTATCCCGTAGATAAAACTGGTTAAGTCAACATATTTTGGAGAAAGGATAGCCATGTCTCTGGAGCAGCGAGGGAATTTGGCTGAGTATCCTTCTCTGTTTACTTGACATGCCCATTTTATGACCGGCTCGCCTCCACTGAAGGTCCCATGGGTGGTGGGACCCAGATTTGCCACCTTTGGGAGGAGACCCCCGGGGATGATGGTGGCTTTTTCCCCCCGTCAACCCCATGTGTGTGGACCCCCCCATAACCAAGTGGTTCGACATGTGCATTGCCTCTCTCCTGCTGAGATTTAGGGTGGGTGACATGTTCAGCCACAACCCCGGGAAGGGAATATCATAGTGTGGTGCAAGCTACTTTGTCCACCACCTCCCTTCCCTTGCTGAAGCGGGATGATTCTCACTGTTCCTCCTGCCTTTTTCTGGGAATCTTGTTTGCTTTCTCTACAAGGTAATATGGAAGTGGTGAGGAGTCCCTCCTTGTTCTGCCAGACCACATAACTCTAGAAAAACTTCGGTCCACAGCAATCTTCAGGCTGCTGTTTATGGCCTGGGGGATCTCTCTGCTTCTTTTTTTTCCCACCAGCTGAAGGGAGGCAGGAGGATGCTGCAGAGCCTCCACACATCACTCTGCGCCACTCTCAGGCCAGCCCCAGAACCAGACTTGGTCTGACCTTCTGCCTTGCTGCCTGCCACTGAGAAAGCTTAAACGCCAATCTCGCTGGGCACCTTTGCAACCTACCCCAGGAGGTTCCTGGTCTTGCTCGAGCCGCCTTCTTTTCTAATGAAGGTGCATTTTTCGAATGCATTTCTTTTTCTCCTTAACACTCTCAGTTTTATGGCTCTTTAGTCTCTCTTGCCTTGCAACCATATACAATGACTTGTATGTAGCAATACAGGTGTTGGGATTAGATGGATTTCCCTGGATTTTCCATGCTCGTGGGAGCAGGGAAGCCCCGCTGTCCTCCCGTTGCTTCAGGGGCAGCTGCAGCAGCAGTACATAAGCCAGTCCTATATTTGTTGGTGAATATAAGGGTTGAAAGTTGTCCCCTTGCACGCTGGGGACACGTAGGCGGCAGAGGTACAAGCCACCCTCCAGGTGCCTCTCCAGCTCACCCAGGAACAAACACTCTTTGTTTCCCCAAACCACTCATTTCTCCTAGAGCTATATGCTAATTTGTCATTCTTCTTTATTATAAACCCTTAGGGATAAAGAAGGACAAGCGTAATGACTAGCTCATCTCTAGTAGCTGCTTTAGTTGGAGGTTTGGAGTTGTTTCATCTCAAATCACAGACCTGTTAACACTGGCAGGAAAACACCTTTTGCCTTTCAGTATTTCTTCATCCACTGTTACAGACAGACTATCCGGTTCTGTTTATATGATTGTATCTGATCAGTGTGCTACCTCACTCATCTGAATAAAGAATAATTAGTAAAAATCAATGTATGCAATATTCTACAGAGAGCAGGCCTTGTCTCTGTCTGCACAGGCCTCTTATTCTATAAAAAAACCCCAAAACCTGCTGGCATCACTTTATTTAGCCTGCTAGCAGAATTAAATGTTTACACATCACCACAGGAGCAACCATGTGTGTCCACAAGCTGAAAACATCTAAAACACATCCAGAATAGTTTTGTGAGCAGTGGAGCTGAGGAAAATTGTCTTCTTCTGGATTTATGGATCAAGGTGGGCAGGTTATTTTGTTTAAATGAGTGCAGCAGTGGGTTTATCCCATATTAGATCTTATAGGACTGACCCAGCAGAGAGATGTTACGAATGCTTACATGAACAGAAGACATTAAATCAGTTTTTCTGCCATATTAGACACCAGAGACCCCCCTCCTTGGTTGGGATTTCTCCCCTTTGCAAGTTCTCCAGTATAATGAAAGCACAAGCATGCGTGCACTATCCACAATAGCTCTTTATTTCCCTAAAATGTTCCATAAACTACCTAGGAAGAGACTGTCTCTGTAAGCACTGACTCGCTCTCAGCCTTGATTGACATTTAGCACAGGAGTTGGAAGGCAGGAGGGAGGGGCTGGCAGACGGGCACAGGCAGGAGGCTTACACAAACCTTTCTATAAGAAATCACGTCAACAGGCAGTATTGACCCCAAAATATTAAGGACTTGCCCGATAACTGCTCTGCTACCTTAACATTTTTTTATCCCAGTGAACATGCAGACACTTTGCCAGGCTGATGCTAAACTGTTTGTCACAGAGAAGAGGCCGATAAGACACATACAAATGTAACTCAATGATTCGGTTGGAAAAGTAGCAAGCATTTGCGTCTTTATAAGCTCTTATTATTAAAGTTTCTGGGTGCTCAGCAGCTCACCAGGTGCCTTCTTATCCTAGCTAATATTATTTTGATTAAAAATATTTTGATTTAAAAAATTATTGTTTTCTGCTGCATAATTTTATACCAGGGTTATGGCTATTTAAAGGGGCTTGCTACGAAGGACAGGTATTTGTTGAAGTCTCCCAGTAATCCAACCATAAATCACAGAGGCTTAGATGGGTCTGGTTGGGTTTTTAGCCTTGACCGTCTCTTTTTAAGCCCAATCACACTCTTTGCACAAGAAGACTGAATGTGGCTCATCTCAGAGGGTTAAGTTTCACCATTTTTGAGTGACAAAGGAGATCTCTGCCAAGTAGCAAATGGCTTTGTCCAAAGCTGAGGTCAAGGTCTTGCTTGTTCACCATTTGAGACACAGTCCCAACATGGTAAGACCCTGACTGTTGTGGTTTAACCCAGCAGGCAGCTAGACACCACACCGCCGTTCGCGCACAAGTGGGATGGGGGAGAGAATTGGAAAAAAAAAAAGTAAGATTCGTGGGTTGAGATGAACACAGTTTAATAGGACAGAAAAGGAAGGGAAAATAATAATAATAATAATAATAATAATAATAATAATAATAATAATAATAATAATTATTATTATTATTATTATTATTATTATTATTATTATTATTATTATTATTATAAAAGAATATACAAAATAAGTTATGCACAATTGAATTGCTCACCAACCACTGACCGATGCCCAGCCTGTCCCCGAGCAGCGATCGCTGCCCCCCGGGCAACTCCCCCCAGTTTCTGTACTGAGCATGACGTCCCATGGTATGGAATGTCCCTCTGGCCAGTTGGGATCAGCTGTCCCGGCTGTGCCCCCTCCCAGCTTCTTGTGCACCTCGTCGCTGGCAGAGCATGGGAAGGTGAAAAGTCCTTGACATAGTGTAAGCACTGCTCAGCAACAACTAAAACATCGGTGTGTTATCGCATTATTCTCATGCTAAATCCAAAACACAGCACTGTACCAGCTACTAGGAAGAAAATTAACTCTATCCCAGCCGAAACCAGGACACTGACAAATGAAAAGGTGAGAACTTGTCTTGTCTCTTTGGCCATTGATCTCCAACAGCATGAGTGGCATTAATGAACTTAGCTGTATATTATTCAAATTCTCAGTTTATAGATGGAAAAACAGAGATGGAGAAAAGTTGAGTCTGCACCTCCCGCAAATATAAAGCAACAATACTTAGCGTGAAACTAATCTCTCCTAATTTTAGGCATCTCCAGTGTAGAGCCTACAGGTGAGCTCCTTGCCAGGGCTCTGTTTGTAGAAACATGCACCAAATTTACCAGCTTAGGCCAGGTATTAGTTTCGTTCCTCCCAAATGGCGTCAGACTGATAGCAGTTTTCCTGAGCGTGCCTCATCCTGCCTTTCCTCTCCCTCCTCTGCATCACCCAGGAAGGACTAGAGCTAAATGGAGATGCCATCCTGCGCCTGCCCAATGCCAAGGTTAGGTTTTGTTTTCTCCGAAAGATGAACTCATGTCCTTAAAGAGATCTATTTGAAAAAAAAAAAAAAAAAAAAAAATCAGGCTGACCTTAAACTTGGAGCAGTCTCCCGTTTTGCATAACTACAGAAACAAAGTGAGTATCTGGTTGACCCGTAAGGCTGTAATTTAGAAAGGGCATTCATCCCAATAGAGCCAGCTTGTGTTGCAGAGCAGCCTGTGCTCATGATCTGGACTCTGATATTGGGACGTAATTGCTTTTCTAATACCCATGTATTATTTACACTATGCTACTGTTGCAACCAGTGGCAAACTCCTTTTGACTCCAGATCTGTTGTTACTGTAATGTATTTATTAGAGCAATACAAGGTCAGGCTAACCTCAGTTATTCGACTGTAAATGACCCAACTGAAACCAATAGTTTTAGTCCTGTAACACCAACGTAAGTGAGATCCAAATCAGGACTTTGGAGTATTAATTTACTTTATTGCCATATCTTGATAGATGGTTATTAAGTACTTTAAGTATTAATGCTGCTGCTTTATTTATAACACAGGGATATGTCTTACATGCTTCCTAGGTATTTCTTCAGGAGAAGGGCTTGAAGGGAAAACAGAGCAAGACACGCACACCAAAGATGATTGGATCAACGGTGACTGGGGCAACGTCAGTCTTCAAACTCTCACCAGAGTCGGTTAATACCTTTGCAATCCACATTCCAGAAATTGTATATATAGTAATATCACCCTCCAGAAAACTGTTGGTGTGGGAGTTCAGATTACTCTGATTTTCTTCAAAGTGAAATTACAGACTGGAATGGACTGGGGGGAGCGTGGGAGCTTCATTGGCTTAAAATCTAACTCAAAATATCAATGTAGTAAGCTCTCCATTACCTCTGGTGAGAGGAGGCAGGGCCAGCCTGGGCAAGGAAAAGCCCAGGGAAGGAAAGCAGCAGAGTGCCATGCAGAGACGTTTCTGGTCGTCATTTGTAATTTGCCCTGTGCATGTCTGAGGCCGATAGTGTCCCTGCTCACCACCGTTGCATTGTTTTCCTTGCTCTAAGCGCATCTTTCCTGCCTTTATCTTTCCAAGAACACGTCCTTCACCATTCTGTATCTCCACCTGTGCTACTCAGAGAGCCCTGAGGCACACAAGGGCAGTCACCTCTATCACTGTTTGAGACGTTTGATTACAGCTTGAGGTAACTGATGCTTGTGTCGGATGGAGGCTACTCAAAAAAGCCCCATTCTGGCTGTATGTGAGAGAGTTTGGGATGTCAGTACCCTCTCACGGCACTTGTGGGTCCGTCAGTGTGGTGCTGGGTCACCCATCCTGGCTGTGCAGGCAAAGAGCTTGGCTCCCCGTGGTCATTAACTCACAACCAGGCAGAAAGTCTGGCTTTAATGGCAAAATATCTAAGGTATTTTCCCCAAGCCAGTCAGCTGTACTGGATTTAGGTGGGTGCTCTGTGTAAATGAGGGTGATACAGCACAGTTCCTCTGCTCTTTGCTGAATTCAACAACTCAAGATTGCAATGGCTTTGCTGCTCATGCGATGAACCATCACCTTCACCGCACCGTTATCTTGCTCTCTGGTTTGAGCGAGGGTAGTCTGCATGCTTTTCCACATTTCTTTCTTTTTTGGGAGTTTTCTCTGGTGATGCACATATATCTAGAAGGGGTAACTGTTGCCAGATCAAAAGGATGCCAAATGAACCACATCTAAAACTTTCACAAGGAAAAATTTTATTATTCAATGAGGATACTAATGCAGCACCTGAATAGCATTTTTCCTCTCGTTATCGCATTCAGTGGGACTGGTATGAAAAACACCTAAAAAAGCAAAAGAAGCCAACCCAACCCAATGGTCAGCTGCCGGATAGGAAGCCCAAGGTGAGAAGGATGGGCTGGGCAGGCTGGCGCTGATCCCATGTGCTTGGAGCTGCTCCGTATGCTTGGAGCATACTTTCATCCAAAGGAATGAAAAGACCTTTTCTTTCATATTGATGATTCCTGTAATTTTTTCTTTTAATTAGGTCCATGCCTTTCATTCACACACACACACACTGGGTTTCCATTTGATAAGCTCTGTTTCGTTTATTCTCCTTTTGGCAAAACCCCTTGTCTCCCCTTCACTGCCCAATGATGCTCGAATCAGTCCACACCTTCTGTAGCTGAATTAAGTTATTTTCCACATTGCAACTTATTCCATAACAGACTAACTTGCAAATGTAAGAGAGCTGGCACATTTTCATTTCTTAAAAAATAGTCAATAATCAGAGAGAGAATTCAGTTTAGTCAGGCACTCTCTCTCTTTAGAAATCCATGTTGCAATATATCTTATTCTTTATTAACCTCCAAAGTCTAACTCAGACTGACTTTTGGAATACGTCTCCCATCACCCCCTTTACTTATGATTTAGATCTAAAACAACAGGCTTTGAACTTCTGACTCAAAAAATTTCCCAGCTGCCTCCAAACTGTGGTCCTTTAGCTCTTTGAAGCAGCCGAGTTCACTAACTGCCTCCATTAGTTGTTTCAAGGTTTGTCTTTTTGAGTTTACAAAAGCCAATAAAGCAAAGACTACTTCAATATGTGCTCACATATACACAGCTCTGAAAACCGGGGCATGTTCGTAAACAACCATTTGTGGAAAAGTGCTTTGCCATCATAATAAGTAAACTGAAACAAGGCCTAAATTCAATATTTTCTCTCTGAGATATGGTATGCTGCAGGGTGAACATGCCTGGCTGGGACCTGCTGGTCCATGCTGCATCGCAGGCTGGCAGTGCCACCCCAGCTAGTGCTTGAGCAGAAACTCCCCTAACACCCCCTGTAGCGTCCCATGGCAGGGTTAATATGTTTGACGTCTTCAAAGTTCAATATTAAGCCTAAAAGGTTGCTCTTCCAAAGAGACTTCGTGAGACGTCACTTGCTCTAGTTTGCTGTTGGCCTGCAGCGTTGGCCGGATCTTCATGAAACCAGCTCTGTAATTCTTTATTTAGTATTTTAATGACAGTGAAAACTTTTCCTTTTCCAAAAGAAAGTGCATCTGATGAGTTGTGACCTGCGGAAGAACTGCAGATGGTGTCTTCAAACCAGGGTTTCTGGATCAGATTTTCCTAAGGCTTCTGCGCTGACCTAATTTTGTCTCTATTGCAAAGCAGTGGTGACCTGCCCTTTGGTCGAGTGCAGGTGAAGCTGGCCATGGTGCAGAGCTCTCCCCAGTCGTCCTTTGTTCCTTTGCCAAAGTAGAAAATGCTTGGGGAAGAGGGAGGATGTCTGTGCTCAAGTCTGAATACTGAAAAGCAAAAAAATACCTTAAGGTCCATTTAACTTCAGGACTGAAGATATTCTCAGTTATATAGGATAGACTCCATCAAACAAACCTGGTCTGTGCCTTGAGAAGGGGATTTTACTGTTCTTTGTACTGATGTTGAAAGTCAGAAACTGGAGGTTTTTTCCTCCTTTGTATGAAAAGATAAAATGGATCTAGTCAGTAGTATATGGAGAAAGGTCAACGTGAGTTAAATGGGAGAAATTAAATTATGGGTGAAGCCTGCAATGGCAGAACATCTGCTTAATGTGCAATTAATTAGTCCTCCTTTCCCCCCCTCCCCCCCATGTTGTTATCTCCCCACCATCTCTCAGAGGTCAGTAGGTCCTTGCTGGCTTCATATTTTTTTAAAGCCCTCATTAACTCTGACGGGGCTCTCAGCTGACTGCCTTTGGCATGTAAATACCCTGATTCCCCTCCTGGTTGCTTCGGTCAGTTCCTCTGCTGAGGACACCTGAGACCTTGGACAGAAAGTTTTCTTTCCCTGGTGGCTTCACTTACCAATCTGCAACCGGCAGCTGAAGAAGGGAACCGACTGATCGCCACTAGAGCAGTCACCATGCGGTGGGAGGAGAAGCTCCAGGCTGCTGGTGGGTGTGCTGGTAGGGTAACGATTTTCACCTTTCTGTCTTTTATACCCCAAGTTCTAGATGCACACAGACCCCTTTTCTCCCTCCCTCCTCAAAGTGAAGCCCAGCAATGTCAATTTGAGGTATATCCAAAAGTTATAATGTGACTTTTTTCTCTGCCATAATTACAGAGAAAAAACCAAAACAAAACCTTAAGAATCTTTTATCTCTGTAAGGAGAAAGTAGTTAAAATATGCAGATAAAAAGTCTTGAGGCTGGAGGCATGCAAAGGAATGCCATAACAGCTTCTCTTTATCTTGAGCCTGATGCCAATATTTTGCAGCCAGGTGGAAAACCTAAACTGGCACCATTTTTTTTTTTTTTTTAAAGTCTCCCCACATTGTCCTCTGCAGGAGAAGACAGATGAGATCAAAAAGGAGTGCTGCTCTTTAGCACAGGGGGAGGATATTTGTAAGAATATGCATAAATTGGGGCAAAGAGTAGCCGAGTGCCCTGTTCATTCCTCTGCCACAGCTTTGCCCTCAAAGGAGCTGAATTTATATAAGTTAATAATGGGGAAATAAAAACTTACATGATGGCTTGATAGCTTATGATTATAATAAGCTTCCCCAAATCCATATGATTGAGGGGGTGCATAGGCTAGGCTGCTGCAGTATGAAATAAGAGGTTTATTGTTTAATATCTTAAATGAAATAATGCAGACTAATACAGACTTGAAGATCTGGCCCTGGCAATGAGGGCTGAACTGTGCTGAAAGTCTTGGTGGTAAAATGGTAAAGGGTGAGGAGCCTTTTGTGCTTTCCCTGTTTTATTTCTCTTTATTTGCACGTGAAGTGGTGTGCTAGTAAATCTTAAAAGTCTCTGTCAAAAGACCAAGAAGAGTTATACTTTCACAAGCCATTCATTAACTATATATTTGAATTATTCTGCTTTGTAGCTTCTGATGAAAAGATGTGTGTCTTTCAAATAAAGGCATGATTTGTCCTTTATGTGTTGGAGGCAACGTACTGTTGAATTTTGGAGCAAAGGCCTGTTCTTTGAACAGCTCTGATGTCACCACTGAAATCCCTAATTTGGACTTGGTGTCTGAGGCTTAATTTTAAGCACATCTCAGGTGTGCTGCTGGCCTGGAACCCGAGCAGAGGACGGAGGAGGCACAGTGTTACATGGTCCTAATACTGACCTCCCATGGTGGATGGGGTGCCGTGGTCTACGTTAGCTAAAGTTATACTGTGGTGATAGTTCTTGGTTGAGTTGCAAAAACGTTAATGCTGAAGTATGCAGCTATGAGGGGTTTTTGATAGCTCGGCTTTAAGAATTCCACAAAATATCATATGTTGCTTGTCACCTCCAAGGCAGGGGTTTTTGGATGGGTTTTGAATATCTTGGCGGCTGTTCCATGTTGTGGCAAGGGATAACGAGGGGGAGGTATGTCCTCAGCTCTGCCCAGAGCCTTTCAGGAGTGCACAGGCTGCTCTTCTAGCGATGCCAGCAGGCAGTGGTGGCCTTTGAAGAAAACATCAGTCAGCGATGTCCTGGGGAATTTTTCCAGAAAAACTTCTGACTTGAAGAATTTACACAAAGGGGAAAAATTTGTTTGTCTTCTGGTTAAACAGCTGCATGCATTAAGTGGCTGCGTATCCAACACTATTATGTGCTGCAAAGAGCATCAGGCTCCCCACGAAGGAGGCAGCAGTGAACTTCATCCACCGTAGGGCTGTTTAGTTTGGCACGTGCTAGCTCCAGTGAGACCGCTGGCAGGTTTGCAGTGAAGGAGATACTCAATTATTTTGATGGGTTGATGAACTTAAGTCTCGAGCCAGGTCACAAAAAGCCACCCCTGAGATGCTGAAACTGGGAACCACACCTGGCTGCAAGGTGCTGGCTCACGGCAGGATGGGTCTGAGAAGATGGGAGCTGCAGTTGTCCAGCCCTGGTAAAAAACAGTGCAAAACATGCCTCGGTTTAGGACACCAACGCTTGGAAATTTTGGCCTTGTGCAACTTCTTTGTGAAGGGAATAGAAAGAAATTGCACAAATGCTTTCCCTGCAAAGAGCTGAAATTCCTGTCTGGGTTCAGGGAAGCCTCCAAGCGCTCACAAACTCCAACAGGCAAAATCCTGCCTCAATCCAGTTCAGTAAGAGCTCGCCACTAAGGCCAGAATTTTACCCTGTGGGTCCAATTACATGCTTAGAGTTGATCAGCTGCAGAAGTGCTTTCTGAACTGATCCTTTGCTCCCTAGAAAATGCTGGAAGTTGGAAGGCTTTCAGTTGGCTTTTCAGTTCAATTAGTTGGCGGAGCCGACCTCAGCGTGGATTACGACTTACTTATGACTCCCAGACCGGGATTGTGCGGTAATACTGTTTTCCTCTTCATCTCTTATCGTAAAGGTGCCCTCTATGGGTTTTTTTTTTTTGCGGCAGATTATTTCACCTGTTTGATATTGTACATCTGCCTTGCTCTTGCACGTCTGTCCTTCGTGTGCTGTAGCCCATTGCAAAGACAGTGCTGGCTGGGCTGGGTTGCTCTTCTCTCTCCTTTCTCTTTGTGTATGTGCTTCAGTTGCTGTTGGTCCTTGTATACTCTGTGTGTGTGTGTGTGTGTATATATATACATGCACATATATAAGATCTCTTTGCTCCTGCCATGTTGTCCCTTTCTCCTAGCAGATAGGAAATGCAAGTAACTGTCATCCTCCTCTTGTTTCTGGAGTTTAGCTGCGTAGTAATGCAATGCTTATTTGCGATTGTTTAGGTGGATATCGGGGGTTGGGCTTTAAAAAGTATTTCAAGGAATCTAATTTCAAAGCTAACAGCATGAAAAAAAAATCATTGCTTGTTTCCTTCTTGACAGCTGTGTACCTGGTGCTACAAGACAGAGCAGTGGGGATTTCTGCCCAGGTACTTCTGCGTGCAAAGTATGCCAGGGCTGGTGCAAAACCTTCTCAGGAGGCTCAGTGGGTTGGGTTTTGAGTCAGACTCTGTCAGGTACTTTTGGCTCTTAATTTACATTTTATGGGGTGAAAAATCTCTCTGCTGATCTTCATTATGTGCAGTGACGTGAAACAAGTCCCCAGGCTTGAAAGCAGGTTTACCATGAACTCCTACTGCCGTGGGAAGTGTCCCTGTGGAAATAGGGGTCCCTGTGTGGGAGCACCTCTCTGTGCGGCTCTGATATAACACCCCTGCAATAGTCTCAATGTCAAGTGTGCAAAATGTTAGAGAGTTCAAACGAGAATAGTGAAAAGCTTGAAAATGTGCCTGAAAACTAACAAGTCAAGCACCTTAGTTTATCTCGGCATGGTCTCTGTGTGATGGTGCCTTCCTGGGCACCCAAAGTCAGTCTTGCTTCAGTCTAGCAGGCATCAGTACGAAAGATGTTGTTGGAAGCTGAAGTCAGCCATGGGAGATATTCACGAGGGGAGGTGATGAACCATTATTGTGACTATGCTGAATTCTCCAATATTGGAAGCTTTGTTTTTTTAAAAAAAACCCTATTTAACTACAGGTATAAATGTTGCCACCCAATCTGACCAGTCTCAATGCTGTATGAGCAGTAGGACCTGGGATGACTAGACCAAAATCCAGCTGTTTACTGTGAGAGGTAGAAGTGTCACTGCAAATAGGTGTTAAACTTGGTTTGCTGTTCACCTGTGCTGTAATAGAATTCATTAGTCATTCAGCTGGCAGGAGGTAGCCAAGCATGTTTTGTCTTGAAGCAGAGCTTTATCTCCGGGTGGCCCATCAGATTTGCCATGGCAGAGGGTGGTTTGATTTCAGAGGGGGCAGGAAATCAATCAGGCTCAGAAATAAAGTTCAGGGCAGGCTGGTTATCTGGTTCCCTCATGTTACACGTGGACCTGCGTGTTTGCGTCTTCTTCGCCACCACGGGACAGAGACCGCTTGCGCAGCTGTGCTGGAGTCACCTATGGACAACTAATACAGAGGGTACTTGGGGAGGGAATTGGTGTAGTGCATTTTGGGGGAGCTTATTTGCATGCTTACAGCTACTTACAGCCGTATTCAGATAAGGTATAGCAAGCAGCAAGTCCTACAGGAAATAATGAGATCAACTCTGACAGCCTGAGAGTAAATCCATGGCACAGACAGATAAGGGATATTAATATTTCTTGGGTTAGGTCTGGATCCCTGTAACTCTGAGAGCTTTTCTATTTTTATGTCAGCTTAGTAGAAAGTTTTGTATTTGTTTGGTGTTATCTGGGCGAGTTCAGCTGCAGTTACTTTACTTTCACCCTTTCCCAGACACGTGTATATATGCTTGCACTCTTGTTTCTTGGCAGCTTGTAACAATGTCTCTAATCCTCCTTGACAGAAATCTTCTAAATTAATTCTCTTAGCAAAAAAAAATTTTGCTGGTGATAATTTTATCGCTGATACAAGAACAGAGGCAAAAAAATACCTGAGTGAAGAAACTTTGGCCAAAAGTTGACTTTCTTTCAGTGCCTGTCTCGAGCAGTTTGTGTGCTGCAAAGCCTTAGTTCTCCTTCAAGATAAGGATCCTTGGGAGGAGGAGGAGGAGGATGGCATTATGAGAGGTAGGCAATGCTACCAGGGCGACTCAGAGATTTGGTGTGAATAAAAAGAGAGGGATAAACCCATTCAGCCCACGTGTGTGTAAGCAGGCTCACAATTACCACTTGAAATCCCATATCATATTTTGGATGGGGTTTGTAGGAGCGGTAGCATTTCCAGTCTGCAAAAGCACTGCAAAAGGCTTGCTTTGGTTGCTTCCTAACAACAGGTTGTCCTGGTTTCGGCTGGGATAGAGTTAATTTCCTTCCTAGTAGCTGGTACAGTGCTGTGTTTTGGATTTAGGGTGAGAACAATGTTGATAACACACCGATGTTTTAGTTGTTGCTGAGCAGTGCTTACACTAGTCAAGGGCTTTTCAGCTTCCCGTGCTCTACCGACTGAGCAGGCTGGAGGTGCACAAGAAGCTGGGAGGGGGCACAGCCAAACTGGCCAAAGGGACATTCCATACCATGGGACGTCACGCTCAGTACATAAACTGGGGAAAGCTGGCCGGGGGGGCCGCTGCTCGGGGACTGGCTGGGCATTGGTCGGCGGGTGGTGAGCAATTGTACTGTGCATCACTTGCTTTGTGTATTATTATTATTATTATTACATTATTATTATTGTTGTTATTATTTTATTTCAATCATTAAATTGTTTTTATCTCAACCCACGAGTTTTCTCACTTCTACTCTTCCAATTCTCTCCCCCATCCCACCGGGGGAGGGGGAGGGGAGGAGTGAGCGAGCGGCTGAGGTGGTACTCGGTTGCCGACTGAGGCTAAACCATGACACAGGTCTTGGAAATTCAGCCTTTACCTGTGTCGTAAACTTTCTGGGGATGATTAGTGTTTGAAAGGGTGAAAAGATAAAGAGAACACACGTTTGTACAGGACTGCAAAAACAAAGCTTTGATCATTTTTTTTTTTTTTTTAAATTTTAAAAGGAAATAAACCCCCAGCAGTTTTACAGCTGTTCTCAGCTCTCCATCCTCTCTGATCTCTCCTAGAGCAGAGCTAATGCACAGGATTTTCAGCTGTGGTTGATCAATGGCTGATGCATTGTGCTGAACACCCAAATCTGAAAGAAAAGGTGCCAAATATTTGGTGGGCTTCACTTCCAAGGTGCCGTGCAAAGAAATGATTGTTTTTAACAGCTGAGACAAGTGTCACGCACTCAAAAAGGACCCTAGCTTTGACTTTTGGCCTTCCCTCTTTGAGGCCCTGTCTGCAAAGAGCCGGTTATTATGTTTTCTGGGATTTAGAGATGAAGGTAGCTGTGTCGCTCTGGGTCCTCCAGCAGGTGCTAGCAGATGTATGTAAAGTATTTGTAGGATTTTTGACTTTCCTCATAGAATATGTTTGGCAGCTGTGTCTGGCTGTGATCAGAGCTGTAACTGCAAGCTGCCTGCCTCAAATCAGTGATGGAATATTACCCTGTCCATGAGAAAAAGGAAGAAAGGAGCCAATCTGTACAGCAATAGCATAAAGCCTCTGGTAGGTTGGAGAACAGCATGAAGGTGTGTGATGGGCAGAAAGCAGTTCCTTCAGTTAGGTGACCACAGCATCACAATTTCTTCATTATCACTTCTACATCTCCTGGATTTGGAAAAGCCAGGGCCACCCTTGCATTTTCTTGGGTGGGATTCATCCCTGTGTGTGGAGACACCTCATCTTAGCAGTCATCCATCAACCCTGGCAGAGGTGTGGGATGGGTTGCTGGGGTGTGGACACCTATAGCACACATTTGGGTGAGATAAGCCCCACGTGGGCAGCCCTGTTCAGGTGCATGGACGTGTGTCACAGGGCAGCAGCTGGACCTGCAGGAAAAGCAGGACTCACAGCTTGGTAGCTGAGCTACTGATGTGAAGGACCTGCCTTTGCATCAAAGTGTTCGTCTGCAAGGCTTTGGCTGATGGTAGGTGAGCTGGGGCCAACGATCTTCTGTCTGAGCTCCTGAGGCTGTCACCAGGAAACATCCAATGTCAGGCTGGACGGGGCTCTGAGCAACCTGATCTAGTTGAAGATGTCCCTGCCCATGGCAGGGGGGTTGGACTAGATGACCTCTAAAGGTCCCTTCGAACCCAAACCATTCTATGACCAGGTACACATTGGTGGGGACAAGTCCACTGGTGGGACAAGTGCTGCTATATTGTAATTGGTGTAAACAATCACTGGCTCAGGCCCTGGGAATGGTGAAGTGCCATCAAGACAGACAATACTGATAAGTCAATGCCCTGGGCCATCGATGAAGTATTTATTTTGTGACATGCCACAGTAACGTCACCTGCTCGCAAAGTGATTAGTTTGGAGAATGCAGGGTTGCAAGGGACCACATGCATCACCAAGTCTAGTTCCAGCTTAACCCATTGTCCTGGTTTTGGTAGGGATAGAGTTAATTTCCTTTCTAGTAGCTGGTACAGTGTTTTGGATTTAGGATGAGAACAAAGTTGATAACGCACCGATGTTTTAGTTGTTGCTGAGCAGTGCTTACACTAGTCAAGGACTTTTCAGCTTCCCATGCTCTGCCGACTGAGCAGGCTGGAGGTGCACAAGAAGCTGGGAGGGGGCACAGCCAGGACAGCTGACCCCAACTGGCCAGAGGGACATTCCATGCCATGGGACGTCATGCTCAGTACATAAACTGGGGAAAGCTGGCCGGGGGGGCCGCTGCTCAGGGACTGGCTGGGCATCGGTCGGCGGGTGGTGAACAATTGTACTGTGCATCACTTGCTTTGTGTATTATTATTATTATTATCATTTTATTTCAATTATTAAACTGTTTTTTATCTCAACCCACGAGTTTTTCTCACTTGTGCTCTTCCAATTCTCTCCCCCATCCCACCGGGTGGGGGGGAGTGAGCAAGCAGCTGCGTGGTGCTCAGCTGCCGACTGAGATTAAACCACGACACCCATGAAGTACTTAACCCATGAAGGCCCCAAGCCCTTGCTGAATCCAGCTGTGGGTTTGTGCCCACTGTTTTGGGGGGGCTGTTTGAGAACCTCCCTGCTCTGATGTCGAAAACCTTAAACTTGCTCATGATCAGCTTGTTCAGGAGCCACCGCTGCTTGAATAGTTCTTTAATTGTTTGTGAAGAGCATCTATTACCCCTGAGCCTGCTTCCCTCCATGCAGGTGACCGCGCGCAGCAAGGAAGATGTGAAGACAGTAAACTTTGGGGTTTTGGTGCATGTTGTTGCTGGTGATTCGGTGATTACCGGAGTAGGGCAGGTAATGGAGTCAGGAGGTGCCCCAGCTTGGCTGTGGTGAGCTGCTAGGTGATCGTGGCTGGGCTCCTGCCCTTTTCCTATTAGCTCTGTGTCTCTCCTGTCTATATAGAGCCTTTGGGGCAAGGACTTTCCCTCTCAATGTGATTATTGCAGCATTCAGCACAGCAGGGACCCAGTCTCAGCTGGGAACTCTAATGTCACCGCAGAGAAAATAGGAAATAACAAATAAAAACAATTTTTTCCCCATTACCTGGGAACAGAGTACGCAGAGGCTTCTCTGATGCTGATTACATTGCTAACGACTGTCTTAAAAGGTAAAACAACATTTGCAGTACCGGAAGGTATTTAAGGTATAAAACACAGGTGTGCCTGGGCATTGCTGCCAGGAAATTTCTGCCCATGTACGTGCACGGGTGCGGTTGGGCCACGCAGCTTCTCCATCCCCCGGGGCAGGAGGGTCAGAGGCAGCACAGGGATGCTGAGTGATATTTTGGCAGCCCTGCCGCAGGCTTTGAGGAGGCTGTGGGCGTGCAGGAGAGGAAATCAATGACTGTTGCAGAGCCAATTTGGCAGCGTCTGAAGAGCTGAGTGTTTGAGCCCTTCTGGGTTTATTGAATTAGATTCTTATCTTTTAGCGAGGGAGACGAAGGTAGCTTACGGAATTGGCATGTTTGCTGCAAATGTCCCCAAGTTCAACAACAAGCTGTGTACTACAGGCCTTAAACGTTGCTGCTCTTCTGGTCTCTGATACGTGGATCTGATATAGAAGTCCCGACTTGCATCTTGGAAGCTTAACCCTGTTGAAGTTGGAGGACATGCATCGGGGTCTGCATATTTACTGTCATTACATCAGTTATGGGTCTGAACTCTGCAAACGCTTACTCCTGCTGTCTAATGTCAACAGTGGTACTGGCTTCACTGGCAGTGCTAAATTCTCTTAGGGATCATACTGTTTGCATTAAATATTAAACGTACTTAGATTTGGTAGCCCGTGCGTAGGTTTAAATAAAAAAAATGAAAATGATTATCTTTAGTTGTGTAACTTTTAAGTAAACAGAGCTGTAGAAACATCTGTTAGCTTTGATTTTAATTTACTGTGTAGTAGCTTACATCATAATAAATGATGTTGTGTGATTTGGATGTAATTTTGAATTTGTCAGGAAGCTTGCAGCCAAATCACTGAAGTTAATGGTAGTTCTGCAATCAGCTTCACTACGTGTCAAATCAGAGGAGCCATTATTGAATTTTGAAAGGCTGAATTACTGTGTTTGTATTAAATCTTAATGCCGTTTTGGATAACAGTAATGTTTTCCTTTGGAGGTATGTACTGAATAGGGTTTCTGTTCCTGAATATAAAAACCAAACAGGGTTTCAGTGAAATTGCTTGAATTCCAATTTTAAAGGGGTTAGATGTATCCAAAAGTAATTTCAAACCTGTCCTAAATGAAAGAATATATTTCCCCTGGTGTATATAATGTTATAGTGCGGTTCTTTTTATGAATTAGGAGAATTTAATGGTGCACTGTCATGTTAATTACAAAAAATAATGTACTGGCATGCTGATCTTTAAGGGGGGGGGGGGGGGGAAGTGTGTGCATTTCTCTAGGGGTGGGAAAGGAATGGGAACTGCCCTGTACTTGCTTGTTTTCAGGCAGTCTCGCTTCCACTGACCGCTGCAGGATGTGCTGCCAGAGCATTGTCTTGGACTCCTCAGGGTAGGCTGGGAACCAGTAGATGGGTGTATGTATACTGTTCTTAGACCTTCTAAAATTGGAGGGGCAGTGTTTTTTTTTTTTTCTTCTCCCCCAGAGCCTCAAGTCTTTTGAAAGAGTCATGGTGTCCTAGACTGATTGTGCTGGTAGTCTCTTGCCATTTCCAAGTCGGTATTTTTAAATAAATTAAAAAAAAAAAAAAAAAATCTCTTCCCATAAAGCACTTCTGGAGCTGAAACCGTGCCTTGCTAAGTCAAAACGAGCCTCCTAGCTCTGGCTAGGTGCCTCCCTCTGCTGAATCTGGTGCTTTGGAGTTACCTGCCTGGTCCCTGGAAAGGAAAGGCTAGGTCAGCCCGAGGTGCCAACGCTCGACTCTTGTGCTGAGGAAAGGGGTGAGATAGGACTCCGTTGCTCATGTCTCTAGCCCTGCTTTGCTAAATCAGCCTGGGCAAGTGCTGTAATAATTCCATTATTTCCCCAAGCCCCACATTACCTGTTCAGAGCGTGGCAAAGCTTTTTGGCTTGACTTCTTGCTGTAAGGATTGATTTGTGTTTAAGTTCTCTGATGTATTTGGAAGAAAACCAGAAATGTGCAGCAAAATGACTAAGCTTGATTGTTTCCATCACTTTTTATAGATGATGGCAAGAAAGTCACCCAGCCTGATTTTTCCATTGTTGCCCCAAACACAGACCAGATGGGACATCTCTTGGCAGGGACAACTTACACAGCCTCCCTGTGCATTTAACCCTGCAAGCTAGTCTGGGGTTTTAAAATAATTTTTGTAGCTCTTGGTTTAACCAGCATTTCATGGGCATCAACATCTTTTAGAGGAATGTTGTTTGAATTTTTATTTGCTCATGATTTCCCACGGCAAATTGCTGGCTGGTAGGTTTTTCTTTTTTCTTCTCTCTGAAATTATTGACTCGCTCTGTGTGGTGTCTAGCCCAGCAAAGCCTCTCACCTGCAGAAGAGCACTGGCCCATGGCATCACTGGTGAGCTGGGAGACTTTTCCCATCTCCCTCGGGCGGTACCTGACAGCAATAGATATAATGGACTCATTTGGATAATTTAGTACTTGCTCAGTGTATCTGGTTTCTCTAATGACACTCTGATGTTCATGCTTGACTTCCCCACCTCTCAGATAATAAATGAAAGAGGTTTCACCTTGTTGGCAGCACTGGCTTTTGGCCCATTATCTTTCCTGACATTGTGTACTTGAGAAATTAAATTACCTAGTTTCCTGGCTAGCTCCCTAATGAATGCCTTTAATTAATATATTTTTTCAAAGGAGGAGGTGTTTGTATTCTTAATCCACGGGAGAATCTCTTTCCTTGGCCCGCCCGTGAGCAGGGTGTTTGCACAGGCGGGAGCAGGTCAGTCCCTCTGCGGTTGGCTCTGCCCCGCAATGTCCTGAAGGCTTGTGCATGAGTGTCCATTCCCCAGGGAAATGCCGACTGGGGATGTGGGAAAGTGAGAGATACTCAGTGAAGTAGAGGTGGAAAGTGCTAGCTGATTCCCCCTCTCTCCCCTATCTTCTGTTCTGCACCAGTCTCTAGTCCACTATGAGCAACCTCTGCCCTAGAGAGGACAGCAGACAGTTGATGTTTCTGCCCTCTTGACCTTATTGTTTCTCATAGCCAACCTTAAAATCCTCTTTTTGTGCATCTTGGGCTAATGCTGTTACACGGTGCGGTCACCATTTGCTCTTGGGTCCTCCTCCAGCCTTTAAAAGAGGAGGCCAGTTCAAGTGAAACAATTTGCAGAAGACTTGTCCACCTCAGTGCTCTCTAAACACACCCTTTGGCTTGTAACTTGTTTTATAGCACTTTTCAGGGGAAGATCTAGTCCCAGGAGCAGCCAGGTTAATGAAAAGGATGATTATCTCTGCAGATGATGAGCCAACGTAGGAAAGATGTGTTGCTCATGATGCAGCTAGAAGATGGGTGGAAATGCAGCCTCATCCTTTGGTAGGAATTAGCAGGAGAGTGTGGATCTGACACCCCTCCACCCCTTTTTTCTCTCTAACTCCCCTCTCCCCAGTGAAAGTGGCAGCCCTGTGTGCAGATGGATACGGGGTTATAAACCTAATCTGGGGAGAGGTGTGAAATGCATGCACCTTGGAGCTCAGGGATGGCTTTGGTTCTTCTGGGTGGAGAAAAAGGGACTGAGCTGGGGATGCAGAAGATCAGGGCTGGGGCAACAGGCGCTGGGTTGGCTGTGGTGTCCATCTGTCCTTGCTGAAGATGGTACTGGAGTGAGAAGGGGGAAGCTTGGCGTGTTGGGGACATGGGGCTGGGGTGGTGCCTGGCCTCCACTGCAGGCAGTAGGTCATCAGGGTGGTATGGGATGACTACATATGGGCTCAGATTGGCACTCCTGAGCCTTCCCGGTGCCTTGGCAAGGGAGAAGCTGAGTGAACGTAGGACCTGGTGGTGCAGCTGGTTTCTTGAGCCGTGGAGGCTGGGAGCCGGGCAGGGAGCAAGCAGAGCTGTGCTTGGGCTCTGCAGGGAGAAGCAGCCACATGGATGCAGGCAGCAGTGACGTGTTCTGTGCCACTGGGATGGGAGCAAAGCTCTCAGGTTTGCTTGGATCTGCTCTGACTCAGGTGGGGCTTCAAGCATCGATTGATCCCATTGACTTCAGTGTTCCTACTCATGCTTTAAATCTCACCATGCTCAGCACCTTGCAAAACTGAACCCTTTTGGTTCTTTACCCCTGCTGCAGTGCTTGAAGATAGCTGCTTTCCTCCTCGTATCCTTGCCACTTAGTCACTTCTGCTGCTGCCTCTTGTTATGATCTGTGGTGTTCTTCACTGGGGGGAAAGAACAGTGTCCTTTGAAATACTTAAAGCCGATGTGAGTCACAGTCTTTCCAAGAAACACTGGATTTTATAGCCTTCTGGCAGAACAGATATGTCAGAAAGTTTTAGGATACAAAGAGGTAGGTTGATCCCTCCTGGGGGAAACTTAAAATAACTCCTGTACAAGATGATGAAGGAGCTTCACCATCTGTGGGGATGCTTAGTACTTGGTACAGAAGTGGCCGATGCTCTGAATCCCTCTTCCCACTTTTGGTGGTTGGGCTAATGTATATTATGATCAAAAGGAACAGACGAATTACAGTCTTGGGGCTGAATCTCTCATTCTCTTGGAATCAGCAAGACTCAAACTGTTAGTCTTTAAGGAAAAAGCCTCTTCAATAGGGAACCACATGCAATACTAGTAACTGTAGCTAATGCCTTAATCAGGGCTGGCTGCACAGCAGGTTTAAACAGAAATAATGTCCTTTAATTTGTTTAGCTGATAGTCCTTTATGCATTGGAGTGTATCTATGTACACTTGAAATTCCTGATCTCTGTGGGTCTTATTTTCTTGTCGCTTTGCGAAAAGGCAGTCGGAGAAACAGGTGAAAATGCAGTCAGCTCCTTTCCCATTTTCTGCTGTTGCAAAACTCCTTTGAACAAGAAGTCTTGGATTACGTTCTTCCCAAACCCATGTTGCACAGCTCCTTTGGTGACAGAGGTTGACTTCTCAGCTTTGAGACCCCTCTGTTTGTGCAAAAAGCTGCAAATAGAGATTTTGCGAGCTTCTCGTGTTTGCTGAGTACACGTAGGCTCAGCTTGACTTTCTAAGGACACATAATCACAGTTCAAGCTATTTTTAATTGTCACGAATTAATTCTTAGCAGTGCTTAAACCTTGCGAATTAAATTGATAAAAAGAAGAGCACCTCTTCCACCAGCCTTACACACTTGTTCTTGTAAGGGCTCTGTTTTATCCCAGCAGCATTAAGATGCTGTTTCTTCCCAGGCTTGCGGCTTTTAAAACAACTTATGGCTGTGAATAAACCTTGATGGATTACCCACAGCTGGCAAGTTATGCATGCGGTATCTGGAGCAGATCCTACGTGTCTGACAAGACCCCTCAAATCAGACGTGCCACAGCCCCAGGGAAAAGTAGACGAGGGCATTGCACTCTCCCAGCACCTCCTTATTTCAATCAGAAGTGTCATCAGGGTAAAAACCTCTGGGAAATGCTTGGGTGTTGAACCTACGTTGAGGTCTCTGCTCCTGCAGCTCCTCTGGCACCCGAAGCTGGACGGGTAATGTTTAAAGCCTGCTTGGCTGTGTCCTAGGAGGTGCGGGTGAGCTCCAGGAGGTGCCAGGGATGCTGGTGGGGTCTGTGCTCTGGTGCCTGCTTGTTCAGGCAACGGGAGAGACTTCATTCCACATTGTGGAAGAGTCACACAAATCCTTATCTTGACATGGATTTAAGACCCCCAACTTCAATCACCTGTTCTTGAAAGAGCTTGTATATATATATATATATTTTTAAGGCAAATTCTGTTAAGAGACGTCATGCTTTATTCCTGATTTCAAGACTTTTTTCTTACGACCTTGAGTAAAGCAGTTTCCCCGGTCCTGAGTTTGAGGTGGCTACAGGAGCTGCTGTTTCGAGGCTTTTGAGGGCTCAGGGTCTATAAGCGTGTCCCTGCTGATGGACGCCTGCAGCTCCTGGAGACCGGGGACTGCTGCTCATCTCCTTGCGGGACACTTAGCATCTCTCATAGCATTTGCTAGGGAAATATTTCTCTTGGCTAAACCCCATTTTTACCAGCAGAGGCCGTCATGCCCATACGCTTGAAGGTAGCGCGCTCTCACTGAAGCCCGTGGACATATTAAAACCTTTCCAGCCTGTCTTTGAGATGGATTGGACTCTGTACCCAACCACCTCTCCCTAAGCTGTTGGGCTGATGGGATTGCAATGCAGATGCAGATTTTGTTGTTTGAGTTAAAAAATAATAAAAAAAAAGTAATAAGTAGTCAACTGGGGCTGGAAGAAAAAGCAAAGCTCTTAGTAGGCACCGTGAGGTCTGATTAAATCTGTAATGACTGGCACTGCAACACCGGCAAGCGGTTCCCCCAGCACCTCCTCTGCCCAGTCTGGTGTAATCTTGTGCATTACTCACGTACATGGGAGAGAAATGAAATGGCTCCGTTAAAGGAATCCTTTGGTATTTATTTCGGTGGCATTAAATATATTTATTTTCTGAAGGAGATGGGCTGTGTGCATATATATTATAAATATATGGCATGCTGGGCTGCAGGGAGTATTTTCAAGAAACTATTCAGAGATGGGGGTAGATCCTGCCCTACTGCCAGGTATATGCATAAAAAAATATGAAATCCTGCAGTACCAAAGCTGAGGCAGCGGCTGCCAACCCTGCCTGCCCCGCTGTGCCCCAGGGGCTGGCAAGTGCCCTGGGCAGAGCATCGGGTGCTTCAAAGCCCCCTGAAGCTCTGCTACCTGTGGTAACTCAGCTGGAGTTCAAGGATGCCCTTTTTTTCCGGATTATACCCCGACCTGAATCCCACAGGAGCAGTGGGGGAGGCAGGCTCAAACACCTGGTTCATAAAACATCTGGAAAACTGCCTTGCCTATATCTGACCTATGTCTTGCTGTCTGACCTTCACAGCCAGTTTCTTTACCCTCATCTCCATGGGTTGTCTTGGTCACCGAAAAAGCATCCAAACACAGACCATGCATGCAGACACCAACTTTTTCTTTAAATCGCCCCCTGACAGTGCAATGAGGATGACAGACTTCTCTAACCATAAGTGCAGAGCGGCATGTATTGAAAAATAACTTCTCCTGAAACAAGAGGCTTCACCGCATCTGCCTTGGGAAGGAGACTAGAACAAATGCTTCTTTGGGATGTGTCAGCTGTGTTGCATGACGCCTGGGTACAGGACATCTGGGGTTTATGGTAATAAGTGCAAAATAGGAAAGACATAGAAGGGAATGAACTAAAGAGAAGGTGTGTTCGTGCCTTGCCTAGTACCTACCTAATAATTAATAATAATAATCCCATTACCTGATAATGGGATAATTCCAGGTCAAGCATTGTACGGCTTTTAGCAGCCCAGGAAAAAAAGGTTACAGGTGAGTTAGGACCTCAGCGAACCAAATTCTGACCTCTTGTACTCCACCAAATTTGTTATAATTCAAGAAGTCACCCTGGGCTCACGGCGCACTGGTGGCTTCTGGCCCAAGTCTTTTTGGGAGGGAGGATTTGGGGGAATCTCTTGCTGAATGCAGGGTAAGAATATAAACCCATATAAATACTGTTGACAGTTTTAACTAATGATTCTCACCAATAGCTTGGTTGCTTTCCCGGTAGTTCTTTATGCACCAATAAACCCCATTGTTCTCCCAGCTGTTATTCACAAAAAGAACAAAAGCGAGCCGGAGTGTTCTCAGCACATTTCTTTTTAATTAAAACAACAGATGAAGGAAGTTTACGGAGCGAAGTTTGAATGAGACACGGTAAATGTCTCTTCTCCCCCATCATTTTAGCCCATTTGATAGGAGTGATTTTTTTTTTTTTTTGTGGCTTATACCGGAGGTCCTGCTCCGCTGCACCAGGAGAAAGTGAAATGCAAGGCTAGAGGTAGCTCAGAGGGGCCGGTTCTCACTGGGGCAACTACCATGGTGTCCCTTCATGGTGCCTTCAGTGCCTCAGACGTTTCTTCCTGACGCATGACTTATTAACCGGGGTATCTCTGCAAGTGTAGCTGGGACGGGTGCATGGCCTCAGCCCTGGCTGGGGCTGCATCAACCTGAGGCTGCTCCCAGAGGTGCCCTGGGCATCCTAAAACTGAATCTCCCAGTGCAGGCTGGGGGGAGGCATTTCTTCTACCCCAACAGCTCTGCTGTCAAAGGCAGGTAACTTACTATGGGGGTGGGGGTAAACAACTATTAGGAAAACTATTTTAGGGCTAGAAGGGACCAATCTTGCACCTGGATGACTTGTCCTGAGTAATCATAATGCTGCCTTCTGGCCTTAGATGTTGATGCTGTCAGCATTTTGCTGCATAGAGCTGGAGCCGTTCGGAGCAGCAGCACTCAGGGACTCGGTGTGATGAAGTGTTTACCTTGCGAAAGCATAACAAAGATATGAGCTTTGCTTTTCTGAGAGATCCCATGATTTTTCTTTTTCTGAAGGCGTGTTTTTGTTCTGTTCTGTGGGATTTTTTTTTTTTTTTTTTTTGGTGGAAAGGGCTGGCTTTTCTGCGGTCAATACTGAAATCAAGCTCCCAGCTTTAAGCTGAAATGTTTGTGCCTGTGATTTCTGCTGTGCGCTGATGGCTGTTCCAGCGAGGGGAAAGGTAACAGTTATGAATATACTGTGCTGCAAAGCATTTGTCTGGGGAAATGTGCTGCATCACCAAATATCTGCAGGATCCCTGAGCTCCTCAGGACTGGCAGCATCCATGTGCCTGGACGGTGCCTTCAGAGCAGCGTGCCCTTGGTGCCTGCTGAGCCAACCGTCCCGTGCTCGCTCTCAGAAGTGCCATGCAGAGATGCACTATGTGCCTTTCTGCTGCTTTCCAGAAAATAAAGACCTGAAAGTAAACAGGGGATTTCAGACACGGTGCAGGTCCTGTGGTGCTGGTGTCCCAGGATTTTGGCAAGTGAGAGCTGTATCATAAAGAAGGACAGTGATTATTTTTTTTTCTTTATGATTTTAAGACCTTGGAAAAGCCATTCTTGTGTTTCATCCCAAATCTGTGCTTTAACCTACTTGGAAGCTGTCCCTGGATAATTCACTTTGTGATGCTTAATAGAAAGATTTCCATTCAGCAACAGAGACCATAAAAAATACAGTGCTTTTTTACAATTAGTATTCACATTAAATTGTTGGAGACTGGTGCAAAACACCTGCTAAGGAGGGTGGGACAGACCCTCACCAACCCTGGATCCTCTGGGCCTGGTGCTCCCCATCCATTCCTGCCCGGGGCAATGCCGTTGCCATCCTGCTCGGGCTGCACATGCTGCCATCAAAACATCTGTTGCTCGTGTTCCTGATAACCCACCGCCGATGCCATCCCCCTCTTCCAGGCTGGCTCCTGGAAACCCCCAGATTTATCTAGGAAGAGTTTTAAATCACATGCATTAAAGACTTAGCATGGCCAAACCCTCTGACTTACCGATACTTACGGTATCAACCACTTGGGCAGCATACCGTCAAGCAAATCGCACTTAATTTATCATTTGAGGAAGCTGTGGGCTGAGTTATCCCACAGGCAGGGTGGGTGGTAGCAGGAGGCTCTGTGTCATCATCCTACAGCCCTGCCATAAATTCAGCTCTCGCTTCTTCCATTAGTGTGATTTAGTGCCAGGCTGACTGCCCTGCTTGGTTTACGTACACTTGAGCTACACCAGAGAAATTCAGTACGGTTTTCTATATCACAGTTTTTAATTAAACTTCATTTTCTATGACAAAACCCATAAGAGCACCTTTGAAGAAGGGGAGATGATTTTTCTTCTTTTATCTTCCTGTTCTCAGTCAGACTTTAAATCATCTGCTCCTGACTGCAGCTGAGATTGACCTGGTCTCGTGGTGTTTGTCCTTCCCTTACCTGCCACGAGAGCCTGCCGGAGCCTCTGCAGGGCTGGATGCTAACCCAGGCTGAACAGTTGGGGCTGTACACTTACCCTGTCGTGGGACTTGGACCACGGCTGCAGTGGTGGCTCAGGTGGGAAGAGAGAGATCGAAGGACTCTCAGTCCCTTCCTATCTCCCGCTGGCATATCTACCTCTGGGCATGGGAGTTGCATGTACTAGACGTTGGGTGAGCCCCATGCTGACATCCCTGTGCACAAGCTGGGCATGCTTCATGCTGTGGTGGCCTTCCAACCATGACGTTACATCATTTATTTTTCCCATCCTCCACCTATCTCACCTCAATATTTGCCCGTGAGAGCTGTCAGATGGGTATATTTGTGCTTGTGCTCAGTTATTAATCTAAGTTTTATTTCTCTCTGGTTGGCCAAGATGGGCTGTTGTAAGAGCACCTTGTGTAAAGCGCATTCAGTGTCTTCTTCTGACTGTTGTATTTATTTGTTGAGCATTGATTTTTCATTTGGTTGGAGGTGCAGCACAGTAACTGGGGGATGGAGGAGCTGGATGCAGGAGTGCGTTGCTGATGCTGAAGGTCTCCAGATGGAGATCCTGGAGGTGTTTGTTTTTTCTGGTCACTGGCCTGGCTGGTCAAAAAAAAAAAAAAAAATCTATGTAAAGTTGAGACCTTTGTTATCAGTAAGGTGATCCTGACACCATGAATAATGGAGAGGAAATGCAGACCAGTGCGATATGGTTGCTCGGTGGGTCTCTTTTTTCACCTGCCCATCTGTCTTATAAACACATGACTGGATAGCACTAAGTAATTTTTCATGAGGTTTCTGAAGCTGCTACATGTTATGAGGAGGAGAAATGCTTCTGTTTTATCCTGTCCTGAGCTGGCTTGTGAAGGACAAGAAGTGACTTGACCATGTGCCCTCATCTGCCCAATTTTCCAGGGAGCTGCAACCTTGATTGGCACGTCCTGATACCGTAGACCCAGATTGTCAACTGACCCTGAGCAGAGGCTGAGGCAGCTCTGAAAAAAAGAGAAAGTTCTCAGCACAGGCCAATGAATAAATAATAATAACGAAAAGGAGAAAACCCAAAGACCAGGAGAGACAAAAGAGAGAGGAAGGTGCCTCAGTCAAGGAGGTGAAGGAAGGCAGGAAGAGTCAGAAGGAGGTGAGCTGTTGGCACTCGTGGGCTGAGAAGGACAAGGAACTCCAGGACATACCTATGCTGAGCCAGGGAGGAGGAAGGACACTGCGAAACGAGGGCAGCCCAGCCCTAGGCAGGGAGAGGAGGACTAAAGGACTTTGGTAATTGGTAAAGGAGCCAGGGTAGGTGGCAGAAGTCAGGTTAAGGCAATCATAGAGCATTGTTAAAAGTGTAGGGGTGAAAAACAATGACATGAAAGAAAAGACCAAAAAGAACAAAGTGGAAGAGGAGGAGGAAGAGGAGGTAGTGGAAGAGGTAGTGGAGAAGGTAATTGAGGAAGATGGGGAAGATGAAAGCCAGGAGAAAAAAAGCAAAAAGAAATCAAAATCTGAGGACTCCGAGAATGATGGAGAAGTGAAGAAAAAGAAAAAAAACAAGCGTAGAGAGTATAGCAGTGAGGATGAGGATGACTATGAGCGCAGAAAGAAAAAGAAGAAAAAAGGCAAAAAAGGCAAAGAAAAGAAGAAGAAGAAAGGTGACAAGTCCAAGAAAGGAAAGACAGATGAGAACTTTTTGGAGATGTACGAACAGGAGCTTCGGGACTATCATTCGGACTCCTCCAATGCGACAGAAGATGAGTACAACAAAAAAAAAGGTCAGATCCATCATTTCTTACCTCTGCTCTTGAGCAGGCAGTTATGCTGTTGGCCCTGCTGATGCCCGTCTCAGGATCCTTCGGGGGGGGCAGGCACTTTTCTTTCCTATGTGGGGTATATTTCTAATTAAATAAGAATTTTTACTATGTGAGGTGGCACTGACAGATTGTGTCTGTATTAGCTTTTCAGTTTATGAAGTCACATTGCCCTGTGCGTGGTACTGGTGTAATTACATTCTCCTAATTAATATTTGCATTGTGGTGCCATTCAGAAGCTGCAATCATCAGATGTGGACAGGCTGGAGAGGGTCCAGAGAAGGGCCACAAAGATGATCAAAGGACTGGGAAGCCGGCCATATGAGGAAAGGCTGAGAGAACTGGGTTTGTTCAGCCTTGAGAAAAGAAGGCTTAGGGGAGACCTTATCACCATGTTCCATTGTTTAAAGGGTGGCTACAAAGAAGGTGGAGGCTCCCTTTTTACAAGGAGTCACATGGAAAAGACGAGGGGTGATGGGTACAAGTTACTCCTGGGGAGATTCCGACTGGACCCAGGGGGAAAATTTTTCACGAGAACAATCAGCCATTGGAATAATCTCCCCAGGGAAGTGATGGATTCCCTGGGGAATCCACACCCAGCCAGACAGGGTGCTGGGCCGTCTTGTCTAGACCGTGCTTTATCAAGAAAGGTTGGACCAGATGATCCTTGAGTATATACCAACCTGGTATGCTATGATAACTCCCCTTGTGTAAGCAGGATACGTAGCAAAGATGCACAGTCCTGCTCAAGCATATGCAGCAGGAGCGTGCCAGTGATTTCAGCAATCAGATGAGCGGGCAGTGGGCCACTTAGTACTGATGTAGAAGCAGGAGGTCCAGCACACCGTCTCTCTGGCTGTTGTAAGTAACCAAATAGGCTGGGGAAATATTGCTGGTCGTCTCTAAACCTTAATACTGTGTCGGTACAATAAATAGTCCACTTGTTTTATATGCACAGGGTACTTTAGTTCCATGCATGGTGAGCTGTGCAGTGATTTAAGGTTTTAGATGGTGCACTCAGGTTCATTAGAAGACCATGGTCTGGAGAAGGATTGCAGCCATCAGCCTGGCAACATCTAGACAGCTTGTGGAAAAAGACTGCCCTTCAACGTTTTATCTGCTGAGTGGCAGCTAGTAATCCCATCCCCAGCAAACCTGCAGCGCTGTGGCAGAGAAGTAAGGAAACTGCAAGGCGAGCAGCAAAGACCCATGGTGTAGCTCCATGATTAAAAGAAAAAGCCCTCAATACGTAGGAGGGTGGTCCCAAGCACAGCGAGGTTATCTCCTTATCAGAGAGGTGGGCAGCAAAGAGGTAATGGACTGCGGAGGGGTGACGCTGGTGACCCATTACCCGTGCAATTGGATCTTGGCATGACTGGGGCAAGACACTTAACCTCTCAGCACTGTGGTTTCCCCATCAGTTAATTAGAGTAATAACGTGTCTTGTACGTGGCAATTTGGAGAACCGAGCGTGCCTAAGGAATCTTGTAAAGCATCTCATGCTTGCGGTGTGGTTATAGGTTAAGTGTAACTGATGACTTCTGTAATGGTGCCGTATGACCGTACGGGGAAAAGAAAATGATTCAACTGCTCTGATGCAGGAGGAGCAAGGCCCTCCCGTATACACTGTGTTTAGGCCATGCGCATAACCTACTTCATTTGTGATGGCTCTGTAGGGGGAGAGAGGTTGTCTCCCCTCATATCACAATTTTTTTATAGTAGAGGAATAATAACTCTTGCGCTTTTCAAAGACAGACGTTCCAGCAAATGTTTGTAATAATCTCTACGTGGTCTTCTGCTGAGTTTCTCATCAGTTTCTGCAGGGAAGGTAATAGCTTGTGGTTGAAACACTGGGGAATGAACTAAGCAGGGACTTGATTCTTATAGTCCGTATCAGAAATTAAAAAACTTGGTCCAAGACTTGCAACACTTACTATCACGACAGCCCCAGGACCTCCAAGAAACTTGTCATGTGGTCAAAAGTCCCAGGGGTGAACTACTGGTTGCTCCTTTGGATCGTGGACTCTCTTCCTTGAGCTGTGTCTCAGTATTTTGCACCCTCAATTTCCAGATATTTATGGAAGCGAGTGCACATGTATGTGAGGGAAGAAATGGAGGGCAAGGGAGAGGAGAAGGAAATTGGGTAGGACATACGCAATCAATGAGCCACTGAGGTTTTCCACCAGTGAAAACCTGCTACTGAGCCATCTGACACCAAAAAGCAAAAGCTCAGGAGCAACCTCTAACTGCCCTATCCTCTTGCTTGAGTTTCAGCTATTCCCTCTGCCATGCACTGTGCTGCTGCTCTTCCTTTTTTGATTCAAAACAGCAGATTTTTTTGGTGTGACTTAGTTGGAGGCCACTGCTGCTTTTCTTCCAAAGGACCATCGAGTGAAGTGACTGTTGTTGGTCAGGCTTTTGAGAAAAGTGTAACCTCTGCAAAAAAACCTCCCATGGGGATATCAGCTGCCTTTGGTACTGGTGAATATTCAGTAGAGTTATATTTCAGTCCACAAGCTGTGATTCCTTTTGCTGTAAAAAGAAAAGAGAGATGTAAATGTTTTATAAGCAGGGAGTCAATGGTGCCTGTGTCATCTGATGTCCTCTTTATCTTATTGCATTAGCAAACAGGAGAAGGAATCCCCCCCATCACATTCGATCGATGACTGAAGAACAAGGCAAATCCAGCTCCTGGGGACAGGAAAACAAAAGATATCAAGTGACTGGGTGATAGCGTACCTGAGAAAATTATAGCAGAGATACCAGGCATTTTTAACTAAATTGCAGCTGTTGTCCATTCCTGTGATGCTGGTGTTAATGAGATTAGTTATTTATTAATAAGTATTTGCGAAGTTACTTGTACAGTACAGAAGGCTCCGGGGAGACCTTATTGCAGCCTTTCAATACTTAAAGGGGGCTTATAAGAAAGATGGGGACAGACTTTTTACCAAGGCCTGTAGTGACATGACAAGGGGCAACGGTTTTAAACTGAAAGAGGGTAGGTTTAGATTGGACATAAGGAAGAAGTTTTTTATGATGAGGGTGGTGAGACACTGGAACAGGTTGCCCAGAGAATTTGTGGATGCCCTGGAAGTGTTCAGGGTCAGGTTGGACGGGGCTCTGAGCAACCTGATCTAGCTGAAGATGTCCCTGCTCATTGCAGGGAGGTTGGACTAGGTGATCTTTAATAGTCCCTTCCAACCCAAACCATTCTATGATTCTATGATCTTGAATTGCCAATAATAGTGCAAACAGGGCACACTATAACGTAAACTTAGTCGGTGGAATCAGTAGATTTAAAGTGCAGTAGGTATCCAGAGACTGTTCATATAGCACCCTGGCTGCCTAAACCATCATTAAAGCTTCTATGAGTACCAGCTACCTGAGGTTCAGAGTGGATGTCCAAGACCTGAAACCCTTTGCAGGAACTCCATCTCTTTCTTTCTCCATATCTTTCTCTTGATACTTCAAATCTTGTCTGTGATAGGGAAGAGGGAGACTGGCAAGGTTATTTGTCCTCCTGCTCAGGTCCAAACCATGGTCAGAGAACCATGAAGGAACAGACAAGTGTCACTATCTGTTTTCTGGGTCACTTCTGCCAAAGCCATGGCTATCTCTGGGTTGGTAGGAAGAAAGAAAATGTTTCCTTCTCCAAACTTGCTTTTATGCCATTAACTGAGTTTTCCCGCTGGCTGAGCTGGTAGCTGCTGGGTTGGTGACTCCAGCCCTGAGATATCCATGGGCTGTGGCAGATGGTGGAAAGCTCCCTCCTGTACTGTCACAGTAAAGTGCTGCTGACTCAGGAGATCTTGGGGCTTCCCTCTTTGCACAGCTGTAGCTCACCAAGAGGCATATATCATTACAGAGGAAAGCAATCTTTTTTGGGTTCTATTGATGATAAAATCCTCTATTTCTTCTTTTCTTCCCTTTTTTTTTTCCTGTTGAGTTTCAGATCTGGGTAAAGAAGTGGGTATCTTTCCTTTAAAGAGAAACAAATCCTCTAGTGGGTTTTCCTTGCCTCTTGGAAGTTTTACTGTAGCATGTAGTCAGACCTGCCACACTGTGCTCACTTGGTCACCACCTCCAGGGCCGAGGTTCCCAGGACTGTTTCATAGAGGATGAAGGGTAAGGCACTTCCACACATGCAACCTCTTAAATGGCAGGTCTGCGTGACAGTAAATGGCTAGGAAAGCTCAGGTGACTCATGATGATAAAGACACCGTAGAGGTCCATGGGAAACGTACGCTCCCACGCAAGGGATCAAAGCTTGGATTAGCTCCCAGGAGATGTGGTACTTTGAGGCTGCAGTCGTCTCTTCCAGGGACAGACGCTGAGCACTTTGTATGAAACACTGCTGGTTTGTCCATATTGTGCAAGGGTGAAGCTGGACTTCAGTGACCTTGGCAGTGCAGATAATAATTATAAAATGAAGAAAGCTACTCAAGAAATGCATGTTTTTATTAACACATTGTCTCAAATGGTGATGGGAGGGGGGAAATGGCCACTGTTGATTTGTAAATAGATATACGAGCCGCTCATCATTTCTTTTGATGTACGCCATCCGTTTTATTGTGTTACATTTATCAGATCATGTTCCTTTAGCAACTGCAGCAAAGGGTTACACAGAAAAAGCATTCAGGACGTGCCGAGTTTATTGCTAAGTTCTGTTTAATGTAATTTAGCAGTGGAATGGAGGAGGAGAGCAAGTGCTGTGTGGTCGCCAGCTCTCTCCCTGTGCTATATACAGAACTGGAGAGATGTATCACATACTTTTATGATAGATGATCATCAGTTGCAAAATCACCTCATCTGTGCCCTGCACCCACTGATCTTCCCGAACCGAGGCTTTGATTAATATTCCGGCTCGGAAGGAACAAGGACTCCTTTTTGGAAGACAGATTTTCTTTCTCCTTACCACTAAAATGAGCTTTGGTTTTAGGCATAAAACATTCAGAGAAGAGTTTTGTACCAGAGGCAATTTTATGTCTTGTGATCCAGTGGGACATGCAAAGCATGCTACTGAGAGAAGGTGGTGCTGCACCCGCCTTGGAGATGTGGTGGATCGCACCTGTTTGCATCTCAGCATTTTCCATAGTTACAAATGGCCGCACGAGGTATGAATTTTGAAAAGTTCAGATCACTTTTAGAGTTTTAGACGAGCATACCCAGGAACTACAGCTTGTGTGACAGAGCAAGCCAACACTAAACTAACTGTGATCTTAAAGCATTGATTAAGTTGGAGGAGCACTTGCTAATATTTTTATGTAGGCACCGAAAAATCTTTGGCCTGGCTATTAGACACCCCCCCTGCTACACACCTGTGTAGTCCCACCGGAGAGTTAAAGTTGCCTGGAGGTGTCATGCTGAAACGGGGTCTTACAAATTAGAAATAAGTAGTTAAAATGCTGCGGATGGGGCTTTGCAAGGAATCACAGCGGCTCTTCGTCTTTGACCTCCGTGGTCAGCCACTGACCTGCAGCAGGGCTGCTGCTAGTCATTGGTATGGAAAATCAGTATCGTAAAGCAGATGAGTGCAGATAAACCTTTCAGAGGAAGCCCTCGCTGGTACCTGCAGGTTTAGGGCCTTGAAGATGTCTCCTTTTGTTTGCAGGTGTGTGCTCAGCCAGTGCGGGCACAGGCCTGGGGGAAGTGAGCGCTTGTGTACCCCCCCACCTCTCCCTCTCTCCGGGCAGGACCCAGCAGCCCCAAGCATATGCAGAAGCCATCCTTGTTACGTACACACGATCCATTTGGGATGGCTCAGCCCAGCTGGCAGCATCAAAACCAGCATTGAGGAACAGCTGTAGGCGCCGGGCTGCCAAACGCACGGCGCAGCTGATGTGCCGGCTGATGCCTGTAAAACCCGCACACGTGAGGGCTGCAGTTTTCCAGCATCGCTGCTCTCCTCGCAACCAAAATACTTAAATCTGAATGGAATGGCAAGTTCAGTTTCATATCCTTGATTGTCTGTGGCTATTTTTTAGACTGAATGTTTGGGTTTTGGACTTTAAAAGAAAATATCTGAGAGTTCCTGAAGAGAAACTGAACAAGATTTCCCTGAGAAGCAGGTGTTAAATGCAGGTTAATATATTCAATTCTGGATGTGTTCCCCCCAACCCACGTGTCCCATCAGCCTGGATTTAATGATCTGTAACATCCAAGGTGTAGGGCAAGGTGTCGTCTCTGAGGAACGTGACCTCTAGAGGATGCAGGACTAGAACTTGATCACATTGGAATAATTCAAGAAGATTTGGGGTTTTATTTCTTTTTCTCCCCCCCCCCCCCATTTTTTTTTAATCCTTAAGAAACTAAGCGAGATTCCTGTGTTTTTAGAAAATCCAAGATTTGCCTGGGTAGTTTTTCATTCTCTGGTTGCAGAAAGAAAACTGAGGAGCCGCTTTTGCTCACAGGTACAGCAGTTCCCTCCGCTGGTGCATCAAATTCCCCGTTTCAGGACTGCATTGGTATTTTAAGGATCATGAGTTTTGTTCCCGTTTATACTTCGCTAAATATACATCTTCTGGGCTCTCTGTGAAGCTGTTATTCATCCTGTCCCTGGGTATTTGGACAAGTATCTGGATACTGGACCATCAAAACAGCAGAATTGCCTCCATCTGGATGGAAAGCCTGGGCAGAAAATCGTACTGAGCTATAAGGGTCTAAGCATGGAGAGGGAACCAGGGCAACCCAGTTTTTTATTCCAGCTTAGGTCACTCCCCACAGCCTCAGGTGAGGTGGTTTATCCATCTGAGCCCCAGGAAAGCAGAGGCTTGCAGCGGGGTTGGTGTCAAGAGCCTCTGACTGCTGCTGGGATGCTATGATTTACTGGGGGTTTTTGTGTCAGCTGTTGAGGATGCAACTAGGACATTACTTCCAGATAAGCTCACAACATACTTTTTGTCCCGTTAAGGCCTCCTCTTGGCTGACTACTGCTGCTCCAACAAATACTTGTTTATTCTCAGTGCCTTGTGGGTGCAGGTATTTCCCCAGGCATTGTCAGAGGGGTTTTTCTTCTGCCTTCGGGTTTTTTTTAAGTTGCTGGACACTGCCGTGCAACACAATGTCACAAACACCTGAGAGGCAACACTTAAAAACAGACTGAAAATAATAATTCTGGCTTTTGTTGATGGATTTACATGCACTACAAGACTCATTGGACACGTATCACAAAGT
The DNA here is from genome assembly GCF_965638725.1 of Aptenodytes patagonicus. Classification (NCBI taxonomy): domain Eukaryota; kingdom Metazoa; phylum Chordata; class Aves; order Sphenisciformes; family Spheniscidae; genus Aptenodytes; species Aptenodytes patagonicus. The sequence goes on from NC_134981.1 coordinate 4,619,732, forward strand.
AGTTTTTCATCGTTGTGTAATTGGATGTGGCTGTTGGAAACGGTCAGTCTTTTCGGCACTTCACCCCCTGATGTTCAGATCTGCTGTATTTTTCCACATCAGTTTGGTGTCCTCCATTTTATACATGTCTGTATCATAGTAGTATCTCTATGAGACTTGCTCTGTGAGCTGTAAGTGTTAATCAGGAGATATTTGTAAAGAAGGAAGAGGTAGAAAGTGGGAAGGTCATAGGGTATATAAATTCTTTTTTTTTTTTTTTAAAATCTTTTTTAAGGTGCTGTTTGGATAGTAGTAACTGTCCATCATGAATGATTAAGTTGGGGAGTTATGATTAATTCATAATGATATTTAAAAATGTGCATGTAAATATAGGTAACGCACATATAACTTGTATTTATAACAAGCTTCTGACAGGTATATCAGTCCCTGCTTACGCCAAGCATCAACCTGAAACACAGCTGGAAATCTGGTCTCAGGAGCAAAAGGTGCTGGTTCCTCAGCTGAGAGCTGCCGAGGGCGCAGCGTCACCCTCCGGCTTGCAGACGGTGTGCCCGCCGTGGGGCGACTGTCCCTGCTCGTGGCATCATCTGGTCCTCACCTGTCGGTGGCTTCGCCAGCTGTTGACTCGGTGGCTTCGCCAGCTGTTGACTCCCGAACATGATCCTGCTGGATTCACTGCCTCAGGCTGAGCGGTTTTGAAATGTCGTTGTCGGCGTGTTTTTCTCTGCAAAAACAGCTCAGCCATTCCCCAGAAACAAACTGGGAGAAACGCCCTGCTCATGTCAGGGAACATCCAGCATCCAACACCCGCAACGCCTCCAAACCAAGGATGCTGGGGAGTCAGCAAAAAAATGATCTTTGGTGAAATTGCTCTTCCCGCTACCTGGGTATTGGGAGTCCGAGCTGGCAGCAAGGAGAACATCTCCTTGGTCTTGGTTGTCCTGCTGCCTAGACAACTAGAAGAAAGTGGGGCTTTTATTTGAACCTGGTCTTGGGATGATGTGACAGACAGCAGGGAATTACTTCCAGTTGTGTTTTGCAGACACGTTGCTCTACTGCAGACTTTTCTTGCTCAATGTTGCAGGTAAAATCTATATCATATTTTACCCAGGCTGCATTTTGCAATTCCCGTTGGACAGTAACGTCTAATGTTGCTGTCCACAGTTGTGATTCAGAGACACCCCGTATGCTGGCAGGCCCTCCATGTGTCCAAAAGATAATGAAAGAAATGGAACAGGTTTTTCTCGAAAATGTTTCTCTCCCCTGAGGCACAGTGTTTTCCTCCAGCACAATTTAAACTTGAAGAACAAAGATGTCGATTGCTAAGCTAATTCTACTTTGCTGTTCCAGCAAAGAACTGAGATATTGTTTCTGGTGGTGCTATGGCAAAAGCACTTTTAAGTGATAGCTGGAGCACCAGATGAATCGAGTTTGGCTTCCTACGGTGCATGAGAATGAAATGTTGATTTTGCAATAGCTGGTGAAGTAAAACAAACTCCAAATCACAACTACTCTGCCTGTGGGAACAGACGGGACAGTATTCAGCTTTAGATTTATATTTTAAGAGATAAATGATGTTTCAGAGCTCAAGATAATGCTATCTGTGTATACTAGTGGAAAGTTTGCAAGAAACTTCCCTAATTCATGTCCGTGAAGTGTCTCAAAATGCAAGATATTATTAATTCTGCAATTCTTTATATAATCTATGAATAACAAAATGTATAACAGTGTGCAGACAGTCCAAATATTCATGGAAAAAATCCCTCTCTTTTGCTTTGAATAATTAATTTGGCATCCATGCCGGACTCGAAAGCTGCTGTCGCTAAAGCACATAAAGAGCAGGCAATCTCTCGTAGTGTGTGAGGCCCAAATCTTTTCACAGTTTTGCCAACATGAATCCAAAGTCATTGTGCTCAAGTCAATGGAGTTAGTCAGGATTTGCCCCGGAGTGAATGAGAGAAGAATTCGACTCATTTTGTGTATGACAAGAGATTATTCCTCAAATTGTGGCTTGATAAAAACAAACAAGTGCTGATTTCAAAGGCCCATCTTCACGGTAGGTAAAGGATGGTCCTGATAAAACCATAACCATAGCAAGTGTTTAACTTGTGTGTTCATGTGCATAGAACATCATTTTTGCAAGCATAACCTGTAACAGTCAGCACAGACCCTTAAAAACTTCCAAGTATTTTGCATAAATGTCAAGGCACTCTGCAGGTGCTCCAAGACAAACATACGCTGAAGTGCTTCAGTAGGAGCCAGAGTGATTGGCGCTTTGCATGAATCAACATTAAGTGAATATTGAGAATAATCAGTGAATTCCCAACTGGAAATACGGTGAAGTGCAAACAACCATTACCGTTGCCGAGCTAAATGCATCTTGCTAAACGGATGCATCTGAAGGTAGCTCTGATAGCCATAGCTTCAAAGCAGTTTGTGTTGGTTTGGGTTTATATTCAAGATGAAGACGGCATCTTGCCTTTTCCTATCAGTGTTGGCTGGGTTCATCGCGCACCATGGGTAGAGGTGCCCCAAAGAGAGGCTGCAAAAGCAAAAGGGAGAGTACCGGATCCCAGTTTGAACATGGCACTGCTCACAGGAAGACACCTACGTTTAGGTGCTTTTAATTGGCAAACAACCTCGCCGTCAAGGTAAGTCTATTCTGAGTGCCCAGAACATGGCCAAGTTACAGTAATCTACAATGTTAGTATGGGAATGCTTGACTTTCAGGCCACTCTCCAAGTCTTGCTTCTCTCCCAATGGGCTAGGCAGAGTCAATACAAAACTTTTAATACAGCCACTGATACAGACTCTTTTGTTCCAAATATTATGTCAGTCAAGTGGAATTTGGTTCACTTATCTCATCTGGCAGATATTGAATCCCCAGCTGACTCCACTGTTCAGCTATCTGGCACGAAGACTTCAGAAACCGGTGAAAGTTTCAGCAAGCTAAACAGAACTGATTTGCTGTGGGCTGCAAACCCATCACTGCTTTTCATGGGCATATACAAGCTCAATAAAGGAAATAATAGACACTAGTTTATTTGCTGAAAATAAGCAAGTCAAAAAAAACGTTAAGGAGTAGCACAGATGGGCCGGAGCATCTTTACACTGGCTTAATGGCCTGACCGAGCAGCAGCATGGGTGAAGAGGCATGGATGTTTGGGGCATCCTGTCCATGTTTAAAGGGAGGCAGAAGGCCAATGCCAATATTTGACACGGGGACATGGGAATGCCATGGTTTGCACCTTATGTTTGACCAAGAAGGAAATAGGGGTATGGTGGGTACAAAGCCCATGGAGAGGCTGAGAGATCTCTGCCAAAATATATCTTGATGTGTAAGTCCAGCAGGAATACATATAAGGAGTTGTTTTTCACATCACGGAAGCCAAAAGTTATTGCAAAGCTCTGAAGAAAGTTCGTGTTTCAAGTCCTGCTGACCAAAACGGGGAAAACTCTTGAAGTGTGCAGCTGGTAAACCATCACAGTGTCTGCTCAGGACTGGTCTCTCAGCTGACCCTGTGGAGGAGATGTCAGTGGGGTTGAACCAGCCCTCCCAAACTCCACTATGAGAGCAGATCTCTTTGAGGAGCTTAAAGGTTCCCCACGACAACTCTCAGCGATGTCAGACAGCTAACAGCAAAGCATACTGAGAACCCATAAATTAGTAAGGGAAGAGGGAGACACTGTGGATGCACTTAGAAACTTCAAGGGTAACCACAAAATTCCTGTGGATGCTCTCTTTATTTGCATTCAGTGATTGCTTCCATTGAGGAGGAGTCTAAATAGTAAGATACAGCCAAATCTGGAGTGATATACCAAAACCTCATTTTATCTTGAAAAATTTTGCTATAATTTGTCTTTAGCTGTTGGAGCGAGCAACAGCCCTGAAATAAATCTTGAACTGACTGTGTGCATCAGTGTCAACGGGTGGAAAAATAACAACCTTTGTATTTCATTACTTTGCAAAGAAATATTGCAGTTTTGTTGTGGGTTGGTTGTTGGGGTTTGTTTGGGTTTTTTTTTCACCCTTCCATTTGACAATATAAACTGGATGGATTATTTCTTTTTTTAACTTTCCCTGGTAATCAGCATATATTCCACGTGAAACTGATGAAGGTGGAAGATAAGAAAAGCGAATAAACAGGTGGCCAAACTTACTTACTCACTGACCCTGTTAAAAATTATTTGGGAGATTCTAGAGAATTTGGGTAGATATTTTCTTCCAGTGGAGGGGTTTTAAGGGCTGGCATCTTTGCACCATTGAGGTAAATCTTTGGTGAGCATTAACATCCATGATCCTGAGAATATTTACAGCAGTGATGGAGGTGGATCCTCAGTAGGCAATTCAGACCTCTTGAGTGGTGGAGAGGGGTTTGAAAAATGGGGACTCAAAATGAGGAGAAGATTGGAAATCCCATGAGAACATCCAAAAAGAAAGAAAGGAACTTGATGGGAAGGGAAGACCTAGCTTGCATGATGAAACAGGTATGATACTTGAGATATTTAACTTCTGTGTTTTCTTAATCTTCCCCTTCACAGATGAAGCACTGAGGCAGAAAAATTGATCTTTCTAGCCCAGATTCCACCCTTGGTTAGAAGTGTGACTTCCACAGAATTTCAATTTCAAGCTTTTCAGTTAATTTGGCTTTATTGTCCCAAATCATAAAGTACAAGACGCTTGTGCTTGGGATTTGCTAAGGTTGGATATGTTCTCTCAAAGCCAGAATTTCCAATTATTCGGGAGCAAACTCCTGAGGTGGTTAAGACATGTCGTTAGTCTACAGTTCTTGTCGTCTTATATCACAGACGCTGTTCCCAGCGAAGGGGTCTGGGGTATAAAATGCTGCCCCCACAGCACGGTATCCTTTTCTGCCTGCCGGGTCCTCAAGCTGCAGAGATGCTCCCAGCAAAGATGACACCCATCAGCTGTCAGTGGTTGATCAAAAATAAAAGAAATGCAAAGAAAGGAAACAATCCTGGATCCAGACCACTGAACTTTCATGCCTTTGAAGGAAGTGGCTAAATAAGCTGCGTTTGTCTCCAGGTGCCTTTTCCAGAAAGAGCTAGCATCAATATTAGTATTAAACTTTTATTTTCTTCCTGCAAAGGAAGTCATGGGCCCTGCATCCATGACATCACTGGAAAGCTGCGACATCACGATCGTGCCCCTGTACTGGGCACTGCTGAGGCCGCACCTCGAATACTGTGTTCAGTTTTGGGCCCCTCACTACAAGAAGGACATCGAGGTGCTGGAGCGTGTCCAGAGAAGGGCAACGAGGCTGGTGAGGGGTCTGGAGAACAAGTCTTCTGAGGAGCGGCTGAGGGAACTGGGGTTGTTTAGCCTGGAGAAAAGGAGGCTGAGGGGAGACCTCATCGCTCTCTACAACTACCTGAAAGGAGGTTGTAGCGAGGTGGGGGTCGGTCTCTTCTCTCAAGTAACGAGTGACAGGACGAGAGGAAATGGCCTCAAGTTGCGCCAGGGGAGGTTTAGATTGGATGCTAGGAAAGATTTCTTCACTGAAAGGGTTGTCAAGCATTGGAACAGGCTGCCCAGGGCAGTGGTTGAGTCCCCATCCCTGGAGGTATTTAAAAGACGTGTAGATGCGGCACTTAGGGACATGGTTTAGTGGGCATGGTGGTGTTGGGTCAACGGTTGGACTCGATGATCTTAGAGGTCTTTTCCAACCTTAATGATTCTATGATTCTATGATCATTTACTTCCACAGCTGGCCACACAGCTGTAGTGCTGGAGAAGGGGCAGCAGGGCTCCTTTCCCCTTCCAGGGGTGCACCGTGGCACTTGTCAAATGCAGTGATATGCTGGTGTCACCTACCCAGCCCCCCCTTTTGTCCCTCTATGCAAAGTTAATTAAAATGGTGCTAACCACAGCGTATGCTCAGTAACGACACGTGCTACTCGGGCAGGGCTCAGCACATCTGTCCCAGTAAAAACTGCTCATCCATGTGCTGCCTGCTTGCTGCGGTGTGTGGAGGCTGAATTTGGGGTTGTGAACCTAAAGTGCAAATTTGTACGTACTCGTGGCTTGTGCTTTCTTGCAACTCTGAGACTCCTATTGTGGGAATTAGAGAGGGGTTTTGATTTTTAAGGGGTGAATATTGTGGCTTGTTGATGGTGGTGTCTTAGACACATAACTTCCTTGTATCCCATCATCTCATTTGTTAGGAGTTGAAAAGTGAAAGTAGATCAGTCTGACTTAGGTCTTCTGTAAGGAAGTTAAGCTTAGATGTACAGATTAGGTGACGTCAGTACCCGTAAAGGTGCAGCAGACCGGTTCAGGAATGGGTTTCACTTGATGTGACATGGGCAGATGTAACATGACAGACTCTGCCTGCCACATATAACTTATAAGTCCTAGCACTTCTCTAGCAGTAAAAAAAAAAACCTCACTAGAAAACCTGCCTGAGCTTTTGAAAGGTCTCTGGGAAGATATGGAGTGTTGTGATGTTTTTTTTTTCCTCCCTTTTCACAGGAAAAATGCCTTCAGCCATGTGCCTGCTGGCATGAAGCTGGGTACAACTTGACCTCACCCCCTGAAAACAGGAACAGGGCCAAATTTTGCTGAGCCTCTGTGGGCAGGGAGGGGAGAATGCGTTAAAGGCCCTTTTCCCAAATGATCCTTGCAGAGGGATGCTCAGCTGTAACTGCCACTTTGGCGATGCCTATAGGATGCTCTGACAGTGATAAGTACTTCCATGGTACAGTTAAGTTGCAATATGCTTTGAGACGGCCAGACATAAAAGGCTGCTGTAAACGAGTGCAGCAATATTATAACTTAATGACATAAGCTCCCTGTTTCCAAAGCAGAGTCAATACGGTGCTGAAAACCATGAAACAATCAGTGGTGAATCACTGGGGCAGGGTGGATTGCGAGTCTTCCTCCTGTTAATGGCTAATGCGAGGACGTCGTCTGTCTCTCCGTGCTATGCCAAACATCTCCCGATGGCATGTGTGAACGCTAACAGGAGGGAGGTGAAATGAAAACACTGTTCATACATATTACTCATGTGCAAGCTGTGGATTTCATATTCTTTTTTTGCAAAGAAGTCTCTTCCTTTGAGCCCATAAATGAAATCTGTCAAGCCAAGGGATTCTGAAAATTTAGCTGAGCACAGATCATAACTTACTGTATTTATTATAATAATGTCTCCTTTCTGTCCTAGTTACATTCGTGGAAAGGTGAGATTAGGAAAATATTACGGTATTATTTTCTGTCTCAGTGCAATAGAGCTGCTGGAAATAAGGAGTAGTTTCTAATCAGTTTTACATGAGTGGCCTGGGTTTTGCTCTAGCACTCTGTCTCCAGGCTTTTCAGTTAAAATGGTGATTTATTTTCTTCTCAGTGATGCTTTGAGGGAAGAGTGTTAGTGGGGAAAAACATTGTGTTAGTGGGGGAAAACATCTGATGCTCAGAATAGAGCCCCAATACGGTTTTTGTCTCTTTTGAATATATACGTGATGTAGTGAGGAAAAGATGGGCACTAACAAAATACATAACAGTTCTGAAGCACCCATGAAGAAGGACAGTTTTACAGCGTTAGTTCTGAGAAATCACATACTAAGCAGTCAGGCTGTGCAGGACGAAATGATGAAAGTTTAGTCTTTCCTCCGGCTTATAGGTCTGAGCCTGAAATATCGTTATTAGCTAATGACCATCACGTGATCTAAAGCCAAAAAGAGCCATCAGGATGCTTGGTCCGGCCATAGGCAAAGTTTTATAATTTCTTCCAGTTCCTTCTGTACTGAGCCAACCAAGACATGTCCTTCAGAAAGGTAACCTGTTTTCAAGCCTTAAGTCTTGTTCTAACTTCACTCATCATCCTGCTTAAGAAATGCGTGTCTGACTGTAATTTGAATCTATCTAGCTTTACCTTCGGGCCGTTGGATCTTGTCATGCCTTTCTCCACTTGAGTAAAAGGCTATTTTTAACTTGTGTCTCTCCCAAGAAGATATCGATGTGTGGTAATAAAGTCGCCACTCAATCTACTACGTGGAAAGATAAATTGATAGAGCTTTGAGACTCTACTTTAGGCGTTTTCCTACCTTATTCTCATCATGATTTACCATTTGGTCTTTGGTAAAGTCTCCTGAACAACCAAAACGCAAACTTTCTGGCTGTAGTGATTCTCAGCTTCGTACAGATATATTATCAGAGCAAGCAGGAAATCGTGCATTGCATTGACATGTGCATAAATGAAGAATGGCTCAACAGCTTTACTCTAACACTTCACATAAATTCATCTGTTGTATGTAATACGTGCACATGCCTTACGGTAGGGGAGGCGATGTGTTCAAAGAGAAGTGTTTTCAGCAAAATCTGTCCTAACTCAACCCCTCTCTGCCCATGTAAAGTGTCTCCAGCAGTTTTAGTTTGATGTGATGATTTTCACCAATTGTGTTGATCCTTAGCAGTGACTGTGCCCTGTCCAAGAGATGGGCTTGTTTTGGTGGTGGGTGCAGAGATCCGTCCCTGGGGTCTGTATTTCAGCCCAGGTTTGGGGATGACTTGGATCTATAATGTATGGGGTGAGGGGTTTCTCCCCTTGTCCTGATCTTTCTTTTCTCCTTCCACAGTTTATGAGGTGGTGACAGTGACAGGAGATGTCCGGGGAGCAGGAACCGACGCCAACGTCTTTGTTACTCTCTTTGGAGAGCTTGGGATTACTCCCAAGACTCATCTCACAAGCAAGTGAGTATCTGGAAGGAAATCTGTGTCTTTGAGGCCTGTTCTTCAGTAACTTTTATTGCATTTTGATGAAAAGTAATATTGTGCTGGTGGATGCAGAGGGGATAAATCTAAAAGGTATTTTGAGATCACGAGGGAAATCTGAATTTTTGCCGTTGCGTATTTCTTACCAAATCCCTTGCAAACCTGCATTCCTTTCTGTAGGTGGAAATGTGTGTTCAGAACCACATTATATAAGGCTCACACTTGCAAGGTGTGGGGATACTTGCTTTTCTTAAAGCTTAAATTAGGAGCTCCCAATTTAGGAGCTGAGAATGTTCATCGCTTGTTGGAGTGGGCCTGATGGGACATGTTCGCATGCCTAAATCCCACTGAGGTCTCCATGCTAAGTCAGGTACAGAGAGATACGTGTCCTTGAATGTTTCTGAAGAGTAACTCAGTGGGTTTGAAGTAATGTTGTTGATGGGTAACCACCCACACCCAGCCGTAGGAAATCTGAGGCAAGCAGAAATGGAAGAATTTAAGCTGTTTCCTAATTTAGGCTGTTTCCATCCTATCTGCTGTGTGCTTGGTTGCACACCGTTGTGGTTGCACGCTGCTGTGGTGGCACTGTTCTGTTTTCCTCCAGCTGATGCCAATGCCACCCTCTGGATGCAACTTCTCAATTCTTATCACTATGTTAAACTTAATGGAAACATATTTTATCATTTAAGAACCTACTAGGAGGCTTTTGACTCTCTCAATAGCTTTATTTTTCAAAAAAAGTGAGCATCAGGGCCAGCAGGTGCTGAGCTTCCATGAAAGCAAGGTGACTTTTAACAAAGTCCCAGTTCTGCATGTGCTAATTTTCCCCTAGCCAAACAATTGCACTGAGAGAGCAGAAATCCCTTCTCCATGGGGTCTAGGAGAGGCTGTGTGTCTCTGTTTTTCGGTGTTCTTATTGTTTTGGTTTTCTTGAAAATGTGCTTCAGAAATTATTAATCCTGTGCTAATGTCACATGGTAACTTCACATTTTCTCCATTTCTACAGCACCGACAAGAGGTACCTGCAGCTATTTTAAATTTTACCCTCAAAAGAGCTTCTCTTCCCAGTGAAGCAACTCAAACATGAGAGTCTGTAAAGAAAATGATATGGGAATGGTAAAGAAAATACATGAAATTTCAGCCCTGTTTGCCATATTTGAAATTCAGAAATCAGAGCTAGGTGAAGGAGTTGTTTTATCGCAGCGTCTCTAGAAACACCAGGGAGAACTTGCTGATTGTATATGATATATCTATACAAAATGCTTTGTCTCTGTTCTGTGATTTCCATCTAGACATCCCAATGAAGTTATGAAGCTGAATACCGTTTCTCTTGATTTTACAGAGAAGGAAACTGAGGCAAGGAGGTAAAAGATGGCATGGTCCCATAGCAGGTCAGTGGCAGAGCTGGGAGCAGCAGCAGCTCTGCTGGGGGAAGAGCTTCTAGCACCCAAACCTGCCTCGTAGTATTTGGCAAAGCCATCACAGCAGCATCTGCTTTCCAGTTTTCTTGTGATCAGCATTTACATAAAGAGCCATTTAATGGTGAAAGTGCTCTTCTGCATGTGGCTATGGAAAGAATCCAAACACTACCTTCCAAAAAAATTAATAAAAATACTGTATGTCCTTTAGAGAAGAAGTCAGGAGATCCCCATAATAGATTTCTTTATCAGCTGTGACCTTAAACGAGCTACCGGTGGTACAAGTCATCTTTGCTGGCACTCTGGTGAATGCCTGCTCTTTCCTCCTGCACTCACCACTTTTTTTTTTTCTTTTTTTTTTTTTTTTGGTGAAAGAAATAAAGAAGGGACACGCAGGGATGGTTTTAGGTTGCGGCAGCAGCAGTCTGAGCTTGTTCAGGCCCGGGTTAGCATTTTGGGCTTGGTCCCCGTTGCTGCAGAGAGCAGATGGCTGAGGTGTTGGTAAGCAAGGATGAAAGGCATGGGAAGCCAACCTTCTGCAGTTCAGGGCTCTTAAAACCGGTCCCATAGGAAGTGACCGTTAGAACGGCAACTACAGCTTTCCACTGGGGGTTTCCCAAACATCAGTGAAATTTCTACACCTTTAAGCAAAATCTGGCACGTTACAGTGCTTCATCGAGGAACAGTGAGAGAAAAGCTAGTCCAAGTGTAGAAGTGTCTGCAGACCTGCTTAATTGATAGTCCTGTCTCCTAAATATGAAGCAAATCATGAAATAGTCAGTTTGCCCCCAAATTGATTATGCAGCTTTGTGAATATGGCAAAAGGATGGAATCTCATGCATCTTTCAACTAAATGTTTACACGAGTTCACTTATGACTGCAAATGCATGACATTTTGTAGGTGTTTACATTTCCCGGTGTATGACAGAAAGCTAAAATATCATGCATTGCCTAAAGATGGTACTACCATTTCAGCTTCTGGTTAGAATAGGTTTTCCTTATTTCTTTTGTGATTGTGTGCTGGTAGTGAAATACATGACATTTCAGATCTTTTTTTTCATGCACGGTAAAGGGAAGATATGGCAAGCTGATGTAATATCATGTGTTTTTAACATTTGCCAACAATAAGGTAACTGTGAAAAATGAACACAAATCTCCATCATGACTTGTCGGGAGGAACATCAGTTCTGGAAGTGGCACCACCCAAATTCTGCCCCGAAAGATGCATTTACTTAGGTCAGGAAGTTTAGCTAAGTCGTGTTTGGGTCTGGGAGGGGCTGGAATAAATCCTCCTTTGCAGTCGCTGTCTGCCAGTTTGGGGGGACAGTAACACCTCCCTGCCAGTGCTGGAGGTGGTGGATGGGTGCTGGCAAAATGCTGCTCAGCCCTGGCAAAATCCTGCTTAAAAACCCAGCTCATGAAACGCTCTGGATCCCCACCTGCCATCCTGCACCAGCTTACAGCTCAGCCAGAAGCTAAAAGCACTACCCAAAATAAGTTTCTTTCCACGAGCTCCATCATGGGCACATGGGTGGACACCAAGGCGTTGCTTGGTGTCATTTTGGCAGTCACTGAGACCGTTCCTACAGGCACGAGCTGCTTCTCCATGGTCCAATGCAGAACAAACAGTGCTGATCTTCCATAGTGTTTTATTTCTCTTTGCTCATGTGCTTTCCACCACGCTGGGTCTGAGGACCAATTGCAAAACTCAGCCAGGAACGCTGTTGCCGTCTCATTCACCGTATTTAGTAGCAAATTTATTTATTTGTTATTAGCATAAACAAATCCATTTTTCTGTGTCAGGCTTACCCGGTGCAGCTTGTAACAACTGCAATAAATACTAATGGGGAGATTTTTCCTTTTTTTTAAAAAAAAAAAAAAAAAGAAAAGATTTAGCAGCTTTGGCAATCTGAAAGAAAGATGAAATAATTGGTAAGTGACAGCTGGCTTCTTACTGAACTTGAGGACTGTGCAGTGGATTTTGTTTTTTTTTTTTATTTCCTATGCTGAATACCTTTAATTGGCAGTCCCTTCTACCTGGTCTTGAGTCGCTATACAGAGCTTTTCCTTCTCCTAATGCCAGCAAATACGTATGAATTGCAGGGTATGTACTGCAGGTCCTTAGAGGATGTTAATGTTTGTAGCTCTGCTATAGCTAAGCCATACCGAGTTGCAGAAGATCCGATTTTGTTGCTCTGGAATAAATAAACAAGTACAGGGAAGCAAGCTTATCTACTCTGAATAGTTAATGTAACAAGTTAGGAAGTGTTAGAAAGTTGGTATAGAAAGGGGTGTCCAGGCTAGGAAGCAAACGAACCCCACGTGCAGTGGAGGAAGACTTCTTGCATCGCTGCTGAAGCACTTCTTCAGAGATGAGTTGCAACACCTTTCCTTTACTGACAAGGGATGTTTCCTATTTTAAAGCTGCTTATGTATCTAACTGTACTCTGATTTATGCCCGTACAAATCTGCAGCACTTACACCGCGCTCTGAAGACTTAATGATCTGGGGCAGCATTAAGTGACAGCACACTTTAGAGTCTATATTCGCTTCCGAAAAAGAAACAAAGTGGGAAATTTCTCCTCTCTCTTGCTCAGGCTTATTGGTTAGCCCGTGTCTAGCATTTCAGGAACAAAACCACCTGAGAGGGTGCTTAGCGCTGTTGAACAACCCAAAGATAAGAACCAGTAGAATTGGTGTATGTGTAAATTATAATCCACTTGCAGCTACGCATGTAGCAGCTGGCGGTACCAACTACAAGAAAGGTCAAGCCTTAGAGGGAGAAAAAGGAATTTACTCAAAACAGGCAGGCTTTTAAGGGAATTTAGCTGCTAGACCAGGTCCCTGCTGATAAGTGCCAGCAGCATTTTTCAGACTGGAAAATCTGACCAGTTTTCCCATGGGATGAGTATAAGGTGCCTTTCTGGAACAAACTCAACCTTTCTGCCTTGCTCAAAATCCTGCCCCTACCCCCAACTCATTAATCTCAGTCTTAAAAATGTCTGAGCTCATTCTCATTAAAATTTTCAAAACTATTTCTCCGTGGGAATGGGATAGAAATTTTCAGCAAAGTAAAATTTGCCCCCAAATTTGGCAAAGTAGATGCAATTCAAAATGTAATTTAATACTGGGAAATGCTGAGCAACCTTTGCACCGTTATCGATGGCGCTATCTGCTTTGTATACAGTTTCTCCAGAAAACAAGAACCAAACTGCAGATGACAAAGACGTAAAGCATAGCTAAGATTATCTAAATTAAATACCACTGTTTTATTTTCTTTTTGTAAATCATGCCACCAAAGATGAAAATCTGATATTAAGATACTGCTGCTCCAGGCAGTACGAAGTGAAGGAGCACATTAAGGCTATTGAAATCTGTACTGGGAACGCTTATGGATAAGGCAGGGGCTGTTTCAGTGTTCCCTATGGCACTTTGTAAAGTTTCAGGGTAAATTCAGACACGGGCTCACAGTTTTGGGCTGGTGGTTGGCTCCTGGGTGTCATCACGCTGCTACACACCTGAGCAATTTATCTCATTCAATTAAATCCTTTCAAGTGGGACCATTTTTTCACTAATTCTTCTGTGCTTGTTTAAGCAAGATTCCTTCTGCTGGTCAGGTTATTGGTAGAAAAAGAAAATAATGTCCTTGGTACAGAGATGTTTGCAGTTGCTGTGCTTTCCGGCTGGTTTCTTTTCCATCTGGAGTATTTTTGGACGCATGCTGCCTTACGCGGTATTTCCAGCCACCCGTTGACTGCTGTTGTCAGCTTCATGACAACAGTCTTGGCAAAATATTTGCAGACCAAACTCCCTGGAGTATTTCTTGCTCCAAGAAGGAGGTTGATGCTGCTGCTATTGGAGCTCTGTGCTAAGAGTAACTATGGTTTAAACATGGTTTTTTTGCAGTTAGGTTGTCCATAAGTCCATCCAGGCCAGCGTCCTCTCTCCAGGAGTGATCGATTGCAGCACGTACAGGGCAACCAGGTGATCAGGCCCAGTCAGCATGGGTTTATCAAAGACAGGTCCTGCTTGACTAACCTGATCTCCTTCTATGACCAGGTGACCCGCCTAGTGGATGAGGGAAAGGCTGTGGATGTGGTCTACCTGGACTTCAGTAAGGCCTTTGACACTGTCTGCCACAGCATTCTCCTAGAGAAGCTGGCGGCTCACGGCTTAGACAGGTGTACTCTGCGCTGGGTCAAAAACTGGCTGGACGGCCGGGCCCAGAGAGTTGTGGTGAATGGAGTTCAATCCAGTTGGCGGCCGGTCACAAGCGGTGTTCCCCAGGGCTCAGTTTTGGGGCCGGTCTTGTTCAATATCTTTATCGATGATCTGGATGAGGGGATGGAGTGCACCCTCAGTAAGTTTGCAGACGACACCAAGTTGGGCAGGAGTGTTGATCTGCTCGAGGGTAGGAAGGCTCTGCAGAGGGACCTGGACAGGCCGCATCAATGGGCTGAGGCCAATTGTTGGAGATTCAACAAGGCCAAGTGCCGGGTCCTGCACTTGGGTCACAACAACCCCATGCAGCGCTACAGGCTTGGGGAAGAGTGGCTGGAAAGCTGCCCGGTGGAAAAGGACCTGGGGGTGCTGGTCGACAGCCGGCTGAACATGAGCCAGCAGTGTGCCCAGGCGGCCAAGAAGGCCAATGGCCTCCTGGCCTGTATCAGAACTAGTGTGGCCAGCAGGAGTAGGGAAGAGATCGTGCCCCTGTACTGGGCACTGGTGAGGCCGCACCTCGAATACTGTGTTCAGTTTTGGGCCCCTCACTACAAGAAGGACGTTGAGGTGCTGGAGCGTGTCCAGAGAAGGGCAACGAGGCTGGTGAGGGGTCTGGAGAACAAGTCTGATGAGGAGCGGCTGAGGGAACTGGGGTTGTTTAGCCTGGAGAAGAGGAGGCTGAGGGGAGACCTCATCGCTCTCTACAACTCCCTGAAAGGAGGTTGTAGCGAGGTGGGGGTCGGTCTCTTCTCCCAAGTAACTAGCGATAGGACGAGAGGAAACAGCCTCAAGTTGCGCCAGGGGAGGTTTAGATTGGATGCTAGGAAAGATTTCTTCACTGAAAGGGTTGTCAAGCATTGGAACAGGCTGCCCAGGGAAGTGGTTGAGTCACCATCCCTGGAGGTATTTAAAAGACGTGTAGATGTGGTGCTTAGGGACATGGTTTAGTGGTGGACTCGGCAGTGCCAGGTTAACAGTTGGACTTGATGACCTTAAAGGTCTTTTCCAACCTAAATGATTCTACAATAGTGGATGTGTAGGGAGAAACAGAAGAATAAGGCAAACACATCATAAGCATTTTTCCAACATCTTTTTGCATCTTGTGGCAAGCTGCTGTCTTAGCCAGAGGCCTGATAACACAGATTCACCCAGCCTATAATGTATATTGGATAATCTGAGGATGAGCAAAGCTGTCTGTACTTTCAAGCCAGGAAAACGATAGGGATAGACCAGTGCTCATCCCTGCCACCTCTATATGTCAAAACTATGCAGTCCACCCCTAGCCCATGAGAAACTCGCCTCCCATTATTTTTTTCCTAGTGACTGACAGGCTGTAGGATGGTTTTTGCTGTGCGACCTTCTGAAATCATCCCCGGTACCCAACTCCCTCCCGCTGCTGCTAAATGTCAGTGGCAGGAGCAGGCGGACCTGCAGGCAGGGTTGCAGGGAGATGCCACCAAGAACTGACTCTTTCTGATGATTTAATGGAGCATTTTAAAAATGTTGTTCGAACTGACATCCATGGTAACACTTCGTGCTTCTGTGCAGCCCTTCATCCATGGTGCTTTTGCAGGCAGCTCTGTGTGTACAAGGCATTGTCAGATGAAACACCTAATAGAAAGGCAATTTAAATGATCATTAATGCAGTGATTCAAAGCTAAATTGGTTCAGGTTACTCCATCACTGTTAAAGGTTGTGGTTATTATTTTTATGCCGCTGCTGTGATCAGTACCGAGGTTTCCCCTCTGTTCCTAAGAACTCAGCTCTGGAAAGGGTGCTGTTAGCTGATCAGAATTACAGACTATTTTCTACAAATATTCAAAATTTCAATTTCAAATGTGACTTTCATTTAGGTGGTGGGATTATCTCTTGTTAATTGCCATATATTAAAAAAAAAAAGGTGATTTACTAGTGCAAATGTTTATTTTATGTACTTTTACATTTAAAATTGCATCGTTGATAGTTTCTTGTTGTCAAGATAGCAAGTAGTAGCGACACTCTCATGGCACTGGCTCTGTTGTCTGTGCTGATGGCCTACAGAAGAGATGCACGCAGGGATTTATAAATACTGTGCTCAAATATGCACCAGTTCTTGTGGGGCTTTTTAGCAACGTGACTTACCCAACCAGGGGACATAGTGCTCTAAATCATTGTACATTTGCAGTACCACGAGCAGTGCAACCTGCAGGCAATCATTCAACCAAAAGAATCTGAAAACAGATACAAAAAATATTTGAGAATTTCTTATACTAATCTTTGGTGAAGTTCCTTGGATGTTTCTTACAAAGCCATTGGGTAAAACACTGCAACGGACTATAAAAAATAGAGCTGCTAAAGCCAATTAAATATGTGAAATAAAAAAAAATGAGTGAAACATATTTTGAAGTTGCTCTAACCTGATATCCCAGCTGAACAATAGGGTTTCAAGTGAAATTCTGCTGATCTTTACGTGTTTGCTTATGGCTAGCCATGCCCAGTCCCTGGGTCTGAATCCAGTTAAGCCTGAACATTAGAAATTTAGTGCTGCAATTTCCAAGTCAGATTTTTCCCTGCTTTATTTGTCACTGGAGCTGTGCAAGCCAGTGTGCTGCATTGTTCGGTGTAACGAGTCCCTTATGGTAATCAGGCTATGAATTTCTTACCCCAGCCCCAGCCTGGACCAGACTCTGACACAGCCCAGCTGTAATTTCTCCTTCTCTCTCCCTCTCTTTCTTTCTTTTTTTGGGGGATAAATTTCAGTATAGCCATTCACGATGGGATATTGCCTCACTCCCTCTCTTCTCACTTAATTGACAATGCTAAAAAAATGCTAGAAGGAAGGGTTGGAGTTTTCCTTAAAACATTTCCCTTTTTTGTGCTGTTGATGCTGCATATCCACCTCAAGGGAAAAGATTTGTCAAATTCTTCCTACCTTTCAACAGCCAGATTTCCCAGGAGTTTGACGCCTGGACCAGCGTCATGTTTCCCAATGCTTTCCGAAGCTCTTTCAAGATGCATGAAGCATCTTCCTGATGGGCACTTTCGGGTGCCCACTCAGTGCTCCTCCAACACTGGGTTTCCTCCTCACCGCGCTCCCACCATCCCAGCAACCGAAACAGCCCAGCACAGTGGTGGGACTGCCGTAAACCAGCAGCCACCGGGACCGATGTGCTGAAAGTTTTGGGCTAATTAGTCTCACTTAATACTTTTGTGCCATCCCTGTAGCAGTCTGCAGCACTGCATCGATCTCCGGAGCCGATGTGGGGAGAAGCTGCTGTCATTACGATGCTCGCTCAAGCCTGACAAACAAATTGCCTCGTACTCGCTGACTGTTTTCTCTCCGACAGCCAGGCTGGGGGAGGCTGGGCTGGATTTAATTGTCTCTTGTCTTCACGGCAAGGTTAACCATTTTAGCCTTTTCATGTAGCAGCGATGGTCCTGGCACGGTATCTGAGATAGAACGGAGGAGGAGGAGGCCTGTGCCTGCATTTGCAGAGCACACAAAATAACCTCTAAAGAAAGGTGCATGCAGATCCTTCAATGATGTGGAGAAGAGAGGCGAGCAAAAACAAACCCCCTTGTTCAGATTATTAATATTCATTAACTTTCTGAGTACAAGCTGCTTGTCACTGTGGCTTTATGCTGCTGCTGAAGTGCTGTGGTTTCTCGTCCATTTTAATATGACTTCTGGATTTTGCTGTGTTTAATCATCTGTAGCAATGCTCAGCGGCCCAGGTGAAATGGGGGCCCATCAGGGAGGGCAGGTGGGAGAGGCTGTGTCTTCAGAGCAAGGATGGGTTTTGCCTTGATGTTTTTCATAGTGTTTTTGTGGAAAATAGGAGCTCAAAAAGGATGGAGGTGCTTGCCAAAGATCACACCGCAGGCTAGAGGCAGAACTGGGAATTAAATTCTGCATCCCCTGACCTGGGCTAATATATGTTACATTGTCTTCCACTTGCACCTGTGAAATACAAACCACACACTTAACACTTCACAAAAATATCAAACTAGTTCCTGTCCTGCAGTCGTTTTGCTTTGAATGACATACAATGACATGCAAAGCGTAAAAGAAAGCTGCAAAGGAAGTTTCAGTGGTCATGAAAAAAATGTCGGAAGATGGGCGTGGAAAGAACCTTTGATGCAGTTGGATGCTTTTATCTCTGGCTGAGCTCTGGGCAGATCTGCGGCTCCGCAGGGAACTCGCCGGGCTACAGACCCCCTTTACTCCATCACCAAGAGCGGGTCTGCTTGGTGCCCAGAGGCTAGGATGGCAGGAGAGGACATCTCTGGGGGTGGGAAACAGAAATGAAAAGCATACTGAGGCCCTGTAAAGCACCTGAGGTGGATGTGCAGGGGTCTGGATTCACTAGGGTCTTCCACGTTGGCTGGCCGACAAGGACTGGGTGATAAGGGTGAAACGAAGCTCTGACTCGACCACTCCAAATGAGCCCTTTCCAGCCACCCTGGAGGGGAGCAGCTGAAAACACTCCTGTGTTTTTTGCTGTTACCTCTATGTTTTAGCAACTGATGGGTGGGCTAGCAGGGTTGAGGAACCACAGACAAGGTGTTACCAAAGAGTTGGAGTTCTTCATGTAATTTTTGCTTCATGGGTGCTGCCTTGAAATATTTGCACCGATTATTTTCAGACACCTCTGAAAGCCACTTGCTGATGGGAAAGTCTTACAGGCTCCCCCAGCTCTTACCTCTACAGGCAATTTAGTTGAGGATTTTGAAAAACCTTTGTCATGTTTTATTCTTGGAGGCGATATGGAATGTGATCCAAGGTTTGCATCTGCTTGGGCCAGCATTGCATTTCCCCCAAAGCTTCCGTCTCAGCTTCTGGAAGGACTCTTAGAGCTTGAGAAGGGAAAAAGTCTGTTAAATGTCAGTACTCAGAGCTATCCGAAACTTGTCACGGGAAAGAGGGCATTGAAAAGTAGGTCTTTCCGGTGCTAGAAATGACATTTCTTCATCCTTAAACACTACTACTCTGTCAGGCCACGAGGTATGCTTGCTGACAAGGTTGTTATTTTCTTACCATAGCTTTTGGTGCATGTGTATTACAGGAGCAGCACGGCCTTTGAGAGGAGCAAAACAGACGTGTTCCGAGTAAAAACCAACAATGTCGGACAAATAAAGAAAATAAGGTACCTGCACAATGTTACTACCATGGTACCTGCTCCGTGAGGTGCTAATCAAATGACAGGCTGTAGAGGTTTTAGTGTTGCCATGTTTTATTCATTATTTGTTAACGTGCTCCTATCAAGGTGAAGTTAAGGGGTGGTAAAAAGCTTGTTTCCTGCCTAAGATTTGAACTGAAGCATGAAATCACCTACGGTATTGCTTATAACTATCCATGCTCCCCACCAAGAATTGTATTTCTGTCATATGCAATCACAGAGGAAGGAGTTTAGGACTGTTTTTATCTTCCTATGGAGGTAAATGGGGTTTGCTAAATTAATGTAATGTAAATGGTAATTATTATGTTTAACCACCATCTGACTGACCTATATAAAATTAAAAATCAGTTAGTAGTACAAAGAAAGCTGGGAAAATGGGAAGAGGTGGATAAAACAAAGTAAGAAGAGAAAAGAGCAGGAGGGATACAGGGTGGGAGGAGAGTCACCTATGTTTTAGATATGGAGTGTAAGGTGAATGAATGCATATGTGGAACGAACGGGCAGGTGTGTGTATGTTTGTGTGCATCCCCTTGCAGGCAATAGCCCACATATGCACCTATGATATCTGCACACATATACATATATAGGAACGTTTTTATTTACAAAATACCCTGTAAAAGCCCATAAAACCTATGAAACACTTTGGATAGCTAGGTATAAGTAGGCATTTTGTGTATAGTTGCTCTAGCCTTGCCTAATATAAAATATTCCACAAAATTGCAGTGCTAGTGGCCAGTCTTAATCAAAATATCAAATCAGGGTTGTTCTTCCTCTAGGATTGAGCACGATAACACCGGACTGAATGCGGGCTGGTTCCTCGACCGCGTGATCGTGACCGACATGAACAGACCTCACCTCCGGTTTTACTTCCCCTGCAACAACTGGCTGAGCAAGGAGGATGGGGACGGACTGTATGTCAGAGACCTCATCGGCAGCCTGGATCCCATGGATGTGCCCAAAGGTAAGGGTTTTCCAAAAAGCACGGTGTCTTGTTGGAACGGACAGGGTTGCTTTCAGATGACTTTAGCCATATAAAAAGTAATCGCGTCGTCTACACTAATTTGAGTTTTCTTTGTAGTCAGTGGAGAGAGAAATAGGAAGATACAAGGTGCCTCCAGAGGGTAATTCCTTCTTCCAATGTTAGACCTGACATCTTAGGGTGGGGTAAATCACTATTTGGAGAAGCTCCGCTCATTGGTTGAGTACTGAAGCATCTGCGATGACTCCTTTAAATTAGATTAAATGGCTACACACAGATGAGAGGCATCCCATCCCAGAAGATGTAGCCAGTATCACTGTGTGCTATCAGAAGAGGCAGCGTGGTTGCAGTCCTGCGTATAAAGTTAAGTGTTTCCAGGCTCTGGTGACGATCCGCAAGAAATTTCCATAAACAAGCCAACCCCCTCACTGTAATTCTATGCCGGTTTACTGTATGTGTGTGATACCCATATTGAGCTGGTGCCTGTTTTTCAGAGTGGTTTTAAGCTAATGATGTTGAAATGAAGCCAGGGCAGCTTGCAAACCAGACATGTACTCCCAAATTGATATCAGCGTGTAGGCCATGTGGTGATGTATAGTGCATGTAACATGAGTGGGAAGATGATCGAGATGTGAAAGTAGAGCCAGCAAACCAGCCTCAGGTGGTATGTCAGCAGTTTATCTGCAAGTGCTAATGAGGAAACCGAGTTGTGTTTTCCTGATGACCTCACCAATGCACCGCTCCTTTCTGGGAGCTTAATTTTGGGCATGGAAAATGAAGTACACCTGCCACTAGCCACAGGTCTGAGGGAAAGGAGAGGTATAGTTTGGTGCACAAGAGGGGAAACGTGTTTTTGCTAGTATCACATATTTTTGAGAATAAGTAGTAGATTTCTCGCACTAGTGTTGTTCACATGACCACTTAGGATCGTTTTTTTGGTAAAAACAGTTTATTGCCAGCCTTAATACAGTGCTTTGAGCATTGATAGATACTCTAGAAGGGCAAAGTATTGTTATTTTTATTGAGATCCTGTTTGAAGTTAACAGTGAAACAATACACTGTGACACTGTTTGTTCCTGAATTGTTAAATAATTTTGCTCTATTAAGATACAACCTCCTAAAACAGCTTCAGTATGTTGAAGATGTAAGTATTAAAGGATACTGCATGTGAGTTAGCATGCACAAATAATATCCATTGACAAGAAATGTGTGTGGGAGCATTTTATAAATGCAGACCTCTCCAGGGTGGCTGCCACAGGGGAATGAGATAACGTCTGGAGATGCTCTGCCAAAAACCCCACCCAGTTACTGCTGGGGCTGTGCGTGCCAAAGTTCTTTGCTGCTCTTTTATCCATTCAGTTTGTGAAATGAAAGAGTTAAGGACACTTGAGGGGGCAGGAGGGGTCTGGACAAGATAGTGGATGAGTCAAAGCAATACACAATCAATGAGAGGTTCCCTCGAGGAGAAAGTCAACCATTCAATCTTAATAGATCTAAAAATGACACAACGGTTTATCTGAATTTATTATTGCTCCTGCCTGGGAGAGCTGATTCAAAGGAATGCATGTGATTTCCTTCATCCTGTTCAACACCTGTCTCTCAGCAGGAAAAGATTTGTGGGCTAAACCCTCAGCTGGTAAAAATCAGTGCAGCTCCAATGAAATTGCTGGAGCAACTTTGCATTTCACCAGCCGAAAAGCTAGTCCCGAGTGCTCGCCCTTCTGGAGGAGTGGTTTTGGGTTATAGATCAACTGCTCACTATGTGCTTGGTCCAGGACAAATACAAATAAGATTGTCTCCTGCTTTAAGAGTATGAAAGAAGAGATTTAGCCAGGCATTTGTCAGAAATGCATCTGTTCTCTATCTTTATCAGATAGAAAAACCCACTTTTGAGTGGCACAGGCTGGGTGTTCTGCAGCCGTCCATATAAATGCAGGGAGCTGGGCTGAGGCCAGAAGTATGGGTGAAGGGTTGGATGCCTTCCAGGCGGCAGGTCTGAAACTGTAAGAAGAGAGGGTTAGCTCAGCTATCTCGGGTTGCAGTTCCCCTTGAACCATAATTAATGAAAGATAAACATTCCCGGGCTGCTGAGGTGAACTGTCAACTGCAAATGTAAATTTACCTGAATTCATTTGGCTCCCTCTGGATCTGCAAAGGTCTGAAACGAGATTGTGATATGATTTTTCTTTGTACATACAAGTCATTTGCCCTAAATTTTGTTGTTTTGTTTTGGTGTTTTTTTTTGTTTCAAATGGATTAAACAGTGGTGTTTACTCTTTGAGTATTAATATTTTCTAGGCTGCTAGACAAATGAATAATTATGTGGTTTGGTGATTTTATGTGCCTGTAAAGAAAGATTAGTTACTCCCTCTTAAGTCCGTGTTCCCATTAGCAGTGTTCAGTGCCATACTCTTCTCCCTTTTGGTCATGTCTCTTCAATCGCTGTTTCCCTTTTTTCTTTAGTTCTTTTTTGTAAATCACCCGGGCACTGTTGTTACAGACCTTAGTCTCGTACCTTGCTTTCATGTTCCATTTGCTGCCACAGTCTGGTATGTTTTTGGAGGTAACCAAACAAGTTTCCTCTGTGTTCCCTCTCCTGCAACATCTTCAGCTTTTGATCTTCTCCTGGAGAGCTTTCTCATTTTTGTCATGAGGATTTACCTTCCTCTCTTGAACTGGAGGTCGCTGCTGGGACGTGCATCTTCTCTGTGATATGTGTGGGATGTGGACTGGAGAAAAATTAAATTATTTTTTGTCATATTTTTGGTTTGTTGAAGCTCTGTAGAGGCATTTGAAGCATATTTGAAGGGCATAGTTGGTGCTTGGACCAAAACCTACCAAGCTATGGGGAGACTCAGCCTCTTTCTTGGTGAGGAGCACAGGTCAGCCAGAGAATCCCTGCAGGGCTATGAGCTTTGAAGAGGTTAATTTAAAGGGAAAAAACAGAGACATTATTAAAAAATGCAGAAAAGAGTATGTTCCAAAAAATAGTCTACATATAATTGAAAAATTGGACACACAGACACACAAAAAACGAGTTCTTTTCATGATCCAAATAGAGTTACCGAGGATGGCAGGAATACTTAATGATTGCAGATGCCTGAGTGATTGCATTTACTTATCTGAATAAAATGGCTCCTGTCAGGTTCCCTGTTGAATGCGACACATTTCTCAAGGAGAACAGGTTACATTTTAAGTGTTCCTGCTTGAATGATCCTCTATTCCCTGTATTCACATCCATGGCATCGTATGCCCATGGCCCTTTGACAGTGATAGTGCCACAGATTCTTATTTACCCAGCAGCTGCTATTGGCAGCCTGGATTAATTTACATTGCAGGTATTAATTACAAGGAAGGGCTATTGTTCGGCCTTATACTGCTTTGCTCGAGTTTATGAAGCCTTAGGATTATATGACTGTGGCTGAGCCTCTATGCAAGGGACTGGCTCAAAGCTGAAATCAGGAGATGATTTTCCTTTGAGTGTTGCGGGTTTTGGATCACTCTGGGGGTGTCTGATGTCCTACCAAAGCAGTGGGGGAGGAGACCATTCATAATAGCTTGTAGCTGCTCTAATAAGAACTACTGACCCAATGGAGACGAAAAAGCAAATGAAATTTGGAAGCCGGTTTCCAGCCCGTTGTTTGACATCTGCAGACTGGTCGTGAATCACTTGTGTCACTCTGTGGACAGACCCGTGTGTCTCGCACCCCGTGGTGACTCTCATTTGGTTGGACTTCACCCTGCTTTCCCTGGCAGTTTGCAGCCCCAGAGCTGCCCTGCAGCCCCAGTCTGAGCCCAGTACATGCCATGAGCGCCATGGTGGTTACCCCACTGGGGTGAAAGATATCCCTTGGAGCCAGGCATGGCACTGCCCATGGGAACCTGCTGCAGGTGGGACACCACGGCCGTGTCTTTCTCCATCCCTGTGTGTGTGATGGGCACAGCTTTTACCACCCAGCTGTAAAGCAGGGAGTCCTGAGATTTGGTCTTCAGGTGGAAGGGTGTCTCAAGATGTCATACGGGAATATTTTTGCAAG